>NC_049175.1:35648855-35948855 GCF_009769625.2 Cygnus olor
TTAGTAAGGTTCCTATACATTCCTTGTATAGGCACTTGACTCCCTCCACACACACACTCAGTAAGGCATTTTTCAGTACGCATCTACACCGGACCTTGAGATGAAGCAACAGATTGTAGCACGTTCAGAATATGCCATGCAAAAAAGACTAAGCATGCGTGTGAGTTTGAACAGTGAAATACTCAGGGTTTTCCTGTATCACCAGCTTTCAGCATTAATGTGGTCATGGGAACCGCGAGGTCCAGCTGCTCTGACATTTCAGTTTCCTTTTTCTACGTTTGTACTTTTCATGGATCTAATCTGAATTTCAGGCTTGCAATTGCCATCTTCTTGGTGATGCAGAAATGTGTGGATCGGTATAAATACTTGGTTCTTGGGCACTAACCAGCTGTTCTACAGGGAGCCTATTTATAGGATCTTTAATTTCCCTAGGTTTTGTCATATGTGTTCTGTAGACATGAATAATTACTGTAAATTAGGTTTCTCTATCAAATGACAGACTTTTTTCTTTCTTTTTTTTTTTTTTTTTTTTAATTTCCAGTGTGTGCGGTATTGTATTCTAGCAATTTAATGCAAAGTTGCTGAATTAAATAACTCATTTCACATCTGAATGAGCTGGTTCCAAACCAAAGTGTTGTGAGGACATGCACTGACCCCTCTGAGAGGCTCGGGCTCGCTGCCCATGGGACCCCACGTGGTTCCGTTTTGCATTTTGCCTTCACGCCATCATGGTAGAGCAACCTGTCAATGGATGTCTTTCAAAATCCAGGCTGACCATCCAAGTTTCATTGCTACCCAAGCTCTGTCTGCCATCCCAAGCTTGTAGAGATTTTATAGGTGGTGAGATGTTGCAGTTTTGGGTTGAATCCTTATTGTTTTGGCTGTTATTCAGCTTTTCGTTGCACGGTTTGGCTCTTATGCTGCTGAACTTCAATATTTGCAGCCCAAGCTCTATTGCGGGGCTGGGGAACTTAAATGGAGGAACATTGAGCATAGTGTATTAATGCTACTGATTCAGTGGTAAAGCTTCACTTTCTATACAGACAGCTTATTTTTAATTTGCGTTACTTGCAAATTATTATTATGAAGCTTCCTCTGAGTTGGAGCTCAGGGCAGCTTCAGTAAGCTGCCCATATCAGCACCTCCTCCAGGTCTTTAGCTTCCCTGACAGACCCTATTTCCGTGAGTTTTTTTGGATGTTTTTTTTTCTTCTGAAGGTGCAAGAAACCCAAATTATGTTTGAATTTTCTTCTTTGTCAAATGATTCCTAACAAACGCCTCTGAAAGGGCTTTTGGGACAACATCTGGTTGGTTCCTAAAGGTTGTGAGTGCTGCCCCGAGTCTTACCTATCGCCAGTGAGGTGTCTTTGCTGCAAGCAATGCCCAGTTACTCGCATCATGTCGTACAAAAAAGCTCAGGGCTTCTAACTGTACTCCTAATTAATTATATCACCAAGAATAAGCATCATCAATCGTGTACGTATTTCCAGACCAGGAGGTCTGGCTGCTTAACAGATGCTCGAAAAGATGCTTGAAAAGATGCTTGTTTTGCTGTTATTGAAAGCTGTGGCCTTCTGCCAGTTTCCATCAGAGGGGAATAGAGGGTGTCATCAGCATTGGAGGGAGTCCTGCACAGAGGGAGAGCATAGACAAAATCAAATGTGACATTGTTTTCCTATAGATAAGGCATTTTTTGTGTGTGCTCCTGCTGTTCGCTGCTCTTCCAAGTTTTATGTCTATGCTCTGGGTTGATTTTCTTATGACTGTGCTTATGTTTCCTCAGCACCGTAATCCCAATTTAAAAAGAGATTTCTTTCTCCATCGTTCCTACAAGCGATGACGGATCACTGCGGCGACAGCACAGAACCAAGGAAGAGCAACTACAAAAAATGTCTCAACTAAAAAAAAAAAGTACGTAGCAGAATATTAAACAGCCTATGGAAATTAATAGGTATCCAGACACCATTTTAAAACAGTTTGACACGCATGCTGTGTTGAATCAAAAATGACTAATGTAGAAGTGTAACAATTTGCAAGGTAAAGAAACCCCACCAGCTTCAGTCTAGGCAAAACATTTTTTAGATTAGCATAAATTATGCAATTTAAAATGCTTATTGACATTTAATTTAACATTATGAACATTGGTTTGGGAAGTGCGTTCTTGTAGGGAGAGAAGTCATTGCAGAATACAGAGAGCTCACTTGATCTGTAATTATTGTTTCTCACAAAATTATATGTATTTTCCCCAATTTTGATCATGTGCTCAAAATCTTGGAGAAGAAAATCCACAACTATAAATTAAAAAAAAATCAAATTCTCCCAAAAGGTAAGGTAGTTTTCTTCTACTCACTGTCATAGCAGGGAGGCCTGCTCTGATTTATTTTTATACTCGTGTTGAGATCTGGCTGTCAGTAGTGTCTTAGTGTCCTGGCTATAAACTTCTTCCCATGTATTTATTACTGTGTGCAGTTGGCAGATATATTTGCTGGTGTTGTTCGCTGCAGCACATTATTTTTAACTCATTCCTCAGAGAAAAAAATGCTAGGGAAAAACTAGAAATAGATTTTTTTTAAAAAAAAGGGTCAATTTTTGTCATTAATTACTGACCTGATGGTCCATACAGAGGTGAGCAGAGGGCTGTGACAGGTTGTACAGGGGTTTTGTGCCAGACCTTCCCTGTCAAGTGCAATATCTGACACAGGCAGCCAGGATCGTTAGTAAATCTGAAAGCACGATAAACCACTGAGGGGGGTGAAGCACCTCTGAAAGCTGGCCCAAGGTATGTGTTAAACATCTTCAGGGTGGTGAAACTGCAAGCTAGCAGTGCGTTTATGCCCGTAGCACACGCATGCATCATTTCTGTCTCACATTATTTCTCCTGGTACAGATGTAATACTTCTGCTGAAGTGGGTGAGATTGCTTTTCTGGAGTGTTGGTAGCATTAAGGAGATGTCTTGCCATAAAAGCTATGTCTGTTCATCCGGGACTGTAGTATAAAGTGGGATTTGCTGTTTT
The DNA here is from genome assembly GCF_009769625.2 of Cygnus olor. Lineage (NCBI taxonomy): Eukaryota > Metazoa > Chordata > Aves > Anseriformes > Anatidae > Cygnus > Cygnus olor. The sequence continues at coordinate 35,651,871 of NC_049175.1, forward strand.
ACTTTGGTTTTGTTTTTAAATAAATAATCATTAAACACATCCAATTTGCCCCAATAATTAATATTCTTTCAAGAGCTACTCAGACAAAAATACTGCTGGTATCCCTGGGTGGCGAGAGCTGAATTTTGATTTTATTTAATACAAGCGACTGTCATCCGTGCAATTAATCCACAGTCCAAGCTAGGAGGACGTGTAAACAATAGTGAATTAGAGGTCAGCTGGGCGTGGTGGTGAGCCAGAACTCAGCGATGATGGGGTCTCGATCCTCGGTGCTCTGTTCTGTTGTCGATAAGGCTGCGGGTTAGCTGCAAAAGGCCACCTAGGCTGCAGCGGGGAGGTTTCCTTCTCCTGCAGGCCATCCTAGTACCCGGGCAAAAAGATCCTCTGCGTGGAAGTTGTTTTCCTCCAGTGCTCCTTGTTCCCGGCTGCCAGCGCCCATTAGCTGCGGGTGCGATCTAATTGGAAGTGACCAGTGACCGCAAAGCCCTGCGCGGGAGCGAGCGCCTGTCTGCCTCCTATATTTTTTTAAATACTGATGTTTGCATTTAAGATGTTCTTTTTTTTTCCTCCTCTTTCTCCTTCCACCCTCTCCCTTGGTTTCTGTTGTTTAAAGAGGGAACATTTTAAAAAGGGAACAGCTCCACGCTGGATTTGGGAATCACGCTCCCAGTCCTGGGCATGGCCCAGAGGCCACGAGGACTTTGCCTCTGCAGATTTGGGGCCATAAGATTTTTATTTCTTGGCAAAAAGTGGGTGTAGTTGGGCAGCAGACTTTTAGGGTATCCTGAAATTGCATGAGGGGTGTTTTCAGACAGGTAGCTGTGCTGGCACATATGGTATCAAATGATGCTTTTATTGCACTGTGCTGATCAGAATAAATCAGCGCACCCCTCGTGTTTTATTTTCACAGCAAGAAAAATCAAAGGGAAGCAAGCCAAGCACTTACCTATTTTACCAGATAATTTACCTGTACTCGAGCTATAAAAGGAATGTTGCTTACATTTCGCTTCTCTCTTAAAACAAAATGATGGAGCAGAGGAAGGCACCTTCAGGCAAGAGCAGAGCTAGTGGAAAATCAGAGCAGAGCTCAGGCTGCCGCTGTGTGCCAGGGAAGGATGCGGGCACCCACCCTGTGCGTGCAGGAGAGGGGAGGGAAGGCCCAGGGCAGGTGGGGGAGAGAGGCTATTAAGAGAGGGTAGTGCAAAGAAGCTGCAGGTTTATCTCTATTTCCTAAGCACTGCATTCCCTTTCAGAGGGGGAAGTCAGAACTGTGACATACTTCTCTAGGTTAAAATTTCATTTGTTTTGCAGGATTTCTGCGGGAGAGCTGTTTCTCTCATTTATAATGAACTGAAAAAGGAGTGAGTGCGCCATCCAAAGCGTTTAATTACCAGTGCTCATCATGGTCTGTCAAGCACTTGGCTCAATCGTTATGATGATGGGTCAGAAATTATCTGTAAAATAATTAATGTCTCATCTACGGCACTAAAAATGTGCTTTTTTCACATGAAGACTAGCTTTGACAGTTCAATGGATTATATATGTTATGAAATACTTTAAATACATTCTCTTACTTCTCCCCACTTCTTCTTCTTCTGGGTAGCCCCATCTCACCAGCAGCCTCCTGCCCCTCCTTGGGCTCAGCAACTGGTGGTGCGGGGGGGAAGCTCTGAGGTAGGGTAGGATTTGTGAGGCAAGATTAAGCACGTAAAAAGAACAACAGTACTTGACAGAATGGTACGAATCATAAAAGAAAAAAAATAATAAATAAAAAGGGAAGAAGAAAAAGAAGAAGAAAATGGGAAGGGAGTTGGGAGTTGCTAAATCACCGAGTCCTTGGTCAAGGTGACAGTCAAGGCCCCATTAAGGTGCTGGGGCATCCACCAATGGTGGCAACTCAACACTGAGGATGTGGTTTCTCCGTCTGGGCCAGTGGCCATGCCTTTGCTTAGCTGAGGAGCTCTTCAAATTCGGGCTGCATTCAGCGGGTGTCAGCCAATAACTCATTGCTGCATCATTTTCGTCTGTTAGCTGCTTGCAGTCCTCTTACACGTCGCTGCAGAGGCTGAACAAGCCCTAACTGGTTTGTTGTGTGTTGTCGGAGAAGGCAGCATCCTCTGCCTTTAGTTCTTCCCTAGAAATTGGTATCCAGCTATTTTCCCCAAATTTATTGAGAGAGAAAGCTTGCTCCCTCTGGGTGAGGAAGGAGCACTGGGCGGTCGCTGGGCTGCTTGGTGCCGACCCGGGGTTGCCTGCATGGGCTCCGTCCTGGTGATGGGCAGTGCCTAAATGCCAGGACTTGAAATGAGCACTTCCATGGGAATGTGCTAACAACATGCTCCTTTCCGTTTACAATTAGAAATAGTGAACTTTCAGCTCCTCTATAAATAATTGTGTTTTGAATATCAACTATTATATCTGCATGGGAGGGAGGGTAACTCCAGGATTACAGATCTTTTCATTAGGAAATCCCACTAATGAGGTCTAGGTTTTGCTTGTGTTACAGAAAATGCCACATGAATTTTCTAGATAATAGTCCCCTAAAACTAATGCTTTTTATTTCCTTTCTTTTCTCCAGGCTTGTGTGTATATATATATATATATTTTTTTTTTTAATTATTTAGAAATATAAATACATGCCCTGATATTTTTTAAAATGTGTCAGTCAGTGAAGAAGTTCAAGGTTACCATTGGATAATTTGTGTTTCTCAGGAAATTTACATAAATAAATACATAAATATATATGTATTATTTTTTTTTCCTCAGGATGAAAAATAGTTTATTTTCTGGCCTCTACTTCTACAAGCAAAGTTTAGGCAAAGTGCTCTGGCTCTTGTGCGTGCTGTTGGTGTAACAGCTGGTGGGAAGGTAAAAAACACACATAGTACCAGAGATATTTGGTACTTTTCTGCAAGAGCATGTGGAAATTAGCAGTCTGTATTCGTTCATAGTCATCCGTAATAACAGTAATAACAGTACAACACCTTAAACAGGCTCAAATATGGAAGGTGCCTGAGTAAGTAGGGGCTAACTTGTACGGTTAATCTGAAATTGGTATTGGCAGTGCTACCTGATTTTCCTGTTGAATTGATGTACAAGATTACATACTTCTGATTATATGCTATTTTTTGCTTGTTTGTTTAACTTTACCTCAACTAGGCCATCAAAATTAACAGCTCCAACTGTTGTGTTGAGATTCGGATAATGACATAGGCATGAATATCTCTTACTTGCAAAAAAAAAAAAAAAAAAAAGGTAAGTGTATATAAGTAGTGCCATTTCAGTTCTGTGGTGAAGCCGTTTTACTACTTAAGCCTTCTCCATATTACACCGTGTAATTCTCTGTCTTACGTAAATCTGGTCCTAAACCTCAGCTGAGCAAGCTGGGTGCAGCAGAAGGCTGCCCGGATGATGTGCACGTTAATAGCCCGGCCTCACGGAGGTCAGTGAGAGTTTTCATTGCTTTGTCATTCCTAGAGCTGTGTTTTAGCTCAGTGTTTGTTGTTGTTTGTGAGGGGGTTTTTTGTGTGGTTTTTGTTTGTTTGTTTTAATGCCTCTGAGGTTTTAAAATAGCTTTAGCTCACAAACAGAGGAGATTTACAGAAAGGGAAGTCTGTGCGTTTCGCAGCCTAAAAACCGAGCTGGGGGACGTTCAGCCCTGGAAAACCAGGTCCTTTCCCTAGGTAAATATCTGCACGAGGATTTGCACAGTTGATGTGCAGGAGCCTTCAACGAGCCTTCCCTGTGCTCTTGATGGGGTCTCCAGCTTCTGTGGCTCCCTGTGGCTTTCCCTGTCCCTTCTGAAATGAATCAAGGCTCTCAGTCACCTCGGCCTTTAAATTCTCACTGCAGATCTCTCCGTCTGCCTCTGCAGTACAGGGAAGTTGGCAATGCGGTAGCATGCGTATAAGATGGATTTAAAAGCATTTTCAGTTAAATGGATTTGATTTTATCATTCTAGATGACCTCCACTTCCCAACACGTTGCTCTTATCAGGCGCGTTGTAGCTGTTAAGAGAAATGGGATTCAACCATTCCGATAAAGTTAAGGGGAGAAGTCCGGATTTTGAATGTTTTGTTCTCTGCTGTAAGCATTAGCACATTTTTCCTTCGTTCCTTTATTTAAAGGGAAATATTTGTTCGATACTATCCTGGTAAAAGTGCAGTGCAAACTTAGTGTTAAAATTTATACCCCGAAGTGGATCAATCTTACAATTTCTCTTTCAACTTTCGGCTTGCCAGGCTCTATTATTCTCAATACACTTTGACAGTTCCAGGCTAAAAAGACATCAATTACCTTTGGAAATTATCCTCGCCGCTCGAGGACGAGCTGTATTTCTGCTGACGCTGCAGGGCCGTGGTGCACAGCGGGTGTCCCGGAGGGGCCCCCAGGGGTCGGCACCTCACTGCCCGCCCCGGCACCACGGGATCCAGGGCTCGCCCTCCTTGGCCACAGCAAGACGTTGGTTTAGCTCTTAGGACAAGCCTGCTGTTTCATTACAGCCCGTAAATTTGGTGTTTTGGTATTGCATTTGTTCCGTTAAAAGCACAAATATTGAACCTGCACCAAAGACTGTCGCTAATGTGTTGATACAGGCATTCTGGTTTGTGCTGTGCAGATAAATCACTTCCCTGTTGCACAGGTGTTTGTCGTGGCTTCAAAACTTCCTCTTCCTCATTAGAATGGGGTCAAGACCCTGGCGAGTGTTTTTGTTTGGTTTTCAATTTTTTGTCTTTTTTATATTTTTATTTTTTCAAAAAAAAAAAAGTAAAGTAAAAATAGAGGAGAGCAGGATAGGAGCGAATGGACTTCTCCAGGGCATGGCTCAATTTTAGATGTTTAAAATTGACTTCTTGGTGACCTCCCTCTAGTGCATCTCTCATGCCTTGAATTGCTTTATTAATAAAAGAAACCCGTGTAGCCCTGTGCTTCCCTGGCACAAAAATCACGATTCTGTGTCTAGCAGGTAACTAGTTGAAGAGCTCTGGTTCGAACCAAAGCGGTAAGAGCTCACGTTCCCCATTTCCCTTGTTCAATGACTGCTGTTGACCTGTAGCTAACACCTGCCATTACATCCTACCCTCTCCTTCCCAAATCTAGTCAGGCTTTTGTGCATATTTTCAGTGACAGCATGTGAATTGATACTAGAAATGTTGCCGTTTAATTTAAAACTAGGATATAGAGGATGTGACTGCAAAGCAAATACTGTGACCCAACCGCAGAACTGTCCTAGATTCTCACATCTTGTTTTGAAATTTTATGACAGCCTTATTGCCCAAGGGTACAACGTAATCACTGTGCAGTTCACTGATATGCTTTCTTTCAGCATCTGTACTAAATGCATTTTTATCCCTACTGTGTGTAAGAGCACTTCTTAATTCTTCAGATGCAAATAAAAAAATCCATCTTGGAGCGCACAATAGCTAAAATTGCGTTTGTTTTAATTTTGACTGTAAACATGCTTTGAAAATTAACAATCTTTCCACCCCACCACTGCACAAATTCTTCATTGATGATGCTGCTGCTTCCTGGACTCTCCTAAGTGTTAATTAACCCTGCATAACACAGACCTTACCCTATTGCAAAGTTTGCCAGGAAGGAAAACTTCTGAGTACCTGAACCACGGTGTCATTGATGGCTGCAGGCACAAAAGTTGCTGGTGGTACCAGACAAGGTGTGGGGGCTGCAGGGGCCTTCCCAGCATCAAGTCGGATGCTCCACCTCGAGGCAGTGTCCTGCAGCACGGAGGGAAGATTTCTTCAAAGAAGCACAGGAGTCAGATGGGGAAGGAACAGGCCACCAGGTACCGAAGAAATTGGGTGATACGGGGTTGGCTGGGTCAGATGAACTGCAGGTCAGGTGCCTAAAGAAATGTGATTGTTATGCTTGACACCTTGAGGAGGACACGGAATAGTGGGAACCTGTTTTGGCAGCTTTAAAACCCTTCCCACCAAGGGGTTGCAGTACTGGGCTGACGAGGGCTGCCGTTGTGGGCAGTTATGCAGACTGCAGCTACGTGCTCACATTGACGTGCGTGTGCCATGAAATAAACGGATACTGCTCTGGTTTTCCGTTAAAGTCATATGTGCAAGGTCTGAAAATCAGGGTTTCAGCAAACAGTGGCTGAAGGGCAGACCACTAAATATATATAATAGCCTTCACACTGAAAGGTGCTTTCAGTGGCACATTTTTGATTGTGTTAAACAGCTTAGTAAAATAGCCCAGTAAGCAGCTGAGTAAAAGCGCGACGTTATCGCTCTGACTCGTGTCTCTCCCAGAACTGTGCTTCCACTTCCAGGAGCACTTTCTGTACTCACTTCCAGTGAAATCAAACTGCCTTTCACCTCAATTTCGATGAAGCTGTGACCGTGGTTCTTCTAAAGCCCCGCTGCCGGGCGCGGAGCTGATGAGGAGTGAAGTGGCCTTTGCTGAGGATTGGGAGCACCGCTTCGGAGGAAACAAAAAGTTCCGTGGCACTCGCTGCTGAGATGCTATCTGACGTCTCTGCCAGCTGCAGAAAGTAGGACGTGACGTGGTGAGATGGTGTCCCAGGAAGACCTTTTCCTCCTTGTCCCAGCCAGACCTGCGCAGAGCCGCTCGGACTCTGCCTGCTCTCATTTTGGCTGAGAGCTCCGACACTTGTCGGGAGGCTGCTGGGGTCTGCGTGGTGCCCTGACAGCCTGCGGCAGAGGTTATGAGGGAGCTGTGTGCCCAGAATCATTTACCTGGCTGTTACCGTGGGCTTCCCGAGTCTGTCACCGGAGACTTTTATTTTCCAACATTTCTATTTTCTATTGCCTTGAATAAAACGGGAGCTTCACATGCCCGTGACCGACACAGCATTTTCTCATACTTTCCTGGTACTGGGGTTACATGCATAAAATACCTGACAGTGGAATGTGGTTATTTTGGGGGGGAAACAAACAAACAAACAAACAAACAAAAAACATTAGATTTCTCATCACTGATATCACTTTCTGACTTTCGTGTTCCAGGTAAGGGGGTGTACCTCTTCATTTTCATTCCTTTCTGCACTTTCTTCTCAGTTTGTTCTTTTCAGGGTATGCACTGATACATGCTTTCTCAGAAATGTAGACCTATTTTAATTTTAACCTATATATTCACTATGGCTTCATTACTTAGGAGTATTAGGTCATTTTGAATGTTCAAAGTGGCTCTTAAATTACATACAAAGAAATTGAAACTGTTTTTTTCTGTGGCCCTCTGCTACAGGGAACCATCAAATCTGACAGTGATCTTTGCTCCTGGAACACAGAGCATGCTTAAAGGAAGACGTAAGGAGTTTCAAAAAAGCAACAAACAATTAAAATCTTACTAGTTACACAAAAATAATTGTTTGTTTGTTTGTTTTTTTCAAGGTTACTTATGTAATTATTATGAAAGGTTCGAAGAGCAGCGAGTTATTTATCATATGTGAGTGATAGTCCGGCTCTGACTATGAGACCACCCAGTTTAGCTGAATCAATGGTTTACAAACCCTCGTTCTATGTAGCAAAACTTAAAAATATTTCCCCAGCAGTATTTATATGTGTGCCTGCACCTTGCTATTGTGTGTGTGCATGCTTTGATATTAATGGCAACACCACGCAGATATCCTAGAGTCCTGTTCTGAGGTGTGTACCGCAGCCCAGCAATCTGGAAGCTTTTCGCTTTGGAGAGATCTTGCTCAGTTAGTCACCTTCAGCTTTATTTCAGCTCTGCTTTCTTCACCCTGCACTCCACGGGGTCATTTCATTCTCTGCCTGCACCGCACCTCACATCATTCTTCACGTGGGCTGCTTGCCCCGCTTGCTCGGGAGACCCACTGCCGGTGGAGCAGCACTCGGCCAGGACCAGAGGCAGAATTTCTCCCAGACCTTTACACAAGCAGTGTCACCTGCCTTAAGTAATGAAGCAGCCCCGGTCGATTGTCGCATTTCAGGCTGCATCCCCACAGCATGCTCCTGACAGCACCCAGCCGTGAGGAACAACTGCGTCTGTCTGGAAACCAAACTGAATGGTTACATGTGCCCTGGCACTAGCAGTGTTTTTAACCCATGGAAAGCCAAAGCTTTTCATACTGGTTTTGCTCACCCAGGCTATTAGTATACACAAACTAGTTTTATGTTGTTTTTGGTACTGTTCGCTTTGTTTTTAATGTCACAGCCCTGGAAGCTGGTGGTCCTGCCACGCAATTTTGGACACAGACTCCATGCTGGAGTAGTCTTGCATCTGTACACCAGTAAAAGACACCCGTGTGCTCCAGCTCTGCGTGACTTCTTAAATCAGAAGAGGTTTTCACAGAAGCCTCAGTGGGAGAAGAGCCTGGCTCTGAGTGCCTTTGCGCACACACGCTGGGCTGCAGTAACTGCTCGTGCATGGCCCCATTCTGCCTGTCCCGGTGCTGCAGAATGCCACTCCTGTGGTTGATGCCTGAAAACCAGTGGCTGTAACTGTTAGAGGCAGAGAAGGGGCATTTTCACCCCCTACGTTTCATAACAACCACTGAAATCACCCAACGTCTGTGAAGAACTTCAGTGTCCGCTCAGGAACAAGAGACTTGTGCTGTCTTGAGAGAGGCCGGCATGAAGGCAGGCAACGGATTGCAGAGGGAAAGCAGGAGAATGAAAAAATGAAGGAATCAGAGGTTTCCAATCCTTTTCCAGTGCTTTTGGACCTGGATGTTATCCTAGCAAAAGTAGGGAGCTGTGGGAAAGCCTTTCTCCATTGGGAAGGAGAGCTGTACAGCACAGACTAAAAGGCACTCTGCCAGGCCTCGAGCGGCAAGGAGCCGCGGTGGTCCACCAGGTAAGCGTCAGGAGAGGAAGCTTTGCTGGATGCAGAAACCCACTTACAAAAACAACCACACAATTTTGACCGACTGGGCTTCTTCCTTGTTGTGCAACATCGGCATGAAGAAGATTTATCTCTTCAGCGAGATTTTGTTCCTTTTCTGTCTTCATTTACGATGTCCTGTGGCATTTTGCTCGTTGCTACTGAGAAACGTTTCCCAGGCAGGGAGAGCCTGTCAGGCAGACGTGTGCTACCTTGGGTTCGTTGAGACCTTTGCTGATAGCTGACAGGAAAAGGAACATTATTCGCAGCTCTCTGATGTTAAAAATGTTCCTCTTCAAACCGCAAAATAATTATCATTATGATCAACGTTCACGCAGTGCTTCGTTTCTGAGGACATCCATTTTTTGACAGCTCCTTTGTCAACAGTGTGCACTGACAAGCACGGTTTAAGCTATCCGCCGCAGTGTCCTCCAAAAATATCGGGTACATCTCAGGACACTTTGTCTTACAGCTTATTTCTACTAATGCGAGGCGGGACGTGGTCCTCGCCCCTGGCTCGTGTTCCTGGGCTGCTTTCAGACAGTGAATAACACAAGTGCCAGGACAGGACCTCATCGAACCCCGTGCCTGCAGCATTGTGGGGAGCCCTTTGCAGCCTGCCATCAATGAACGATCGCTCCCCCCATGGCCTCCTGGCCACAAGCTTCCCCTCAGCCCTGCTCTGCTCCTTCCATCGCTCCGGCAGTCCCCCAGGCAGGTTTAGGGCACTTACTCCTTAACTCACCTTTGTGCTAATACTCTCTGTCACTAACTGCGATGCGAAGCAGACATAAACTATTCCTGGTAATGCCTCTGACATAAAAACACTCACTTAATCCATCACTTCCATCCTCACCATATCCCATGCCTCAGAACGTAATGCTGAAAGGGCTGAGCTGCTGCGTCGCACACATCCTTGTTGTGTCTTCCCTCCCTCCTGGCCCGCCGTGTGAATTGACTTGGGAGATGTCTGCAGGCAGCAACAAAGACTTCTCCACACCTCGAGACAAATTCCTGTTCCTACAGCGAAGAGCTGGCTCACGCGGAGCTGGCTGCCAGGGGGCTCGTGTTTGGGGTGGCAGTCTCACGGATAGCCAAAGTCCTTGCAAACATTGTGAAAGCAGGCAAAGTAATTAAAAGTCGTGAAGATGTTATTGCTGTCATTGTAGGTATTGTGCTATTTGACTACTGCCTACAGTCACTGCGCAGAATGCCTAAATTTTCCAGCACATCCTAAAATACTTGATGTTATTGTTGCTGAAATATCTTGTAATCAATCATTGTGGACATTTTATTTCAGCATTTTTATTTATTTATTTTTTTATTATTCTTGTGCATTCTCTTTGTTGTAATTAGCGTACCCAACTCATTCCGATGCTCAGGGTGTTGATAATGACACAAAGAAATGCAAACCAAGCTGATGCACACGTTTAAAAGGACATCACTTCCACAAGCATTACCCAAGTTTAAGACAAATTACCCTTTGCTTCTCAGCTGAGAATGTTCTTCTATGATAATATTTTTCTAATTGACTTTTTTTCCTAGTAATGATTTCTCATTTATTTGATAGGCAGTGAAAGTCTAGATTTCTGCAGTTGTTACTGAAATCCTAGAATTTTCATGGTTGTTGAACCTGGATCCAACTAAAAGTCACTTCAAAAGTCATAGCTACCAAATGGCACTCCTGTACCAGGAACTGCCTACTGCCTGTTCCAGAATAAAACTGGAGGAAGACTGAAAAACTCTACTTTCCAAGGTAATCACTTTAATATGTACTTTTCTGGCTGAAATCATGGGCAGCAAACATGGCCATCCCCTTTTCTGTGGTCAAATGAGGCAATGAATTATAGACAGGTAGGAACGCTCGATACCTGCTTGCTGCAGATGAATGAAGTCCTTCATGGGACCTATTTTAGAAATAAGTTTAAATTGGTTCTCTCACAACATCTTACTAACAAAGCTAATGAGCTGGAGTATTTGCAAGAGTCTATTTTCCAGTTTTCTGCCACTGTAGGACAGGGTTGTATAAAAATATAGTTTAACTGGCTCAAAGAAATTTCAAGTAAATAGATGCAAATGTTACAAATGAAATCAAACCTTTGCAAAGATCCTAATTATGAAAATCATTGAAGGCTCTGCTAAGAGAGATGTACTATTACAAAATAAATGATGGAGTGCAAGATAAATCAGAGTCTTAGAAGCAAGTACAAAAAACTTTATAACATAGCAAACCTGCCTGAAATGATAATCTCAAATAATTTAGGCACTTAATTTATAATTGCATGCTGTTTTCCTTCACTTCCAAAAACTCCTGAAGTCCTTAGCTATTTCACAAAATAATTGGCTTCATAATGTGTCTGTAACATGCATAGTCCATATGTCTGTTGCTATATAGTCTCTCTGGCTATCAACTTAATTACATTTTTGGGGGATAAACACAGGATTATGATATACAGAATAAGTATTGATTCTTATTTTTCAGCTTAACACGGAATAAAATAATTGCACAAAGTTCTAGAGTCTTATTTGCTGATAGATTTTGCAATGGGCAAAGGTAGACAAGGGAACACATGGAATTTTCCATCGGCATCCCCTGGGGCAGTACCATCACCATTTTTTCTTTCAAGGACCTTTCAGTCCAAGCATTTTTCTGCTCTACACACAATAGAACAGGAGAGGGGGACAACTGATGTGACATAAAAGAAACCTGTGACATTTTCAGGTTTTTAACCAGCATCCAGAATTGTCTCCAGAAACTCCTGATGTCTTTGACCGTGCTAGCCCCAGCTGCCTGTAAATTGGCATGGATTGCTTCTTTACTATTGCTTTACATTTCCCTGCCTCACTCTCTCTTATAAACTTGTAGAGAAGTTTATTTGCAGAAGAGAAAAGTGGTTATAGTAAAAATATGACTTGTCCAAGAATATGTGGTTGTCTTTTATCTGTTTAGTTGACGTTCTGGTCATTGGCTGGCTAAGCATCATCACAAAATGTTTCATATTGAAAACAAAGAATTTCTCTCCCACTTCACAGAGTATTTTTTTACTCTTTGACTTGGGATATGATACTCTTGGGGAAACAGTCATTATCTCATCTGCATTGGAAAAGTATTTTCATGGAGCTTTCTGCTGACTTTTTATCTTCTGGTGGAATGGAGCTCTTGCAGAGTTTTTCAGCCTTTACCTTCAGGAGAATAAAAGGTAAAAAAGTGAATTGCTGGGCCAGCTGTGACCGTATGTACATCTGGAGCAATGCTTATCTAGGATGAGCAGAAGTAGTACAGGCTCCCTTTGCTGTTGCTTTGGCTGTAGCCAATTATGCTACATGGGATTTTTGGAGTGCCTAAATGGATGGAAAAGAAACCACCGGAGGATACAAGAGTTGGTTAGGCACCATCATTGGCATTCCTGCATCAGGATAATATCTTGAAGCTGTGTTTGTTTTTTAAAATGAGCCTTTAGCACAAGCTGGCTCTCTTCAGGCCCCAGCTGCTGGCTGTTTTCCCTTCCCTTCCCTTCCCTTCCCTTCCCTTCCCTTCCCTTCCCTTCCCTTCCCTTCCCTTCCCTTCCCTTCCCTTCCCTTCCCTTCCCTTCCCTTCCCTTCCCTTGTTTCTAATTGAAAAACATGAAATTGTGTGTTCTTCCCAGTATCATTGGATGTAAACTGAAAAAAAAACCAAACATGACATCATCAGTATGATTGTTTCTAACATCTTCTCCTGAAACATGCTTAGGTAAAACCTTAGTCAAATCAAGTGAGAGCTGAAGTAGTAAAAATGTAGTTATACAGTAAAAATCACTCATACTTAAAATCCATGTAGTTTTGCTATGAATCAATTGCACACAATTTATTGGAAGTCTAATTACGTTATGCAGTTTTGAAGGACTTGACTGTGTTTTTAGTAGGATGTTAACTGAAGCGAACAATCTCCGCACAGGTCTGATAGTAACCTAGCAAAAACCTTACAGGTCTGACTTAGAGTAGTGCTGCATTTTCCTAAGACTCCAGCTGATTTTCTGATGTACACCAATTTATGCATGTATATGTTAGCAATAAAAATCAACATTAGGAATGGGAGACTCAATTATATTTTGCTGTTATATTTAACAAGAAAGATGTAATATAAATTAGTAAAAACGTGTATAAACACAATTTAATAAATATAAAAAGAAAGATACATCCTCCAGCATGTGGAGTTTATTACCTTGTGCAATGTAATTAAGTTTATATGAGTATGAGCATAATAAGCTGCACAAAGTCACACAGCAATGAATGATAACAGTGTATGTAATTCTGGTGATATACAGTGCCGTAGCTGAAATACTGAACATAACCTTGCAATTTGTGTAACGGAGGCAATAGTGGAAGGAGGTTTTTGTTTTGTGTTTGTTGTTTAATTTAAGTGGAGGACAGGAACACAAGCCAAAGACTAAGAGAAAAGAAAGGAAGACAAACAAATAAACAATATGTATGCACACCCAGGCTATTATTGCAATCTGCTATTTAAACCTTTTCTTCCATTTTCCGTGCATGTTAACTACATGGTCCCAATAATTCCCTTAACATCCCGATTCGCGCCTGCTTGACCCTTGTGCAATAGCAAAACGGTGTGAGAGAGCCCTCCTGGCTGCTGCCACGCAGCTCCAGGCTGTGCACCTCTCCTTTTCTGCAGGTTTTTAAGCTGACTACAGGGCACGGAGTATTTGAGGTAAGAAGAGAACAGACAATTTGCTGACCTTAGCTGGTTGAGCAGCCTCGGAGATTGAAGGCAGACCCTAGCAGGGGCCTGGTAACGCCAGTTTTAAATCCTGTAGGGATTTCAGCCTCCTTTTTGGCTGCAAGAATTGGCTCTTTCAGCAGAGAGGACTGTGTGCAATTGATGCCCTGGGAGCCTTGAGCACAAAATGGAATTTTAGCGTCTATTGCAAAGCTTGACATTTCTCTGTATTTCCTGTGTCGCTTCCCAGCCTGTGACCTAAATTATGAGCAGAAGATATTAAGCTCGGATTTTAACTTAAGAACTGACTACACCCACAGGACAAATTAAAACACAGTGTTGTTTGTGGTCTTTTTTTTTTTTTTTACTGAAGGTAAGCAAGCAGTGAAATTATATTTAAACTGCTGCCAGAAATACGAAGTTCTAAGGAACAGACTGTTCTTCTTTCTTGCTTTTTCTCCTCTACAACCTGCCTCATACCCCCACCATGTTTAGACACAGCAGAGTCCTGTTTTGGCTTGTTGGCTTTTTGTGTTATAATAAAATGCCATCTAACCTTATTTCCTTACTCCTCCCTGCTTGCTACTAAACCTATTTCCCCCCAAACCAGCATTTGCCAGCTCTTACTGTTTCTGCAATAGTTTGAATTTCTTCACCATGAAGTCTCTGGGATTTTGTGTGTGATGGCATGAATATCAATTTGTGGTACTGGAAGAAACCTTGGGAAAGGGGAGTACCCAACCATTTATTTATCTGTGCCTGGTTTGTGGCTACCTGACTGCTGCTGGCGCTGACTTCTGTAAGTATTTAATGTATTCTTACTTAAAATCATTAAAAATATATATATCCAAATTTGCAAACAATGACTCTAGATAAATATTCTCAGACCCTGAATAATCTCATCATCTCCTTTCATTATAGCTTCCTTGTCTCACCTGAGCCAGCTCTTTCAGCTGTTAATTATATACCAGCAGATTTCAACTTTGTGTCCTTTCCTGCAGAATTAGATGCTTTAGCTGCAATTCACCTTTACTCTTTCAGGGAAGATTTGGTTGGTGCTGGACAATGAAGCACTTTATACTGGGTCTAGCGCTGTGAAATTTCAGCTAATACCACAAAAGAGTTAATTGATTTTTGCAGGTTGCAATCTAAGTTTATCCCATGTCAGGATTTTCTCCTGACACCGCTCACAGACAGGGTGATAATGTTGTATCTGAAGGCAAACATATAGAATACATTTGAGTGATCCCATGGAGTGGTTTCCCAGGCAACTGTAACATCTTCATCCACAGCAGGGTGCGGGCTTTGCCTGGCCAGCTTCCCTCTGTGCCGGGCAGCCTGCAATCAGCAGACGCGCCTGTCCAGGCTTTGTGCAGGTTAAAAGCACAAATATGGCTTGAACCCATTTGGGAAATGTCCTCTTGAAGGTTAGGGCGCTTGTGGGCCTGAAATCGTTCAGCACGGCTGCTTGGGTTGGCAAGATGCTTGCAACCTGCCGCCTCACACCGAATGGGCGACAGCTTCTGTGAGCGCTGTGAGACGCAGCGCTCGGCCCGGAGGGGGCCTGGAGCTGCTCCTTCCTGCTGAGGAAAGTTAGTGATGCACATCCCACGTGGCTAAAGTCAGAAAATTGAGAATCAAAAGATCACTTAATGCAGGGCAATAACCATAATAAATACATCTGTTATTGTGCTGCTTTCATTCTCTCAGAAAATGGGGCTGACCTCAGAAGGGTATTGGAGAGCATGAGGCCTGCACGAGCACTGCGTGCCCTTCTTCCCAAGCTGTCCCAACCCCTGCCTGCCACGACACCCCAAGTGTGTCAGTGGGTCTATGGGAGAGGTTGTAGGTTAGCAAGTAGCCTGGGGAAGTCTGTTATCAGGCTCTGTGTTTCCCATCTCTGACGTTTGGAACAGAAATAGTCAGATTCTGCCGTGTGAGATCTGCAGGGACGGCAAAGTAGTTTGACGTGGTTTAGGATTATGGTGTGTAATTTGGTACAGAAAGCCCACACATCGACTCAGATGTGCACCGATTAAGCAGAGTAGTGCTGAACTGTGAATCATTCCAGGGATATGGGAGTCTTCGGGTTGCACCTTTTGGCCACGTCTTTGATGCGCAGTTATCAGCATTCAAGCTAGCCTAGTGTGCATGCAGTATAGGCATGCCCTAAGGCCAGAAGCTTCAGCACTTCCAAAGAGCACGTGTTAAGAGACTCTGCCCTTATATCAGAACCTTGCAAAGAGTTGAATCGCGGTATTTTTAGCTCCTGTCCTGTTGGCTTAGATGATGCTGATGTTATGAAGTTTGGCAAGGCAGAGAACTGTAGGGTTATTTGAGTTTCAAGGGATCTCTTATATGTAATGTAGTCCTGCTGTTCCTGCTGCGGTAAAGAGAATGGGAACTACATGAGCTTCTCTTTCTTCATCCCTTGTGTATAACTTGTCGTACAGGTGTGGAGCACCTCGGATCTCATGAAGTGTTGAAGGAGGGCAGGTCCACACGGTGGCTGGAGCCCGGTGCTGGAGCCCCGAGATGATGGCAACAGGGCTCGCTGCAGCACCAACAGAAGCAGCACCTTGTCCCCTGGGTGCTGTCCCTATGCCCATAAACCCTGCCGAGATGGTCTCTCAGCCATCCTGCCACACTCACGTGGTTATCCAGTGGTCAGGACCGAGTGGGTAATGCATGTGGTGCTTCCATAAAATGTTAATCCAGGCGTACTCCTTCCCGCCGTGTGGCTGAGTCCTTTAGCTGCCAGTTGCTTCCTGCTGTTAAAGAGAGGCTTTAAATCCCTTTGAAAGTTGTACTCTGCATATCTTCACTCCTCATGGTTAGGACTTGTTCAGTCGTTATTGAAAAGCACAATATTGAAGTCCACTGGAAATTTTTTTTCATTGTACTTGTGTGATGGGAATTGGGCTTAAAAGCATGAACTTCTACAGCTCAAATGAAAGTGGCTGTCAGCAGGCAAACCCTTTGGAAGGAAAAGAGTCACAGGGTTTTTTTGTGGACCACCTGGTTGCTTCTGACAGTCAATATAGAGCCACACTGAATTGAGATGTCCTTTTCATGCCCTGCCTTCAACACTTTTCCTGCAGTGAGTAGTTAGATAATATGCAATGTCTTCTCCACAGAGAACAATCCTGATCCTCATCATTTGTGGCCTTTACTGTTCCCTGGAGAGTGAGGTTGTATTTCCTTTCCAAATGTTGGATTTTGTGTTTACGCTTGATTAAGAAGTAGCAGTTGATTACCTCTAAAGTTAGCAGCTGTGGTTAGCAGAAGCAGACCTGAAGACCCTGATGTTAAAAGGGGAATTCACAAGCTGAAGACAGGGAGGCAGATGAGGCTGATAGATTAGGTACTAATGCAAGTGATAGAAGAATAAAGGAGGCAGAAGTTAATTCTCGAGGAGTTGTGGAGTCATGTGCTAAATCATTATTAAGCATGGAGAAAGGCTTGCACAGAGCACAAAAAATCCAATCAGCTGCCACAGGTTTTCAGCAAGAAAACTGAAACTTCTGTCTTCTGGCATGTGGTATTTTCAGATGAAGCCACTTATAAGAGGGGGAGAACGTGAGGGGCAATCAGGATCCTTGGCAGCTTCTGTTCCAACAAAACACGTCAGCTTGGGACCGACGGCATTACAGCAACACTAGCTCTGCCCTACTTGAGGACCTTTGTAAGCAACAATAGTCACCAAGTGACGATCCAGGGCTGGTGTTTTGCAAGCAGTGAAGCTCCTTGCCGTCAGTCGTGGAGGTACCAAGCGGTACTGATGCCTGGGAGGCCCCAAGCTGCCAGCTCTCAATGTTGTCCCCTCCTTCCCCTGGGTGCCACCTTGCTCGAGCAAGGCGGCAGAGCAGTTGGGTTTTATTTTCCTACCAGCAATTCTGAAAGTGCAGTGTGTTCACAATATGAAGCTTGCTCTAGCGCCTATTTGTTTTCAGTTTAGTAGGTCATTACAGAAAAGACCATCCCTATCAAAAGGCTTTTGCAGACAAGGATGGTTCCTCAAAAGAGGCTGTAACGCACTTGTTTATTTTAGTGCCAGAGACAAGTAGAAGGAAAATAGTGCAGACAAGTAGAAAGAAAATAGCAGAGTAAGAAGAGCATAAAAAACAGGGAAAGTGCTCTGAGTTTTTGAGAAAAGGTGTGTCTCATGTCCTACTGCTGTTCCAGATACCGCCACTTATTCCCTAAAGGTACTTTAGGTCTCATATTATGGCTTTAAACTAGCTTCCTACCCTTCTCCACAAATGCCAAGAGCTAATCTGTGGAGCAGCTGAGACTTCTCCATCACAAACATTGCCTGTTCAGAAGGAAAGGAGTCACTCCTGAGTTGCAAACTGGAAATTTTCTCATAATTCTGTGCTGAAATAGAGGTAATGTTGCTTTTCTCCCAGCTGACAGAAGACCAGGACTGATTGTAGAGGCAATGAGACCACTGACAGATGTTTTGCATCCAGCTGACCTGTTTTCCATCCTAAAGGCCCCTCTGGTCTGTGTAAAACGTGCCCAGGTGTGAGCAGTTCAGCCCTTCCCATCCAGCCAGGAGAAGGTGAGAGTCCTGGAGAGCCTTTTGGCGTCCTCTGGGCTCCCTGACCTGGCAGCTGTGTTAGCCCTGCAGGTTTGTGTCCCACTTCTTGTCTCCCAACCATAATTGTTTCACTGGGTTAACTGCTCTATGATGACCAACTTTAGCCCTATGTCACTCCCTTCTTTCCATTCCCAAGTGACATGCTGCTCGTTTGCATGGCATCCCAAGGATTTAGAGAGCAGAACAAATGGTTTTGTGTTGATATTCTGTAGACCAAAATATGCATGTTTGCTTGAGCCAAAATGTTCTTTTGGTGTTTTAGCATTAAAATAATAACAATAATAAAAAAAAATATGATTGGAATATCTGAGTGCAAAAAATATCTGAGTGCAATAAGATACATAAAAAATTATGGCCTTCAAAGCCACCTGACTCCTTTTCCCTATTCAGAACTATTTATACTATTTATAGTAGCTTTCCTTGATTCCTTTAAAGTTTGATCCCTTTAAAGTTTGATCTCTTCTTAAATCACATCAGAACTTCCTACAGCCTTTTCTTCTCACTGCTGCCAAAAAAAAAAAAAAAAGTTGCCTTTTTCTGGTCTTTCTAGGCCTTTTTCTCATTCTTGCTTCTACTTCAACAACTATTCATACTTTCTCAGATCATTGAAATCTTTGTTGCATCTGAACAGAAATTGGGTTTCGGCTTTGACAGGTGTCTTTTTAGCTCAGCACTGACATCTTTTCTTAGGCAGCAACTTCCTGCAGGATCTATTTGAGAAATTTCCGAATGCATAAATTACATTGGCATGCACAAATAAGCACAGCAAAAATGCTAATTACTGCCAGTTTTCGGTTGCTGAGTCTCTCCTTAATGGGTTGAGCAAGTTTTGTCTGCTCTGCTTTTTTCTTTTTTTTTTTTTTTCCTCCAGATAAATTATCAAATGACTTTAACATTTG
This sequence comes from Cygnus olor, assembly GCF_009769625.2. NCBI lineage: Eukaryota > Metazoa > Chordata > Aves > Anseriformes > Anatidae > Cygnus > Cygnus olor. The sequence continues at coordinate 35,670,925 of NC_049175.1, forward strand.
GTGATGGTGCATACAGAACAGTGAGAGCTCGCTTTTTGTGTTGTTGCACCTCATGCAGATTCTTTTTCTGAAGGCATGCTAAGGTATCTGACAAAAAATGCAAGATCATTTATAAATCGGAAATATTTTTCTGCCACACGTTTCTTGTCATTTCCCATAGAAAGCGTGAAGGTGGCAGCATCAGCTGAAGTGAAGGGGACATTTGTGCATTTGGAAGAGTGCTCGCAAGGTGCTGTTTGCTGCTGTCTCTGGGAGGCGATGACGTTTGGCATTGCAGGCTCAGGTTTAGCATCACTGCAATTTGATGTCATTGGCAGCTCTGCCCCGTGCTGGGAAGGGGGACCGTCAGAGCCGGGTAAGGAAACTCATGCCGTCTCTGCCCACATCATCTCTGTGTACTTCAACTGTAACCAGGAAAAAGAATATAAATATAGATGATGATTTAGACTTTAAAATACTGAGGATGGTGACTATGACGCAGCCAAGAGTTCCTGTCTGAGGTGGGATTGAAAATGTGACTTTACAGATAATTTCTACTTCTGGCATGGGGGATCAGGCTGCAGCTTTATCCCTTTTGCTGTGACAGAGGCGTGCACAGCTCTGATGATGCAGAATGCTCCGAAGTCGTGTGGCCAGAAAGACCTGAGGTGCCTGTTATCTCCATGCCTGTAAATCTTCCACCATGCTTCTCGAGTAGTCTACCACTGCTTGCTCTCTGCACACCTCGCGAGCATCTGTCCGTGCAAAGCAAGCAGACCAAAGCGCTGTTAAGGAGTGGGAGTGCCAGCGCTGATCCTTGCTTTAATGCCTTTTTGATTTTCTTTTTCTCCTCATAGAAAAAACCTGTGTGTCAGAAGGTGCATTGCTGGAGCCTTACCCATTGCTAATGTAGGTTTACTCTGAGTGGAATCGTATGGAAAATTTGGTTTTAAAGAGTAGCCATGCATCTGTTAGGCAGGGGCTGCCGTACCATGGCTCAGCGTGGGAGCATCTCCGTTCATAAGAAGCTCGGGCTGTGGTGAGACTTTGCCCTGCAGACTGCAGTGCAGTCCCCCACCTTCCACAAGCCGAGGCAGCGACATCCGCGAGCTGTTATTGTTGGCCCTGCTCACAGTAGTTCAGGATCCAGGTCCCTTTCTATCCTCCAGGCCTCAGCCCCATAACCCACCAGCTTGGGACTGGCTCGTTCTGGAGCACAACTGGATTTGAAGGGTTAGGGACAGTCACGGCAGGGAAATGCGCAGAAACACCCGAGTGTGGTCTGTGGAAACTTTTTAGCTCCTCTGCGGACAAGACCTGCTCGGTGGTGCAGGCGATGGGTTTGGTTGCGTCCCCTTGTGAGATGCATAGCAATGGTGAGAACACAGCACTCACAGCCAAAGGAATAAACACGCTTTCTGAATTCTGTTTTTCCTCTGTCTTTGTGTCTTGCTGGGATTTTCTATTATCACCAAGTCAGAAACAGATTTATAGCCTGTGAGTATGATTAATTTCCATTTTGCACCTTGCTATGATCTCAAAGCAAACCAGCCTGGCTCTTTGGTTTCTCGATATTCTTGAAAGCAAGGAAAACTTTGAGCTTGGAGTAAAATTTCCAAGCAGCTTTTCCCAAACAAAGCCAGGCTGTGGTTTCGCTGTGGACATCCTACAGGGGAACAAGAAGATTTAGCACCCTGTCCTTACTCAGACTGCTGTCCTACTATGGTTTTACGATGTTTGGGGTTATATTAATGGGCCACGCAGACAGTCTTTGGTGTATTCTTTCATTTTTATTATTTTGATCCCTTAGCAAAGGCATGCGATGCCAGTTTAAACACTTCAGATATACTGCTGTGATGGAGGAGAGAAGTATCAGTTTCTAAAGCTTATAGATCTATTGACCTTATTAAGTTGTATAAGCACAATGGGCTTACCCACAAGCTTTGTGTTGTGTTTCATATGTTTTCCATGTAGAAACAAAAGGAGAGCAACACAGAGAAGCAATACACGGTTCTTTTAGTAGATCGAGTAGGAAGATAGAGGTGATTGTTGTTGGCTTTGCAGGGAAGTAGAAGATATTGTTGCTAATTTATGCCTAGAAAATGCAAATTTTATGGATGCTGGAAATTTTTAGTATGTTTCTTAATGATTCATGTGACCTATGATATCTATCAGTGAACCTTACCTGAGGGGTAAGGCCTCAGACTGGGTGCTCTGCAGGCAAAGCGGAAGACAGAAATGTCAATTGCCACTTGCTCTGTTAAACCTGATTCATCGAAACCTGAAGTGGGAATATCTTGAACGCATCTAAATTTTCACATATGCTTCATGCATGCAAATGACAGCTGTGGTGCATTAAATTGCATCCCAAACACCTAGATAAACTCAAAGCTAGAAGTATGTATGAGATCTCGACTCCTCTCTCTGTCCAGATAATGCCACCACTGTGTGTGTCTCAGGAGCAGACACATCCCTCGAGCCTGGTGCTGGGTTGGTAACTTCTCAATGACTCGTACTCACACAGCTGAAATCTCCATCTGCCTTGTGTGAAAGCAGTTTGTGGTTGCCCAGCTGGTCAGAGCCTTGAAAATCTGTAATCTGCTCTTCTATTTTTGGGGGGAAAAAATAAATATTACTTCCCTGTCCCCTCTTAGAGTCAGGTCCTAAGGACAGGAGTCTGTCTCAGGAGACTTTCCTGGCTTTTAAGCAGAATTGGTAACAGAAAGCAATCTGGAGAATTTTGCTAAAAAAGATCTTATTGTGAACATCTATCACGTGAGCATGAATGAAATACTTTTAAACCCTCAGATTAACTATAGATTTCTTCCTGGTTCCCAGGCCAGATGTGATTAATTTTGCAATGGAGATTGACTACCACGTGAGCATCTTTCCCTTTGCCACCCTCTGTGTGAAACATCTTTAATGAGCATATCTGATAGGTTTTTTTCTCTTTCTTTCAGAAAGTCACACAAGAACTGTCTTCCCGCATTGAGGTTTCAGTAACCTGCTTCTGTGCTCCATGGCCCACAACACTGCCTGCTGTTCAGGCCCACGTAGCCTAATGGTGGTGGAGGTGTCCATCTCCTTGGTGTCCCCTGGGAACTGCTGGATGGCCCCACTCAGTTGTCTTCTTGCCATCTCCTCATGCTGAAGGAACCCACAGAGACAGGCTCGGGGCACATCTCGTGTTCAAAGCTTGTGAGCTAGAAATGTGGCCCAAAACATAGGGATGAAATAAAGGTGGGCATAGGAGGTAGGAACTCAGAGGAACTCAAAGAACTCATGATTTAAAAAAATAAAATAAAATAAAATACATTTTAAAAGCTAGTAATGCACCAAATGTTACCCAAAGAGTCTGAGGTACAGCTCCATGCTGAACCTAGAAATCCTAAACTTTAATCACAAGGTTATTCTTGTCCTTCTGTTTCACAAATGTTGTGGGAAGGTTAATTTTGTATTAAAATGGAGTTAAACTAAATGCGGGTACAATGAAAGGGGATGCTAAACTTTTCTCAAAGAGAATCCAACATGAAGAGCTTTTCTTTGCAGCAGAAACATGGCTAATCCGCTTATCGGTTGGAGTTGGAGGTCCCGTACGAGTTGGGACTGGAAGTCCAATTCAAACAAAAGGATTTTCTCTCTGAATAAGAGAACACGTACTGAATATGCAAATAGTCAGATGTTCTCTTTATGGTTTGCTTACTGTGGTGTTTAAATCAGGCTAATTTCATTTTACATTTCTGTAGTAAGTCCTGAAACACTTTACCAGCAATGATAACCATGCATTGGATTATGCAAACCAGTGGCACGATCAACACCTCCATATACAGTGATAATGAAAATATATTCAACCACAACCTCAGATCAAATTATGACTTTTTTTCTGTAAGCAGTGTTAAAGGCTCTTAAATGCCACTACATTTCTTCCAGCTTTATCTGAAGACCTTACCGCTTTGTACTTCCTAGAATTAAATGCAGCTACATCAGGAGACTGAATGTTCCAGGTAAAGTTGCCATAATTTATAAAAGCTCAGGTCTCCCTGAAGACTCTCACAGAGTTCCCATCTGGAGCCCTTGTACATTGATTTTTCAGTGTAAACACTGAAAGAAACACAACATTCAATGCTGCTGAGTCACTGGCGAGTATGTCTGTAACACTGGGTGACTGTCGACAAAAAAGATCTTTAGCATTTTCATTTGAAGGGAAAAAAAATTGAATTTATTTTTTTTTCAGCATTCCCTCACCTATTTAGATTAACATTCAGAGAATTTGTGGGACTCTTACTGCTTTTCCAGCACCCTGTATAAATAAACCATGGGATCCCGTAAAAAGCTGTGCTACTCCTAATTTTATTGCAGTAACATACAATGCTCTTAGACACTAAACATTTGCTTGATTGATGGAGATTAATGAAATTTTTTAATCCTACAGAAGACTTTAAACTTAGCATAGTCTAATATATGTCTGTATGCAAGAGAAGAAATTAATATCCAAAGAACGTCAGTTCTAAGTAAAGCAGTTTAAAATTGCTAAACAGTTGAAAATTAAAAGCTAAAAATAAGCATGTAAAAAAAAAAAAAGCTATATTTATTGCAATTTATTGTGCTAAATATTGTAGCTGCTCTGATTATAACAACATTCTTTGAAGAATATTTCTATTTAAGTGCACTTTTACTATTTTTCTCTTGCAGCCAGACTTTACAAGGTCTTAATATGATGTATTGGAAGCAGTAAAAAATCTGGAAATATATTTTTGAAATCTTTAGACCTTTGACCATATTTGCTATGACGATACAGACTTAACAGTAAACCCACTTGAAAGACATTTTCATGGAACACTTTAAATGAAATCAATTGGTAGTTTCATAATGGCAGCTGAATGTGTGTTCTTGCCATTTTCCCATTTAACAAGAAGAAAAGGCCAAACAAGGACCAATTAGTCATAATAAAATCAGCTTTGATGACATTTTCACTCCTGAACTCTGGTATAAAATGGTCATCTAAGAAAGAGCTGAAAGGATATGTGAGGAATTGGTAGCATAACTGCATGTATATACATACACACTCCTGAGTAAAAAATGATCAGGTAAAAAGACAGCAGTTTACTTTGTTTTTGGCAAAAATATAGTGTCCGTGTGTTTAAATGTATGTACAGAGCTTTGCTTGATTTTGTTTTAAATTATATCTGATCACAGTTTATCTTTGAAGTCCATGCAGATTAAACCTTCTTTTCATCCTTTGGATCTCAACGATGTTTGTGTGCTCGGGTTACCCAATTGTCCCTTCCATGGTAAGTCGTGCTCCCTACTTACTTGAAGATTGGATGTTTCATTTCTTTTAAATATCTATTTTTTGTTTTGTTGGTTTAATTTTTTACTAAATGAAAGAAGCTTTTTGTATTAAAGCTATTGAATAAATATTATCTATTTTTCCTGGAATATAGCTCATTTTGCTTTAGTTACTTATAAAATATGCAAATTTCTAAAATAATCATGTGAGAAATCTGTTGTGTATTTAATGTGGAGAGTGGAGAACTTCTGCTGAAGTTGAAATATGTTGAAAAGCGAAAAACATAATCTCCTCTCCATTTCATCTCAATTCTTTGTCAACATCTAATAGGTACAATAGCATATGTATATTTATTCCATTTGCTGAAAGGCAGCTTAAAAGTCAGTAAATATATTAGTCATTGTTATTAACAGCATATGCAGGTAAAGGAGAAAGTCTTATATAAAGTTATGAAAAATTATTCTATAGAATCAGTAACACAACTTTGGCTGAATTACTCAAGAAAGCTGAACAGCCTATAAAACCAAAGTGAGCATGTTATTTGAAATAAATAACCCTAATATTCTCTCGGTTTCTGATCTTGACCAGGTAGTATGACAGACTGATGGTCAAACCAGATAATCACCATTTCAGACTTCGCCAATGTAGGATGGGATATTTTATTTCAAATGACATCCAATATTCCTGCTTTGGACAAAGTCTTGTTTAGACACCTTGTTTCTTTACTGCTGTAAAATCAGCTCTTGGAGTCATGGTTCAGGTTTCTGGGTCTCCTCCGGTGTGTTTTGCATCATTGTCTTTTCATTAAGGAGATAGGCAGAAACACTGGCTACTCATGCGGCTGTTTAGTTTATGGATGTGAAGTTCCTGTTAGATTTGATCTATCCATCTCCTGCTTCCTCTGTATGTTTTACTTCCATAAATGCTGAATCATCTCTCATTTCTGATCACAGATAGTTAGGCAGAGCTTGATCTGACTAGCCACGTTTCTTAGTGATCTCTTTACGGCAATGATATCATAGGTAAAGTGAGTGGAATTATTTAATGTAAATGAATACCTTGCATGTCAAAATAGCAGTCATTTATTCAGCAGTGTAAGTTCCTGTACAGGTTGTGAGGTAGCAGCTAAAAGCTCAGAAGGGAACTTCTCTGTGTCTTTGTTTCTTGCAGACAATATTTCTTCCTGTTAGGAAGAAAGTTCTGTCTGGGTGAAACAGAAAACAAGAATCAGTGGCAAAATAGTGTGGTTAGTGACTACTAACCCGTGCGTGTTTATCTGCTCCAGACTCAAGCAAGCTTTTACTTGAAGAAAGAATAAAGAATGTACCTTTTATATGTACAGAACAGAAAAAAGCTAAGTACTTAACAGTGTTAATAAAAACACTAGCACACTGAATTAAAACTAATTTTAGTGAAGCTAATGGCAATTTCACCATCAATTCCAGTGAAGGCAGGTGTTCACCCGGTGGTTTTGCATGCAGCCATTTCCCAGAGAAGAAGACAGTACAGGGAGGCTTAGAAAGGATGGCAGAGAGTACATCTCTTTTCAACAGCTAATGAACAAGCTTGTAAATCATGATATGGTGAAGGATGCTCATAACCACTATAGACATGTCAGGAAATGTTTCAGTTTAAATTCAATGCTAATTTAAATGCGGTATGAATTTTTTAAAGTTTTAATGTTGTTTATATTTTATAATGTAAAGTGCAGTAAAAGGACGTGTACTTAAATCTGTATGGATTTTAATCCAGACTTTTTACAATTCCCATTCCTATGTTGTCTTTATTAAATTTAACTACTCCCAGAACTAGTCATAACTACTAGAAAGCTTCCTACGTCCTTTTTCTGCTTTACGGATATTTTCATTTTCTCTTATCTGTCATTTAAGCCAAATGACTTCACACAACTGATAACAAGATGCTGTTACATTGCTAACTGAAAAAAATCTCATTTTATGGCAATAAATATGCATGATACTCTGGGGAAAATGTGTTGCATGTCACAACAGGTCAACACCATGGGAAACAATCCATTTCATAAGGTAAACATAATATGAACAGTATGAGTATTTTAAACCTGAAATGCATCAGTTACATATCCTATAAAGCTATAAAAAAACTGATTTTGAGTACAACAAAGCCTTAGTAAATAGCAGTTCATACCTGTCATTCTAAACATAAATTGTTCTTGTGTTTCTGGTTTGCTTTTTATACTGAACAAGTCCTGGCAACTGCACAAATCCATAATTTTACCTTTCCTTTTCTTTCTCTCTCTGTTTCTCTCTCTTTTTTTTTTTTTTTTTTTAATATTTTTTTTTATCTTCAGAGCAGCAATCCTTTTTATTTGAATTGCCAACTGTATGGAAAATCTGATTACTGCCTCGTCCTGCTGAATAGCTGCTTAGCCAAGGTGGGCAGGAGCGAAGAACTGGCTCTTTTAAAGCCTTACCTGGAGATGCCTATCAATAAACGGTCCTTTCGCAATGGTGTTGGATCAGGAATTAAAAAAACTTCCTTTCGAAGAGCAAAGTCATAAACAAGTGTTCCAAACCGTACTCTTGATTTTAGCATCTGATGCTTAACTTTGTGCTTAAAATCATTTTAATGCTTTTCTCTGATAAAGCTAACAGAGACAAATGTACCCGTGTCTTCATCTTGTAAACAGATGTTTATTTCAAAGAGCACAAGCCAAGTGGAGCAGATGGAATTGCTCAGAACGGGCTTTGTTTCCAAAGTTACAGTATCATAAAGTTTTGTATGGAAATGAATGTTTTCATTCAGTTAATTCCCCTTCTTTGTAAAGCTACAGATTTAATCAGCTTGCTCTTGATTAATACAAAAATAGCCGTGTGCTTTGCCTGTCAGGGCGCACGCAGCCTGCCTGCAGCACCTACGGCATTGTTACCATCACCTGCGCCCCGCATCCCTGTCCCAAACCCCATTTTCTTGCAGACAGCTGCCCCGCCAGCCTTAGTGCACATTTAAAGGACATCTAATTTCAGATTTCCAAAAGGTATGAAGGGCCACTGGTGAAAGACAGAATCTGGCCCTGCTTGTAACTTCTTGTTTCTTTTTAATATAGTTATTTAAAATGACTTTACAGGGGAATAATCTCTTGATATGTGTCATCTCATTTCCAGAAGAGTCCTGGGAAATCACTGTAAGGCAGGGTATCAGTGCAGCTCCCTTTGCCTCAGTTAATTGACTTAGGTAGGCAATGCACATCTGAAATCATGAAAAACATGAAATGAGCCAAATGCGGTTTCTGCTCATCAGCTGAAGTTGTGGTGCAGTGATTAACAACGTTCTTTTTAAATTTCCTGTTAAGAATAGTAACTAAAAAAAGGAGAGTAATTTGGTCTGAAAATATGTGTTGTGTGCAGGAAAGGTCATCTGCTGAGTTACGTACATGTGAGTTTTACCTTGTGGCTATCTCCTCCTACGATCCGTAACCTTGCTTTGAAAATGTTGCAGTGTCCATGCAATGCATTTTGAATTCAAAGCTAAGATAATAAACAAGTATATGGATCCTTTTTAATATTTCCCAATTAAATATCACAATGCAGGAGATCATTATTCAACCCAGAATAAGGTAAGGTGGCATCATCGACTCCACGCCGCTGATAGCATCCCCGTTCCTGCATGTTGCACCCCTCAGCCCATGGAGAAAGGTGACACGAGCACGGAGCAGTGCAAGCGTGGTTACGGGTTCCTGGACAGCAAGAGATCAAGCACGCTCCTCTCTGCACATGTTCACGTTGAAATGGCTGAAGCATCGTGCTTTTAAAACCTGCTCAAACACTTCCACTCCTTTTGGGTTCTGTTGCCGCCAAGGTCACTCAGCTCTCACAGCTCTTAGTCAAGTGGCACCTGGAGAGCTTTACAAGTCTGTAAGGAAAATGTTAGGTGGCAATTATTCCCATGCAATTATTCTGACTTGTGAGCTGTCTGGGTGGGAGGAAGCACAGGTCAGCAAACGCAGCGGCACGCAGGCGTTTGGTTGTGGCAGGGAACCTGCCCTCCTTCATTCCTGGCTGCTGTGATTTCAGATGTGGCAGATGTTCTGCCAATGCAAGCTGCTAACTTGAAAACTCTCCAGAACAGCCCAGGAAGCAATGTTTTAATGCGTTTGGCCACGCGAAAATGAAGGCTAGGTGGGCATCCTGCCCCATGACCATGCAGCATGTGGGTAGGTGCTGCCGATTGCTGTGCCTAGCACAGCTCCAGGGTCCCAACAGCAGTGTGCTTTCCTTTTCATTACTTAAGAAAAAGAAGTTACTGGGATTTAATCATGCCCTTGTGCAGACATAAGGTGTGTATTTCCATCCGTGCGTGTCTCTGCCTTCCACAGCACAATGGCTTTTTGCTGCAGTGCAGACACCTGGGGGCTCTGGCCTGCTCCCCGCAGCTCCCAGCACCACCTGGCTCCTTTTTCAGGGGGAAAAAATAATAAATAAATAAATAAAAAATCCAGATTTAGCTTTCTCTTTCGGCTTTCACATCCACTATGCTAAACTTTTTTTCTGCTTAATGAAATACGTATCTGCTTAATGAAATACGTAATGAAATACGCCTTGGTAAAATCTGATAAACTTGGTTGTCTGTAAGCCACCAGAGCTATATGTGTAGCTTTGAAAATCAGCCTCTTCCTTTTTGTTTATTGTGCGGGTCTACAACCAACCCGTTTATAGTGTTTTGGCAAGTGGCTTTGAGCAGAGTATGCTCAAGAGGGACAGAGAGCCAGTATCGTGCTTGCACAGACCTTCACCCCCTTTTTGAAAGTGTGGGCTGCAAGAAAAATAGCTTCTTGGCTACAGGAAAAAGCCTCTTATTTATGATTTAGTCATTTGCTGACAAGCCTCTCTACCTTGAGAGATCTGCGTATACAAAAAAGCCAGGAGGAGGAGGCCACCAAGAGCCATAAGTCTTGCATTCACCTAAATCACCCAGAGCAAGCCTGAGAAATGTAGATTATCCAGCTGATTCGCAGAAGTGGTGCTGCCATCGGTGGTCTGATCTCCCCATCGCCACTACCTGAAAACTCGCATCACTGATGCTGCCTTCCACACGAAATGCTAAACTCCTTTCTGAACTGTAAAGGTGGCTTTATTTTGTAAAGAACAGAGAGTAACCTCAGCGATCTCTGTCAGAAAATAAGGATCTGAGGGTGCCACTGCTGAGTACATTAACTTTTACTGATAGGAACTGGAAACGTGTCATAAGAAGTCTTTTTCAGAGCAGATGGGAGAGTAGGAAAGCTGCAGAAATGCTGGCCCACAGCACGATTAACATGCTGTAATGAATTGGATTCTGCTCAGCAGAACAGGGATTCATTACTCTGAAAAGGCATTTTGTTGACTTTCTTTACTATTTTTCTTTGCTAAACTAAGAGAAAGGAAAAACCAAGTTAGAGGGCAGGCAGAATGATGTTTTGTCTTGGGACTGAGGGCCAAGTCGGCAAGCTGGGAATGCCTCAATCCATCTCAGGCCTTGATAGCAGTTTGGTCTGGGATCTCCGGAAAGTCACTTCATTTCTGCTCCATTTCTCCAGCTGAAAGATACAAAGTTATGTTCCCCAAGTCACCTTATAGAAACAGCCTCCTGACTGACAGATTTTGGAGGTGTTTAGGAGCTAACCAGAGGTGGGCTGAGGCAGAACAGGGTGGCCTCCTCTGGAGCTAGCGCTGGGGTTGAAGAAGGGACCCGAGCTCTGCCCCAGGCCTGCAGCACCCTCAGCACCTCCCAGCTTCCAGGGAGCCCTGTGCGTGTCCCAGCCAGGCCAGCTCCCAGGTTTATGAGCTGGTTTTGGCTGCCTCGTCCATCACTCCAGTTACCACTAAAGAAAAGGGCCAGATGCTCATGCCCGATGAGGCTGAGTGATGGGCATCCTTTACACCTCCCTGTTCAAATGCAACTGTTGCAGTTTTATCAGTCTTGAGCTAGTAATGCTGTTCCTTCTCCTCTTTTGTGATCATGCAACCTTTAGCAAGGCACATTAAAATGCATTAGAGGACATGAAGGATCCCTAACTGCACAGGGATCTTTACCCTGCTTTGCTCTCACTAGGATCCACATTTGGAGGCTTTGGCCATAAGTGTCCACTAATGGGATGGCCACCCCCAGAGCCTCCTGGTTGTGCCCGTTGTGCTGTAAGGTGCACAGCAGATCAATCCCAAACAAAGCTGGGATTTTACTTGCCTTCAGTATGCATCCTGCAACTGAAGAGAAGTGAAGTTTTGGGCACTTCGAGGGCTGGCACAGGGATGCCCTGAACCCAGCCCAGGTTTTTCTAATAAAATAAGACGATTTCCCAACACCCTTCTGCGGAGCAGTGGGGATGACTGTGGGACAGAGACAGGCAGAGCTGCAGCCAGCCTGTACCATCCCTGGAGCCGGGCTGCCGTCATCCTGTGGCCCCGTCCCTGTCCCCACTGCTGGAAGTGCACATTGCCCAGGGCCATGCCCATCGCCTGCTGCTCCTCTGTGCCCCACCAGCCACCCCTGCCTTGACTGAGGCAGCCAAAGTTCTCCACTAGGTGAAATGAAAGTAGATCCAATAAAATCTGTCTGAAGAGCGAAGGAGGAATTAACATTTATTCTTCTTCACAGATTATTGGCAAGAAAGACAATTAGATGGCCTGATGTAATAGCATCTAATTTCCTTGCGAGATGGAAAATTAGTTGTTGTAATGGCATACCAATACTTGGCTTTCTGATTACCAAGTGTATATTAAAGTATATATATCCCATTTAGATTTACTAATTTGCTATTATTTGCCTGAAGATGGTAATTTATTGCCTGAAAATACTGAAAGGAAGAAGTCTCTTGCTGCTTTTAAGTCTGGATATAATTTTGACCTTAAGAAAGAACAAGACAGATACGGAAGAGCATATTAGATGTTGTTATTACCGTAATAAAAAAACAGATAAAAATCATAGTGCGGAAAGACTCTAAGACAACTATTAAGCATTTGTCATATAAAGAAAATCAAAATTTAACTTATTAGATATTCTGGCACTTTAAAGATTCATCATGAAAAAATACTTCTAACAGTGAAGCATTTATACAATATGTCATTGATGAGCTGTCTGCTTAAACATTTAAAGAGTTTGGAAAAAGTTGAAAAAATGTCAAAGAGTATTTTTATTAGTCTGACAGACTGTTTCATTATATTTAAATGTATATTTAATATTGAAACAATATAGTATTAGATTTTTAACAGACCATGGTGGGCTCGTTGTCTTGTCCTGACATGGTGGTTAGTGAGCATCACCAAACCAAGCACGTAGCTTGTTGACTAAAATAATGTTAGAGTTATACATCAGACTGCTCACCCTGCTATTTGGTTTCATGTGATGCTTAGAGCCAGAGGGAATTTTTCTACCTTTGTGGTGATTGAAAGATTATTATTATTTTTGATACTATACTGGATTTGAAGCCATCAGGTTGAATAAGCTTAAAATTAAGCATATCTTAAAAGCTCGATCGACAGAGACTTAGCTTCTAAATGTCTTCAGTATGAACCTTCCAAAGGACATAAAAGGGCTCGATGTGATAAGAAATGAGCTATCAAGTGCTGCTCTTGAGACATCATCCTCAGCTCACTGAAGTCAACAGGAAGCTACTGAGAGTCTTCAATGGGCTTAGGATCGGATGTTCGGCGTGTTAACGGTAAGAGCATTTTGTGTTCGCTTTGTGTGCTCGGTCGAACAAACCCAGTGAATCTCTATGGCAACCCTGGAGCACCTCACAGGAGCTATGTGCACTAATAGAGTTTTCTTCCCAGAAAGCATTCGCATTGATTTCTCTGGCTTGTGCCTACCGTCTCCTTTAGCCCACCATATCTCAATCTGGAGACCGTAACATTGCCAACATGTCAAAACCACAGCCAGATGCTGTGCTCATGTCTGCTGGGCACTGCGCTTGGCTCCTTGTCTCCATTAGCACCCACCACGATGTAATTAGTAGCATGACTCTTGGGTAAGCCCAAGGTCTAAAAGAATGCTGGTGAAAATTTATTACTAAACAGGGAGATGTAAATGCAGACGTGGGCGTTGTTCTAGAATGACTTCTGTCCTCCCTCTTTTATTTTTTTTTTAATTAAAAGTGTGCTAACAGTTAGCTGATGGTTATGTCTGTGGTGGGCTTCCATTTTCTTTGTTTTCAAGTAAAATCACAAAGTGAATAAAAGGAACAATGGGTCTCATCTTGATTAAAAATACAGAAATTTTGTATTTATATAAAATAAAAATGAGAATTTTGTGAGAAAAAAAATACCATTTAGTAATATTTGTTCCTCTTTGCTAGTGACATCATTGTTAATCCTCTGCAATGTTGTTTTAGAATATTTTTGCAGTAAATGAAAACCCAGGGTAATGAAACATTTCAGTACCAACCTGCCGTGACTGAGTTCCTTTTGTGTACCAGGGCTTCATGCTCATCACGATGGCAGTGTTTGAGGGCCCTGCCCCAGCACGGCACATTTCTTTGTAAGCAATCTGTCGGTACATTGGATGTACCAAGCTGAGCCCACCTGACTGTGGTGGGAAGCTAGGCACACAATTCACATTCAGTCATTTACTTACTCTCTGGCCATATATTTAGCTGTCTTAATTTTGAACTCAGTCCCAGTGTTTCTGTTAATGATTTTCTTGAAGCCCTTCTTAAATGACTTCAAGAAAATAATAGTGGCATTTATGGTAACAGTCCCCACTACGCCGAGATGTATCAAAGATATCAGATGTTCTCTGTTTGAAGCCATAAGGGCTGTTGCTATACCTCTGCAGGTTTTGGATAGAATCTGGTCTGCTCTACAAAAGGCTCCTTGGTCAGGCATGCCTTTTGGCTTCCCTTTTCTGTGGGATGTATTTGACTCCACTTGTCTTTTCGCTTTTTAGTTTTAGCCAGGTCTGCAAATTATTCCTTCCTGCTGGCAATGTGGACCTTGTTAGCTTCCTGGATGATGGGAGCAGCACAGTCACGAGCATATTTCTTGCTGCTCAGTGATGCCTAGCAAAGTGCATCCTGTGAAATGCCACTTCATCTCATGTTTCTCAGTTTCAAACTCATTTTCACATTCAAAATATGGCAAAATTATTGCTGCACAAGACACCACGGCACGTCAGGAAGGATGCTAAGTCATTCATTTAATTAGACAGCAATTGGTGCTGGCTGGAGTGCTCCATAATGCAAAGCAGCAGCGTGTAAGTCAAGGGGACGAGCTGCTCGACTGCTCGTTGTTGACTCAGTCTCGAGTTTTGGCATCCAAAGCCATGCCAAGTGGGGCCACCCCAGCATGCTGCAACCAGCACCCGCAGGACAGCGCTGGGCTCTGCTGCCATGCTGCTTGCCCTCCCGACGTGCAGGAGAATGACAAGTGCTCTATTTCTGCACCTTTTAATAAAACAGCACAGTTTGAAGAAAACAAACTTTCCTTGATACACTATTTATATTCTCTCTTATCTTTGATTACCTTTGGCTATGTGATCTAATCATGTCCATTTATTAATGAGGTTCCTTATAGCCACTTCAGGCAATGTAGGAAAATTGACTGTAGGAGCTTACGGAGCAATTTAAGGCCAAATCCTGATTGCTGAACATAATGAAGTATTCTAACTGATGCATGGAGATCTGTTGATTACTTTAAACAGCCTTAAATGAAAGAAGACAAATGACCCATGTGGGTGGAATTGATGTAACTGGTCTATGAAAAAATACTTATAAACCGAAAAAATACTTATAAACCAAAAAAATTTTTGCTAAAACTCTTCAAAAAAATCAACCGGTTTCTCTATTTTTGTATGGAGCTGGCTTTTTTCTAAACTTCTGCCACTGACCTATTCTTTGCCACCCAGGTGCTTTGCGATGCCCTGTTATCTTCGCACACCTTTCCTGTGCAGGGACAGGGTGCACATGAGAACGAGCTACACAGCAGGGCCAGGTGAGACAGTTCACTCTTTTGCATGTAAAGCATTGTGACAATTTGTGTATTTGGGTTTATGAACTTTACAAATCACTCCTTAGGATCAATAATTAAGGTGTCATTTACATACTCGTGTTAAGGAAATGAGTAACATTTATCTTCGGTGAGTTCTCAAAATGAAGTCAGGTGTTTTGGCACAGTCTGCGTCTTTGGCATTTACAGTCTGCATATCTAAGCCTGTAACACTGCTTAAATCCCAATATCACAGGCACTATATCTTTAAAATGAAAACCAGAATTTTATATATAAATGTAGATATTTTGCTAATATATATTCAATTTCACTTTTTATTTACATACAGTATCTTTTATTTTAGATGGATATACTGACACTGCATTAAACCCCAGCATTTTTAAGGGTCTCATGGCTGAAGGTTGTTACATTTGACACAAGAAAACACTGGGGGCTTTTACCAATAGTCATAGAAAATGATGTTTCAGTAGCTTTGTGCCTTTTTTTTTCTTCAATGACCCCAGTACAGTTTTATATTTTTCTCAGTGCCTTGTTAAGTACAGCAACGGTTGGTAACAACAGCAAGGTAAACACTTGTTCCTGACTAACTGAACAAAACTGGCAAGGAACAGCAAACACAACTGCTCTCCGGGGAGCTGGCTTGGAGTGCATGAAAAACTCTTATTTGTGAGGGTTACTTTTAAAATTCTTGACCCTTCAGGAAACAGTTCAATTTTACCATAAATAAGCAATGACTTTCTCGTGTCAGTGGGGGAGAGTGAAGAGATGCTTCTCTTTCTGTGAATATTTTTGTGCTGTGGTGCTGCAGAGGCAGAAACCCAGCAGAGCTTGGGTGGGAGGGCAGCGCACCTGGCGCGGGGTCTTGCAGAAGAATAAATGGGGCCATTCCTCCTCTTCCTAAAAAAGGTCCCCCACCCTCCCTATGTCACCGATGGCAGGTTGCCGACTACTTCTGTGCTTGGGTCTTACAGCCAGAAAATATAAACCTGTTCTTGAGGACAGGCTTAAATTGGATCTGTGAGCAATTTGATATTTTCTTACTTTTTTTTGGTACTACATACTTGCCCAAGAAAAAAAAAAAAATTACCAAAGAGATAAAAGCCTATGATGTATGGATATTTTGCTCTTTCTTCATTTTCATGATCACAAACCTAGTTTTTTTAATTTGGTGGGGCTGGAGATGGGAGACGTGGTACTTTTTTCTTGCACAAGTTTGAAGTCGCTGCAGGTTAGCATTCCATAATTATTTTTGTCACAAAGATGAATGCCATCCTAAAAGAGTTGGAAGCTAGCAGCACCTCGGCTTTGATATATGAATATTACCACTTTGAATGTTGGAATGGCATTATAGATGGTTTATGACTATGAGACATTTCTTAGTCTCTGATTCAGAAATACATTTCCTACAAATTTTACAGCAACTTCTGGTCTTTGACTTTTTTTTCTTTTTTTTTTTGGCTGGTCTTTGATTTCAAAATGCTTCTTGAAGTGAAATTAAAAAGATCATAGGGTTTTAGAGAACATTTATCACCAAACTTAGGTACAGAGTAGTCCCCTTTAGCCACCTCTACTTTAGTACCCTGCAATGCCAAGGAAGGGCTGCATTGCATTAATTCATTCCAAGTCCTGTTGGGAAACCACAGAGCCCTCACAGACAGCTATTGCAATGTGAAACAGTTAATGTGTGTTACATTTTCTAAATTGTAGACCCTTCTAGCTATACAAAGATCATGCAAATGTGATATTTAAAAGAGTATATTTGCAGAATTGTAGTTTTTAAATGAAAATGGCATCATTTTGTTTATAATGCATTTCTCCCCTCACCCTAGCCTGCCAAAGCTCTCGCGGCTCTGCACATTACAATAAGCACTATTTAAAATACGCTTGAAAAAGCAGTAAAATGGAAGACTGCCCTCTAACGTCAACAGAGGGGCTGAAATGCAGTGGAAGGCTATGGAGGAGAATAAAGATGGGCCATAAGTTCTGCAACTGAGCAGCATTTTGAGTAGGAAGCCGGCTGGGGGTACATTTGAAAATCTGCGGATTTCAAAAGCATCAAAGGGATCTGAAACACCAGGAACTAATAAAAGCAAAATCTGAGCCTCAAGTCCTTTTTGCTTTGAAAATTCTTCTCCAGACAAGGACTGGGCCTTTTCCTAATTCTCTTTTACTGGCATATTCATCTAGCAGTGAGCGAGTCTGAGCAAGAGGAGAACTTGGGCGCGAGTAGGTCCTCAGGTCTGTTTTGGCACCAAAGTCAGCTGGCAGTGAATGGCACGTAGTGACAACTCCACTGCTCTCTGTCAGCTTTGTGGTAAACGAATTTTGGAAAAGAAGCCCTGAGGTTTCCTGGTGTTGAACATACGATGAACCCTATGAGATGACGCAGGTCTGTCAGGAATGTGATTGTGCACATATCTCAGCAGCATCACAGCCTGTTACCTGGGGAAGGGATCCGTCACTCAGACTGGCCAGGGTCCAGCAAGGACTTGGCAGAAGGCTTCTGATATTTCAAACAGCTATGTTAAGTTTTGCTATCACATTGCTGTCAGGTCCTGTGCCTACTCTTGTTCCTACAGAAGATGCTTTAGGAGGCAAAACAAAGACGTACAAGAACAAACGACTCAAAGTGTTAATTTGTGGGCGTTTGGAAAGGTGGTCTCCATGAAAAGCTAGGCTCTAAATACAAAACATTTTCTATTATGATGCCAGTTGTTAAAATGCACAGGTCAAAATAAACATATATTGGATCTATTACAGCTTCCAACTTCAAAATATTTACCATAAGAATATTATTAAAAAAAAATAAAAATCAATGTTTGAATTAATATATGCCAGTGGATAAATAACAAAGATTAATGAACACAAGGCATGAATCTTGGTGTGAGCTCTGGCTGTGTTTACATACACATCCTCTTTTCTGCCTTTTTCTGATTTGTCTGCTGCCACATTTTTGGAGTTTGTTTTAAGTTGTTGACTGACAGCAGCTTTCTGTGGATTTCCAGCTGGGCTGTTTGTGGTGTGACTACCAGTTCACATGCTGGCTTCTGTCTCACCCTGGGATCATGGCTGCTTAACCATGGAGAAGTATTTGGGGAATAAACAAAATGTGTTTCCACAAACACTCCTGGCTGCAGTGCTTAATTTTTCTGATCGCTCAGCCAGCTCTTAGGAATATTCACAGGGAAAGAACACCAAGGTGGAGGCAGATTCAGACGAATGAAACATCAATCACTTATTCACTGAAAAATATTTACAGTATTTTCTAACTTGAGAAAGGAATAATTTAATGAAATGTGCATCCTAGGGGTTTTTAGGAGGAAATTTTATTCCAAACATTTGCACTCCATGCAGAAACTGTGCACTCATCAAGTATTGAAAAAGGCCAGAAATGAAACAAACCCCCAAAGGGATATGAACAGGGCTAGCCAGAAATCTTCTGAAAACATTTTTCCATTGGAAAATGCCAGATCATAAAAAATGAAGCAATCTGAGAAAAATCAATCAATCTTGACAAAGTCGCAGCAAGGAAGATTCTGTGCCAGCTTGCCTGTCAGACTCCCCGCTCTGCTCCCTCCGGATCCGGGATCGATGCTGCTTGTCCATCCGGGCACCCAGGGTCGGCATGGGTGGGGGGTGCTGGCTGACCTGGGGCCCCACGTCCACACCAGCCCTGGGGGCAGCAAGGAGCTGAGCACCAGATATCCATCCTATCCATCTTTGTTTGGCTTTGCCATTTAATAGTTTTTTGTTGTTGTTGCTGTTGTTGTTGCTTTTTAATTTCAGGATTCCTTGTACTGAAGTTTCTGGTCAACCAAAAAAGCGAAGAGAAGGAAACCCAAGCTGAAGGCTAACAACCATGACGTACAGAAAAGATATACCCATCTAGCATAGCACATAAGTGCCTGTCTCTAAAACACTGGCACATTTAAGTTAATAATAGTATTTATTCTTTGTATTTCAGTACTTCTCAGATAATCTAAAGCAAGCTGAGCATTCGTGGTGCTAAAATGCTGTAAAAAGAGAGAGAAGTGCCCAGCCTTGGATTGCTGCCACTTAAACAGGCCATTCCTGAACAGCAGTGCAGGTATTTGTGGTGGGTCTCGAGTCTTTCCTAAATCTCATTACATCCTCCTTGCAGGTATTAACCCTGCAGCTACTGCATCTGCACTAATTTAGGTACAGTGAGGGGGTGTCCAGGGCTGGAGTTTACAGCTAGCGGCCGTGCTGGCTCCGCACCCATGGTGCTGAGTACAAGCTCAGGGTGCTTATGCGTTATAATAGGAATTTCTTTTTTTACATCTTAGCTATAGCACAATGTGATTTCCCAGACATAAAGGAGGTGTTCCGACACGTATTGGCATCTGTTTTGGGTACATATGTGTAGGCTTCAGATGCCTGTTAGCAGATGGAGCTGGTGCAGATGGCATGGCTATCACATACGGGGGGGGAGTGTTTGATTCCTCCAAGTAGGAGTGCGGTGTTATTCTCAATCAGAGGGGTCAGAAGAGCTTCCACTTGTCACTTAGCATTCTTGGTACCTGTTATTTCAGGATGGAAAAATCTGTAAATATTGCCTGTGGAGGCTCGGTGCCGGAAGCTTAGGTGGGACGGGCATTTGGTATTTCCAGATAAGGCAGTCTGCATCCTGGAAGTTAATTCTGATAAATGCTGATTAATTGCTATTTCTTTTTAATAAATCCAATAAGGAAATAGGAAGCCCTCCTCCGCACAGCTATGACCTGGTTTAAATTAAGATTCAGGAGGGTGTTGGGAACACGCCATTGCTGAATGTGTGGGGAGAGCAGGGAAATATTGCAGTGCTCTCATTTTCAAGAAACAATTTCTAACGCTCTCTTTCAAAACACAATGCACAGTAGTGGGTAGAAACCAATATTAAATCTGTCATGCTTTTATCTTGTTCTTAACATCTCTGTTTGAAATCTAAACGAACTTGCACAGAAAAGCAAGGATCCCTCTAACGAAGCAGCATTCTGGCAGCAGAAACAACAGCCAGGCTCGAAAGGGAGCAAAATCCCCATATCTGCGCTCTCCTGACATTATATAACCTATTAAAAGCAAAGTACTCTGCTGCAGTGACTAAGTGTTTTATTGTATGGATTTTCTTAGAATTTTAATGGGAGAAACCAAGTAACAAGTAAGATTCTTCCAGTTTAATAGCTGATAGAGTGGATTATATGGAAAGTGATACCTTTTATCTTTTCCTAATGAAAACACTGCCACCAGCTGGTTAATAAATGGTTTTGACTAGGGTTTTATATAGGAAAAAAAACTTTTGTAAACACCCACAGCTAAGCTGGGACTGATATTTTAGGTCGATATGTTTTCAGAATAGAGAGAACTGCAGTCCAGACATTTCCAGGCTTTGTAAAGGATTAAAGTTAAATAAATAGCAAAATAAATACGAAAAACCAAGGCATATGAAATATATTGAAATCAATTTGTTCTGCTCTTTCAGATTCACAGGTTTTGTTTGTTTGTTTTTACTGGTGGACAGTGCTTTGTTGAATCACTGCACACAGGGACTGTGATAAAATCTGACAGCTATATGTCCTGACAGCTGCATGTAGCACCGTTATGGGTTCTGGTGCCAAGACTTTAGGATGGTGCCGTAAATGCCATCATGTCTTTACTTGTTATTTTCCCAAAATATCAGTGGTGGCTAGGAGACTTTGGCTGGGCTGACATTTCAATTGCCACATTGGTTTTTACGCCTGTGCTTGAGACAATTCATGTGCTCAGAACAATCGTTTCAGGTTCTCTGCAGACCCAAGAAAAATGCACTTCAGGTTTTTAAAGTTGCCATAACAATCACGGGGAAGAGAAATCTTGTAAATGGAGGCTGAGGTTCGGAGGCATAATTCTGTGCTCAGGTGGGATTTGCAATTGATCTTGTGTCCAAGAGAAAGGGGATGTATTGCAGTCCCAAAAGCTGCCATTCCAGCAGGAGATGTGTTTCACATTGCAGTACAATGCTTTCCTTATGACTGATGATGAACTTTGGCCCCAGACTCAGGACGTGACTTTTTTTTTTCCCCCAATTCTTTCTTCACACTGAAGCCACGAGGAATACCATGGCCCCATGTGTCCACCAGGCATTGACCTGGAGAGAGATTTCAGCAGCCACAGAACCCAGGTCAGCGTGGTGGCTGAAGGGAGGCCTCTTCTGCACTGTGAGAGCAAAGGATGCTGCTGGTTTTTTGGTACTATGCACACTTCAGGACAAAGATAAACCTCAGAGGGGGCTGGCATGCAGGAGGTTTGGATGACACAACTCCTGAAGAGCAATGATGCTGTGGATGAGGAGCTGAAAGCTCTTCACACCCTTCTCACACACATACTGAGAATAGCAGCATCCCCTTCTTCTATACAGCTAATGGTGGAAGAATCTTTTATCAATTTCTTCTGAATGTCAATATCCCAGTAGAAACAGCCTTTTTTTCATAGCATGCATACAAACAGAGGAAAAAATTAAAACAAACAAAAATCAAAAAGAGCCCCCAAACCTCTTGTTTTGAAATGTTACTTTCAGCAGTTTGTTCCAAACCTGTAAAGGCCCCTGTAGATAAAGCAACTTTCTGCCCATGGATGAAAGCTTCAGATGAAATCTGTGTAAGCAACGAGTTAAAAGTCCAGCATATCTGGGGTTCAGGTATCACTAACCACCTTTAGGCTAATGCCTTGAATTTTCTTCATGTCAGTTTATCAATCATTAAAATGTTACCCCACAAGGGTAGCCTTAATGAGGAACAGATCTCTGCGATGTCTAAAAACAAGTTGGCGATGAGCGTGTTGGTTTGTACCAGAGTTCAAGTTTGTTCTTAATATCTGAGCTGTGCGTGATTGTCTTGAGAGCTCATTAGGCCTAATTTCATAGTCAGCAGAAAGCTGAATCAGCTAAGGACTGGTTCAGGTCTGTGCACCATGTAAGTGCCTTCACTGAAATCATTGCAAATATCTTGGCATGAAAGGGATGCACCTAAAAAGTTCTTCCCTTTTTTAGTACCCTAAGGAAGAAGTTTAGTATGGCAGCTTTGCATTTCTTTTCAACTTAAAAGTAATTCCAAGTTTGCATTAAAAATATTTACTGGTCATATTCATAGATTGGGATCTTTATATTCTACTTGTATATACTCTTTTATTTTTATTTATTATTATGATTTTTAGGTAGGTCTGAGACTGGTCTTACCAGATAAGGTAAGAACTAAGAGAACAAGCCAACTGAAAACACTTTTAAAATGAATTAGATACTTGAGACATTTCTAGGAGAAAAGTCAATGAATGACATTTTTTTCTGCAGAGACTACAAGTTTCTGCCAAGCTTTTCCTCTTACCTTAACAGTACCAAGACTTAAAATAATTCATGTTATTGGTTTTAACAAGAAGTAGTGATAAATTATTAAATGATCCCAAGTATTCTACAAGCACTATGGTTTCAAACCAACAGCCCACAAGTCATGCTCAGGGCTTCTTGGAACGAGTTATTCTCCCCAAACAAGCATGTGCTGCAATATTCCGTGATGTGAGACCAAATTAATTGCTCCTGTTGTTCCTTGGAAACTAACATTTCTCTAATGATCCAGTATCTCATTAGGCAGCACTAAAATACTGCTTTTGCTAAAGAGTGGTTTGCCCACGGAGGACCTCCCTGGCACCTGATTTGTTGCAAGCTGACAGCAGGCATAGTACCTTAAAACATCACAAAGTCAGAACTGTTTTATCTGTGTGCCTACCACATCTAAGTGTGTACTATTTTTCATATCTATGAAAAAACCTAAGTAGAATATTGATGTTCAGCAATACCAGCAAAATAAATACATTCAATTCCATTGGGATAATTGGCTGCAAAACTTTTCCTTTGATGATGAAATTTTACACATTGGTCTGGATGATGCCATGTTCTTCCAGTAGTCCCATTCACTTGAAAAATAAGGCAGTGTGGAGACATGGGGAGCTGGTCCCAAGGCTCTGGGGTTGCCCACAGCAGTGCTGCACAGTGCAGGGTTAGTGCAAGAAAGGTAAAGCACGTTAACCCCCGCCTGGAAGCTCTCATCCAGGAGGAGACGTCTCTTAGCTTGCTGTACTGTAATCCTGCCTTAGAGAGGAGGCTTAGAGGAGGATTAAGCTACAGTGAACCAAGGTCACTCTATTCCCAAGTGACAGACGTCACACAGAGATTTAGTATAATTTGGAAAATACCCGTTGACTTCTCAGGGCCGTCTGATTTTCCACGTCTTCCCTGAGCCTGCCTGTGCAGACATGACCTTAGTACTGGAGGTTTCAGAGACACAGCTTCAGGGGGTGATCTTCACACTTTCTCATCTCTGGGGTTGATGGAGAAACTTGGGATGGCCATCGGATTGCTAGCATCTCTGCTGGTCACCCAGGACAGGCATTGCCTCTAGAGAGAGGCCATAATTCCCCTCTACTGCTGCTACCTGAGGCTGGCTGGAGCTGCAAGGGCAAGCACAGCATCCTACACAGGGGCATGGGTCCAGCTCTGTTTTGGCAAAGAAAAGTTATTCCATATTTAAACAAAACAAAATAAAACACAAGTATTTTCAATGTAGAAGTCATTACAAGGAGATATTTAGACACCTGCCTCTTTCCAGCATCTGCAGAGGTCATTCTGGATTCTGAATTTACTATTCAATTAGAGTTTTTCTTATCAACAAAAGGTAATTGAACATTTGAATTCAGTTAAGCAGCTGAAGTTTAACACAGGATATGAAATGGCTAAATCTAACCTGAAGATATATGTGACTGGCTGCTATTTTGGGGCAGATATGTGCATTTTTTCTATTGTGAGACTACTTTATTTTGCTGGACACTGGTGGCCAGGCTATTCTGAGTTATCTGGCAGCTTGTGAAGTGTCTCAGGGTAATTAAAGTTTTAAAGGCATGCTTGTGTGCATCTCAGACTGCCTGGGTATATATATCTTCTAAACTACAGATTACCTTGCACATTTGAGAGCTCTGCATTATACAATAGTGCATTATGAGCTACACAGTAACGCTAATTACACATATAATTATCACAAAGTCTGAAAGAAGAAATAGAGAATTTAGGAGATGGATTGCAGTGATTCTGCAGACACAGATAACCGATGAAGAGGGCCAGATACTGCGTTATGGCAATGTCGACGTGCCACTTTTCCCTCTCTTTTAAGACCACGTCAAAGCCTGGGCACCTCACACTTGGAAGTACCTATGGGTTCTTCTGCATCCTTGTGCTCACATCCTCCACCACCCTCTGCACCCCGTTATTCGCCATAGCCATGGGTCTGCCCAGAAGGCGCATGCATGCAGGAGTATGAACCAGCCCCCTTTGGACTGGGTAGGCAGATCCTCCAGTTGATCCCCATGGATTTTGGATCAATTCCCACGACAGCAACACAAGTTATGCAGTACTGACTGTTTAATATTCATGTTTCTGTACAGACCTCATTAACTGTCCTTGCATTAGCTCCCAGATGTACTGAGTAATTGGATACTTTTCTTTTTACAAAGAGAATATGTTGACCTTCAGTTAAATTCAAACAGATATTTCAGGGTATGATTTAGAAAGCTTACCCTGGAAAAATGAAGACTGTAGTCTGTCAGACATTACAAATATCTTTATTTCCTCTCTGTCTGTTTCTGGGGCTTTACATCTGATTCAGCACATTAACACCTGCAAGAAAAGCTGTTTTCCCAATGTTCCTGGCAGATTTTTGCTCTGGATTATTTTAGATTGCAATGTTTTGCTTGATGATAAGATGTAAACAAACCCAAAGGCTCCTATTCCCCTTTGATAAATGAATTAATAGAATAAAAGACGAAACAGTCTCTCTTAAAAATGTTTGCGTATATTACACAGTTGTGAAGCTTTCAGAAAGTTACTTGGGCAAGGAATGAAAGCAAAGTAATGTTCACTGAAGTTCTGTGTTGTATTTTAGCAGGTTACCAGCTAAGCATCAAGTTATTAAGTTGGCTTATTTTCCCAAGTCCTCCTTATGGACACCCAGTCAACTTTAAAAATGGAACAAGGAAATACCTCCATACTTAGAAGAAATGAGGGGCTACAAGTGTATGTGATCAGGCAGTAGAAATGGTGGTAGTGTTTAGCAGAGAATTCTGCAAACAGAGCTGTTACTTCTACAATAGATTCCCGACAAGTCCAGAACAAATATTCTGACAGTGAATCAACTTCTGAATTGTGTGAGCCAAGCACTTTGAAAAATGCTTTGTGTTGACTCAGTCAAAGGTTTTCTACGTTGTTAATAAACTGAGCTCTTTCACTCTTCTAAAGAGTTATTTTTGTGTTCTTCAGTGTATTTGGGTTCTCGTTGCAGGAATTTGTTAATGCAGGAATAATCAGTTAACTCTTACATATTTACCTAAAGAAAAGTCCTTCATGGACTACAGTGGGCTTCGGATCAGCACCTTAAAATTATACCTTAGAATTTGAAATGTTTTCACATAAGAACTTATTTAAGATCTCCCAGGCTAACAATGCCTGCTGTTTTCTGCCATGTTTCCAATAGTAACATGAGTCTCTTGGAAAAAAGGGAAAGAACTACCCTGAGGGGGAAGAAAGCAAGAATGGAAAATACAGGCTTATGAAACCACTTGTTTCCCAATGACTAAACAGAGTGTATTTTCATTATGTCTTTATAACCCAGGCCACTACTGGCAAAGGGACAGCTGTAGCTTCCTTGTGTCATTGTCATGCTGCTCTTCAAAAGAGGCTTCTCATTCTCCCAGGTGGCTCTTGCCTGACATACAACAGTAATAAATGAGCAGATAGGGGAGACTGATGTTATGAATCAGAAAAACAAAATCACAATTAAATCAGTCCCACAGAAGTAAAGATGAACAAGACTCAAGAGATGGGTCAGCCCCAGATCTTGCATAGCCTCCAAGCAAAGCCACATTCTTCTGAACACCAGGTTGGTAAGTGTCCAGCTGTGGCAGCAGCAAGAAGCAACACTAGAGGCACTGAGAATGTGAGGGTCTTGTCTGTCTAGACTGCTCCTGGAAGATCGATTAGGAATTCTTAGAATGTCTCTTGTTGCCATTGTGATGATCTCATTTTGCCTCTTTTCCAATGGCCAAGAAGACCAGCAGGCTGCTGGTTTCTCCCCGTGAAACAGCATCCCTTAGTTTTCTCTTACATTGAACAATATAAATTGTTTAAAGATTTTTAAGAAAGTCCTTTTTTTTTTTTAAATACTATTATTTTTTTTTTTAATAGTCTGGTAAGTCTCTCTACTGTCCTCCCACCTCTACAGTTTGTCTCTGACCTTTCTTAAATTATGTCATTGGTTTTGCATCAGTCACAGGACTGGTTCATATTCAATGCATCATTCTCCTGCTCCCCCCACATCTTTAAGTATTGCTGCATGGAAAGATACTCCCCACATGAATTTCACCTTTCTGAATGCATACCATTTCCTCATTTTTCTAAGCTAATCTTGAGTTCTGTTTTTTGTTTGTTTGTTTGTTTGTTTGTTTTTTTCTGTTTTGTGGCATATTAGTTGTTACAAACTATTCTCTATTTCTGTATCCAAGTCATAAAAGAAAATACCAAATACAATTAGACCAAGAAGAGATTCCTGTGGATCCACACTAAATTATCTCCAAGTGTAAAAGCGATAAATGAATTCATTTCTGAGGGTAGAAAATAGTAATTTTCCAGCAACTGAAATCCTGCCATTATTACCAAAGATCCTGTTATCCTGTAGTGCTGGAGTTATTCGCTAGTCACTCAATGCTTTATTTATGTGCATGTTGCGGTTCCACATCACCGATGCTAATCTGCTTGCTGAGTTCCTGTCACCTCCATGAATGTTTAAAACCACATGGAAATAGTGCTGTGCTGATCTCAGCACTTGGACACATCTGTCTTCATAGAGAACTCTATAAATGTCGCGTTTCTGTTAGCAGCCTGACTGCACAAGAGGCTAACACAGAGTTTTCCACTAGTGTTACCATCGACTAGTGGTGGAAGCTCCAGGCTTAGAGACTCATGAACAAGCAGCACTTGCAACAGGAGCAATTACTTGAATTATCTGTCGTTCAGCTTAGAAAAGGGTGAGACAGATTTCCTGTATGAACAGTGAACTCGGGGTGCAATCCATCTCATCTAACTCCAGTCATTTAAGAGCTAAATGTCTGATTAAACAATCTTGCTCTCTCCATAGTAGAGAGAGACCAACGTGCCTAAGGGCAGTTCAGCCACCTGAGTTAACATCTCAAGAGGATGAATCATCCTATGGAGTCACATCTATCACCCTATCATGTAAGTAAAGCCAGGGTGAGAAATATGCTCTGTGTTTGGGTAGTCAACCTGGAGCAAGATGAATCCAGCCTTCACTGTTCAACCCTGTGCAGCCCTTGCTGGAGCTAGACCAAGCCCTTAGCCCAGACATTAAATAATCCAACACATTTGCTTATGGATGGACAGAACATTTGGTTTAGTCGGTCTATTAATCTCAAAAAAAAACTTTATTACAAAGTTCAGCAGATGACACTGAAGAAAAGATTTCTCACTTCCAAATTTCTGTGCTGCTTCAAAACAACAAGATGTGAGCTATGTCATTAGCTTTGTTTTTGTCATCTTCTCTCTCTGATTTTTAAAGCTTTGCACATAAGGCAACTGGAATTGCTACCATATTTTGAGGCAAGTGACATTTCTTTATCAGAGGTACTAGACAGCTGATGACTCTAGTAATGCTCTAATTATGTGTAGTGAGTTGTCTCTAAGTGCTGTATGAAAATGCTCACTGCATCATTAGCTACCTTGTTGTTTACTAAATGTCTTTTATAATACTATAGGGGCCCAAATGAAGGTTGTGTCAGTGATTGCATTCTGAATTTCTATTTTTAGGGATTTATAATTCAACCATTTATTTTCACTTCAGGCTGAAATCTGGCAGACTGATTCTCAGCTGAGACTAAACTTAATTACTAAATTTAAAAGAAAAAATCATTGTGGATGGATTATATGACTGGATTGTATTTTTGTTTTGTTTTGCTTTGTTTGTTTGTTTGTTTTTTATAGCACTGTGGGAGCTAGTATTTTTCAATACCATTTATTTTTGCATGGAATAGAAGACTTTTTTAAAGCACAGGTTTTAAGATCTGAGGTACAGATAGTAGTCTAGATGTGTGAATATGCCTGAGTACAGGTAAGCACAGCTCAAGAAGTGTTGCAAGGGGCAGTGGTTTATGCCACGGATGTGTCTGCAACCAGTTTCTAGGTGGGGGAGCCCAGGGGCACTGGCTGGGCAGGTGCAGCTCCTGCTTACCTGGCGTAAGTCAGACTCCAGCCTGGTGCACAAATTGCCATCAGGTGTTACAGGCGGGCGATGAGACTTGGCATCCGTGGAGACGATGCAAAAGTGTCAGCGGCTATCGTAGCGCAGGTGTTAACCGAAATACTCCAGCTTCATTGTCAGCCTGATACACAGCGTACAGTTCTCAGATACACTGAGAACTAATAAATTGCCACAAATCTTAAGTTCTCATTTTCGGTGACTAATGGTTCCAATATACACACTCATTACTTTTTCATCATTTTTCAGGGTAATAATATAATGCTTCTCTGGGTCCTGAGAAATACTCATTTGTGGTACGTGTTATTGGTTCTTGCACAGTGCTAACAAGTTAAAAATATTAAAGCCTTTAATTGCTCAGAATGAGGTGTCCTTCTGCCTTCTCCTACAAAGGTATTAAAGAAAAAAAAGAGGAAATTTCTAGAACAAAGTGTTATTTTCATGCTGTGCATCCTAAGCGCAGATCACCAGTTAAACTGTGAGCCAAAATGTATTTTGTTTTTCCATTTGAATGTGTTAAACATTCTGTTTTTTTTTTTTTTTAATGTTTTTGAAAAGTCCCTGGATAGATGGAAATGTCAGTGAGATGTGTGCTGTGATGAAAAGAATGGTTATTGCCCTATGCTAGCACTACAACTGCCAGAGAATCTAAAATAAAATTACAACAATTTAAAAATAACACAAAGAATTTATTGGGTTGCCACAAACATATCCAAATGTGACCGGCTGCAAAAGGATTTGTGTTGCTGGTGGAGTAATTAGAGTGGCAATCTGACACATTGTTTGGCAATGCCTAATATTAGTAATATTTTGTCAAGTGTTATAAATAATCTAGAAATAGTCTGGAAGGATCATTTAATGGCTGACTCAGCTGGTGCTTCCTAGACCATTTTTCATCAGTACATGACTACACAGTCATTTTTTAAAAACTTGCTGTTATTTCGTATAATTTTGCAAAGGAATTAATCCTCGTAAAGTGGAAGACATCCACTTTTAAAGCACTTGTGTGCTGACCTGGTGGGAGCCAAGCAAGACAGCATGAATTATCTCACCCAAAGGAAAATGCAGATGCATGGGAAGTGCTCTGAGTCAATGATGTCTCCCATTAGATATTACAATAACATAGTGTATGGTGAGTTATTCAGCTCAGGAGCAGCAGAGGTGCAGTGGTGCAAGGTTGTGGCTAGAGTGGGAAGGTTGGAGACATGATGCTGGTCTTGTTTCCCTTAGTTTGGCTGGGGGATTTGGGGCAAGCCCACTGATCTTACAAAGATTCTAGTTCTATCTTTCCTGTGTTTGTCAAAGTCTTCATACTATTGCCTTCACATGGCCACATGAAGAAGGAAGAACAAAGGCAGAGCTGCACAACGTTGCACATAAAACTAGGTTTCCCAAGACAGGTGGGACAAGAGATGGTTTCCTTCTGCTACCTCCTGTCAAGGGTCTCTGTGAAGACACAGAGCCTCATGGTGAGCATGGTGACCTGTCCCCGACATCTTGTCTTTCTTTTGGATACATTTTCCCACTTCAGAATGCCACAGATGGTGATTTTGGGTGGGAGGAGATAGTAAATGCAAGATCAAAAGAGTGACTCTAGTTTTATTATGAGTTTTCAGTAAGTCGGTTAAACTTAGATTGTGTACCAGGACATAATTAAGTTATTTAATTACCCACCTAAAATTTTAGACAGAAATTTTAGTCAAAGTCATCTAAATAGTAAGCACTGCCCTACTCAATCTCCACTCCCCCTAAATCATGCAGTTTTAGTTTTCTCCAGTGACTTGAGTAATAACATAGCACAACATTTTATAACAAATATTCCATTATCTTTGTTATATTTCAAAATAGATTTATAAAAATGTTTTTCTTAGTCTTTTCAATTACAAGAGAAAGCTGTACATCATGTAAATGTCTCACATAATTCAGCTGATAATCTCAGCAGTCAATTAAATTTTAAATGCTTCTCCATTAAATACTTATTTTACCACAGTAAATAATTTAACTTTTCCATTTAAAATTGTTTCACATCACAAAGTTTTCAATCTTCTTTTTTAATAAAGTCACATCATTCTATTTATTGAAATAAACTAACTTTTATTTAAAGATTTTTTTGCTAATACATTCACTGTTAGTAACTCTGTACATACATTTCCATCCTAGTAATCTGTAAAAACATAAATTAAATTAATAAATAAAAACCCTGAAATCAAGAGACAAAACTGAAACGCGCTGACATCTTACCAATGCCCTGCATCAATTTCTATCCCAAGTTCCTATCCAAAATGCGTACCTACTTATTGTCACAGTTGGTAATGACCAATGTAGTCCAAGTTACAGATTTATTTGGACATACCTGAATAACTTGCCAAGGCAATCATCCTCAGTGTTGAATTTTTCTGTGCTTATCTTACCCAAAAATGCTCTTAATTTTTTGTTGATTTTGAACCTTGCTCTAACTCAAATATCATTTAAAAGTCAGTGTTTGTAGAGAGTTACTCTTCATGCACAGACTGAAATCAGATATTTCCCCTCTGCATACTGAAATCTGCTAGGTGACTTCAGTGAGAAATGGACAACGGATTAGAAAAATGTTTATGGAAGGGTGGGAAGAATATTTTTATATGTTCTTTTTTTTTTTTTTTTTTTTTTTTTTCCTGGAGGATATAATAAAGGCAGCTTAAATTTTGCATTGAGAATCTAAACTCCATGTTGAGTACTAATAGCATGTGAAAGGCTTATAAAATATGAGATTTAGAATGATTGAAAAGATGTTATTGCATTTATGATATCTTGGTTAATATTCACTTAGAAAGGCTGGTTTTAAACAAAGTGATGCAGGAAAGCATGTGCCTGTGTGACAGGACAGGACAACACCAGCACAGAGAGTTGTGCCTTGCCCAGAGCAGACCAAGATAACCCATCTTCCTTACTCACACCTTTGCCTGTTGCATGACTCCAGGACAAATATAAATCTTTTTCTGTCATGTTTTCTTTATTTGTGCAGCTGAACTAGAACATACGATGTTCTACATCCCACCCGGATGACAAAGCCCTACAAAATTTATAGCTGACATTGCTTTATTAGCTCAGAATTGACTGTGGCATGCAGAGCAGGACCGCCCCGCTAACACGTTTGCTAACATTGGAGGTCTTGGCCTGCATAAAACTTACAAGTCAGGCAGGGAAAGGTCAACACCCAGAAGTTGTTTGTACTGATTGCTAATAGACTAACAAGCCTTTAAAATTATGTAAATGGGATGGAAAATATTCTGTTGACGAGGATGTGCTGCAGTTTCATTTCATATATTTATCTCATTAATTTCATAACATGAATTGTGTTTTCTGAGCATCATTCATGAACATAAACCACTTATCCCTCAGTCATTGTTTTGTAGTCCCCTTTTTTTTTGTTACAGGCTCTACAGGCCTGAGATTATCATAAACTCTTTGGAGCAGAGATATGTATTTGGGCAGCATCTGGCATGGTGGGACCTTCTCTTGATTTGAGCACTGACACTGTGAAAATATGTTCAATAGCCATAATATGTAACATATGGAAAATTATGATAAGAATGTCTTTAAAGTCTTTTAATTAGATATGATTATGAGTATACCATTTTCCTGCAGAAAACATTATTGAAGTCCATAAGAAACTTCATGGGTATTGGACTAGCTTGAAGGAAACTTGCTTATTTCTAGTTAGTTTGTATTAATTGAAAGCTTTTAATAAATTAGTACTACAGTAAAAATAAATCTTTATGTTAGCATTCACAGCTTGCCCTTAGGCATTCTCCTGTGGGATAATTGCAGATATTAATGATTTCTGTACTTCAAAGCACTTTAGATTTTGACTCAAAAACAAAACAATGTTTTTTATAGATAAAGCAGAGGAACTGGTTAGGAGGATGAGACAATATTTTTGGAAAATGCCTCACTTTAGCACCCAACATTGTTAGCAGAAGGGTGTGTGAGCAGGGTTATGTCCAGCACCATGTCACTGA
Organism: Cygnus olor; assembly: GCF_009769625.2. Taxonomy (NCBI): domain Eukaryota; kingdom Metazoa; phylum Chordata; class Aves; order Anseriformes; family Anatidae; genus Cygnus; species Cygnus olor. Next base: position 35,703,491 of record NC_049175.1, read on the forward strand.
GCAGAGCTGGGAAGCTGCCGGCACTTAGGGACCAGCAGTGTCACCCAGCAGTGGATCGCAGGGGGTGGCTGCTCCCCTCTTACACTTTCTGCACTTCCACAAGTCTTTGTAGTACTCTGGTTTGAAGGTCACAAAAATGTCAGGAATGCTACTGAAAAAAAAAAAAAATATATATATATATATATATATATAAAATGAATACACATATATAAATATATATATATGTAAATATAATTATATATATACACTATATATACTATATATACTATATATACTATATAATATATAAAAATATAATATAATATATATATTTATATATGTAAATATATAAATATATTTATATATGTAAATATAAGTGTGTATATATATACATATAACTCTGTATATATATATAACTCATATATATATATAACTCATATATATAACTCCGTTATATATATATTACTCATATATATATCTCATATAACTCATATATATATCATATAACTCTGATATATATATACATATATATATATATATATATCAGAGTTCACTGACATTGGCCAAAGAAGCACTTATGACCAGGTTGGTGGACATACTCAGCTTTTTTTCGATATGTATTTTCTGCTTTGCTTAGTGCTTTGGTCAGTTCTATGGGGGTTTTTCACACAGAGGGAAAGGAAAACTCGTCTTAGTCTGTGGGACTATTGTATGAATACAAGAATGACTTTATATGCAAGAAAATACAAGGTGAGGAATATAAAAAGAGCAGACCAAAGAAGTAACTAGTGACAGCTGTTGCTTCTGTAAAGACAGAAGAAATGGAGGCTGCTCAGAAAGAGCTGAAGAGTAAACACTGCTAATAAGCAAAGTAAATATGTGTTTGAACATGTGGGAGTAAATAAGCTTTACAGAATAATCTGAGACAAGCTTTTAATAGTTTCTGTGTGCATTTTGGTATGCAAGGGGGAAAGAGCAGCCAGCTGGCCTATGCAGGGCCTAAACATCACTTTGGATCCACAACACCATGTCCCCACGTCCCCAGGCATTTCCGTCCTCCAAGCAGGCTCCTGCAGAGCCCGTGCCATGCAGCATGGACACAGCCTCTTCAGCTCTTTGTTCCACCTGGCTGAAGCGCTGCCAGGCCCTGAAGATGTAACGATGGACAAGACCAGGGAGATGCTGATGTCCCTCTCATTACTGCTGCCTTGAACCTTGACCGGAGTGGTTGTGGAGATTTTCAAAAGCCACCTTGATGTGGCCCTGGGCAACCTGCTCGAGCAGGTGTCAGATCAGATGGCCTCCAGAGGTTCCTTTGAACCTCAGCCATTCTGGGATTATGTGATTCTGTGTCCTTACTGCCCTCGTTTGTCCTCCAGCCTCTCGCACAGAGCCCACGTGTGCACCGCTGTGGCCAAGGCAGCTCCGCCACTGGATCGGTCACCTTGCTGTGTGATGCCAAGCTGCCTGTCAGATCCTGAGTGCCAAAACTGATTTTTTGAAAGATTTCCATCACTCTAATTAATTAAAAGCAACTCCTGCAACACCGGCATGGTCTTGCTTCCTTGTGAGACAAACCAGCCTGTCCCTCCCTAGCTCTGAAATGGGAAGTGGATTTGCTCAAGGGGGCTGGCCTGCTCCAGCTGCCCTGTGTGAGGTGGTGGGGTGATCCCCAGGCATTCATCTATGCATTGAGATATATGCATATCATATATGCATATCATATATGCATATCATATATCTCATATGATATCCATCGATGCTACTCCATTGCACCAGACCCGGTGGGGGCATGCATTGTGTATGCTCTGCACCGTGCCAGGGACGCACTATTGTGGTCTGCAGAATGGCTGCTCATCCCAAATCCTCTGCTTTTGGTAGCCAACAACATCACACAGTGGCTTTAGTGCCAGGAGACAAAGAAATGGCCTCAGTCTGGCTCCCTAAATGGTTCCTTTTCTGCCAGCAGGACCTTCGTCCGGTGGAATATGGTACACTGAAAAGGAGAGAAATACAAATAGGAGCAATTGGAAAAGGAAAGCCATTGAATTGTACACAAAAGTGACATTGGGAATAGAGCAGTGCATGCTCAACCACATGGTTAGTTTGTTGGCTTTGCTGTCTCCTCACATCTCTTTGTACAGAAAGCAGGTCTCTTCCAGCGGTGCTTAAAACGTGCTGAACATTAATGCAGAAGCAGCACAGGACACGTCCAAATGAAATAAAACCTCATGGAGGGTGTAAAATTAAAAACAATCACATGAAATATAACCCGTTTGGCCAAGTGTGAAGCCGTGGAAGTTCTTGTTCTGCATTACATCCTAGCGGTGCTAGTGCTGAAACTCCAGGTAGTCCGTCGGTGAACGTGTGTCCGATACTCGCAGCTTCCTGCAGTGCACAGAAACACCTGCACTAAAAATCCAACCAGTTCAATATGAAAACTTATAGGGTGCTAAAAATTGCCTCAGCTCTGGGCTGTGATAGTCCACTTGTTGCCTGCTAAATTGCAGCAGACACCATGGAGAGATAACAGTTCATCGCTGCTTACAATGCCTCTGCTTTATTTCTTTTCGTGACTTCCTTCTGTTTAGCGTTCACACTGAGCCCATTGAATGACACAAATGGTGGATTTGGGTGGTTTTTGCTTTTGGTTTTGTTTTTCTTCTCTTTTTTTGCTTATGTATAAAAGAATCATAATAGTCCTTAAAAGCTGTTATTCTCCATGCTGGGATAACACTCTTTAGCCCCCTGCTGCAAACAGCACGTACCGAATGCAGCATCTTCGTTACGAGCAGTAACCCTCGGTGCTCGGTAGGCTTTGGGCAGCCCTCAGCCTCCTGCTCCTCCTCATGGCTGCACATCGTGCAGCTCCACAGGCTCTGAGCATGGAGTTTTCCACCTGGGATGGCCGCAGGTGCAGAGCAGCAGGAGATGCCGGCTTTGCGTGCACGATGCAGGAGGCCAGGGCACCTTCCCCTGCACGCTGCCTGGCTGAGCACAAGATGCTATTGAGACTAATTTTATTCTTCCATAGTGAATGTCCTCTGAGTATATGATGCAACCATTGCTGTGGCCATTAGGATCCAGCTGTTCCAGCTGTTTTGTATCAGCAAGATATGGGGATGTGTAGCTACTTACATATATTTTCTGCTTCACCTGGTCTCCCATCCCCAGCCTAATGGGGGATGCAACTTTAAGCCATTAGAAGATTCAGCCACAGCATCATCATTTTGGAGTGGGAAGGTTCTCACTACTCGGAGCTCAGTCACCTAGGGGCACAAGGATCAGCCTTTCCCAATGGACTGTGAGACCAGCAGTCTCTGCTGTGACACGTGAGACATAGAAATCGCGGACATTGCAGAGAAGGACTGAGCAAGTAAACTGATTACTTTGTATGCAGGGCTGCTGATTTTTAAATTTAACTATCTTAGCTATTTGTTTATTGGAATGCCATATGTATCTCATCAAGACACTGTCTATAGTTCATAAGATCTTATTTACTGTTTGTTCAAACAGAATTGAATGATCAGCTCCAAACTTGCAGTTGTTTTTTTTCCACTTCATTGTTCTGCACGTAAGGGCAAAAAACAGTCAAGAGATAAGAATTAAAGTTTGTTGAGAAAATAACTTCTCAACAGAGGTTGCATTTCTGTCTCACTTTAGTTGTGGTGCTGTGATTGATGTGACTAAGCTATGAGGTCCTTAAATATTTACATTTTCATACTACACACCAACACAAGCAGAAGGAATGATTTAGTTGTATTATTGTATGCTGCTGCTATACTGATTCCCCGTAAGACAGGGTCTGGGGCTGTGGTCTCCTATTCTTTTCCCACAAGGTTTAAAAAATAGTCAGTTGATATTATTCAAATCATCACCATCCCAGTCCCTTCATGGAATGGATATACTACTGAAGTGTATCCTAGGTGTCCACGTTACCCCAGGACATGTCCTTACCCGTGAGCCCAGCAGGTCAAGTCCCATGTCAGAGGGGGAACAGAGCTGGTGTAACCTCACTAGGGTATTTGCTCTGTCACCCACATTGTGTAACACGCTGTGCCCCGTTATCCTTATGGACCTTCATCAGCACATTATCATTCTCAGCAGTTAGTCATTTTTAGAGGAAGGAGAATTTGTGGAAGAAGGTCAAAGAAGATTAATAAGGGACAAAAAGTCTAATAACTACACAATATTAGATGAAAATAGGAGAATGATTACTGCTCACAGTGTGCTGTTTGATCTTATTATCCTGCATTAGTGGAATCCATAATTTACAACTTTAATAAACTCCCAACCTCTTTGGGCCAAGATATACATGGCTGTTGTTTTTATTAGCAACATAATAGGAAGACGAGCTCTGCAACATAATTACTCTGCATAAGCAAACTTCTAATCACTTTTATTTTTATTTTTTTTTTTATTTTTTATTTTTTATGGCAACTAACAGGGACAAAACCAGACAAACTACAGCCCTGAGACTGTGCTCTCACCATCAGTTTTCCAGGATCATAGATTTTGATCTGTAAATAGAGGTCACTCTACCTTGGAAGAGCTCTTGAAATGGAAGGATCTAAGAAAGAAAGTTCAAATATTCTCCCCTAAAATTTATATTAACCACTCATTTGTTTTAAAAGACCTGAAGAATTTTAGGGAAAAAGGAGATATAGTGTGATTCCTAAGTAGCACAGTAAAATAGAACTTGGGAGACTACAAGTGATATTCCCAGCTCTGTCTGTAAACTCAGAGCATTTAAATATTCACAGACTTTCAGAGAGAATTAAACCTTTACCATATAGTTCCACAGGATAACTGAAGAGAATCCCAACATTGATAAGACTTCATTACCTTACTCAGATTTCTATATAGGATAATTACATGGAACCTAATTACACCTGTAACTCATGTAACTCATGTTAAACTTTATGAATAAACTCTTTTTCTAGAGTTACTCCCTCTTTCAAGTTAATATTTTCAATCAGTCTTTTTTTTTTTTTTTTTTAATAAAGCAATTTTTCAGCAAGCCTGAGGCTCTCAGTTTCTGTGTCCAGGTGAATGAAGCTAAGCTGAAACAAAATAAAACATATGTGGTCAGTTTTTGCACTCACAACAAAACTGCCCGAATAACTTTCACAGGGCAGGTATCTGCCTGCCTTATTTGTGCTCCCACTCTGCTGGGCTAATAATAAGATAATTGCTTGTGTTTTAGCTGGCTTGATACACTAGAAGAGTATTTTTTGCAGGCAGATTTATGTCCATGGTCATAAACCAACCAATCTATACAAAATTCTACAACCTTGTGTTTTCAGCTTTTCTGGCAATTTGAAATATCTGTAACCTGGTGCTGCTACTGATTATTATTTTCACTATTCTTAACTTATGTGAGTGCTTACCATTATAAAAGGTAATTGGCAAATAGTATCACGCTATTTGCTTGAGCACTGAGCTCCAACTTTAATGTTTCTCTTCGCTCTTGCAGCTGAGGTCTCAGCACAGTTCAACATAACACCTTGCTCTGGGAAATGTCACTGTGCTTCTTTTCAGAGTAAATACTAAAGAAGAAAGTAACAGGATGGTAACACATTTCCGGGAGGTTTTTACTTGTTGTCCTTGGCTATTCTGGTGTGATCTAGTCTTCATTTCAGCCACCTAAACTCCTGCTTCATTCTTTATTACATCATGTTGCCGGCATCTCACCACTCTCAATATGTGAGCTGTTTTTCTCTTGTATACATAGCAAATTTGAACAATACATCTTCATTTTAAGGCATTCCTGGCCTAATTCCATCCATCTACCTATCGTTTCTTTCACAGCACGGAGCCAGAGTGCTTGCACTCATCCAGTCAATGGTGCTGACCTTGGCTGCTGCTGCTTAATATATTTAAACAAGCTTTGTTCTCTGCTGCAAATTCACCTTGCTGTCCTCGGTATTTCTCCTTCCTATTTCATCTTCTGGAATGCCAATAAATTATCCTGCTTTCCATGTCGACCAATATAATTTCATACTTTCCTTGGTGCTTCTGTTTTCTCCTCTATTATTCTTAGCCTGTGTTCTGGGGGCCAGTAGTCACTTGTGCGTATTGGTAGAGCCTTCTTCTTCAGCCAGCTGCAATACAAACTGGACTACTACGACTACGACTACAACTACGACTACTACTACTACTGCTACTAATTGCCTTAGAGAGCTCCGTTTTCATATGCTAGACAGGAGAGGATGAAATGGGAGAATTGAGAAAATACGAAACATCGAATTGCAACACTTCCAATCACATAGACACCTACGATAACCAGGTATGTATTTCCACGTGGGCTTCTGTAAATCCTGTAGGAGCTTTTGCAGGTGTCTCCAACAGGCCCTGGCAAACACATGCATGGCAGGAGATGGGTAGAGCTGTGAATTAACTAGATCTAACATACCAGGCAGACAGAAGACAGTCAAGAGCTGGATGAATGGGTTATACCTTGCTTAAATGCTCTTCCTCTCTTTGTCCCTTGTCCTTTATGTTTCACACAGATTAACTTCTGATTATTGCCTTAAGGTTGCAGAGGGTTAAGTCAATAGTTGATGTAGGAATATCTGTCAATTCTCTCTTCTTTTACACAGCACATTTGTGTCCGCTGCACCTGAGGAAAGGGGTGGAGGAGCCAAACCCCAAAGGGCAGGCAGTCAGCACCAGTGACAACACAGTCATGTAGGAGGAGAAGCTGGAACCATTGGGCTTGGGACCAAAGCCAGTGGACACCTTCCCTAGAGGCACAGGGAAGGAGAAACAGTATGATTTTATCTTAACTGTGCAAAGCCTCAGCAGTGAAGGTGATCTCCTTGCGAGCAAAGGCTTGGATTTGCATGTGCAAGGGTGATTTTATATGGGATTTGGCTGTGGGTGGTGAAAGTTCTGGCTAGCTGGTGTTGGCTGACAGATCAGCCTGGATTTAAGGATAAGGAGGGTCAGCAAAGATCATAAAATGAACATATTATTCAGTTTATAAAAAGGAAAGTATCCTATGTGGCAGATGCTAGTCATGTCACTTAGTGCTGCCCCTTGAAATGCATTTAGTAGCACTGAATAGAGCAGCATAGGAAAGGTTATGCATAATACTCATAGTTCAATTTCCATGCATTGTTTAACTTACTAAATCTAATTCACTTTTCCACCCACTACTTAATTTAATTTCCATGCATATAATGGCTGGAATACAGTATTATCATGCCAGAGGCTAGCAGAAAGACCAGGTAGAGGTCAGGTGAATGTCTGAAAAACAAAACAAATTACAGAGAACACAGATTGTTTTATTACAGGTTTTATCATCTTGTTTATAGCAGGAATAACTTTTGCAGTGAGTGTTGATGATTTTAAATATTTTCACATTGTTGGAATAACAGAGCTGTTGTCATGATAGAAGAAAAACATAACCTCTGTGTGTCCTTGCTGAATTTCACTGGTTTCTTGGTGACAATCACAGTAATTAAAGCTGGAAAAAGAACTGTAGGTAAACTGTTTGCACTGAGTCATATCATGCAAATATTTTCCTTTTGAGCTTGAGCTAGCCCGAGTTTGAGCTCTGCCAGAAATCTGGTTTGTATGTTTTTTATATGGGCCATGATTATTTGGTTTTGTGTATGTGAGAGCAAAAGCTTAACACAACCCAGGGTTTGTTTTTCCTTTGAGGAGTTGCACAAAATCTATCTGGAAAAAAACTATTAAGGCATTTTTCATTTTTTAGGAATAAAGATATGCAATTCCCAGGTCAAAAGCGAGCTGTTGTATTTTTCACCCTTCAGTACTCTGACATAACTACAAAAATGGAAGAATAGTGAATTCAACCACGATCATTTTAACAAAAATGTAAACTAGTGTAAAATGTGTTTCCAGTGTAAAAACTTTACATTGGTAATACGCAATAAAACACTTGATGTGAAAGTAGGCAGGTGTGAGTGGTTTTGCATCAAGCTTTGAGCCCAGAATACGTGCAGTAAGAGATTGTAAAATAAGTATTTGAAGATTTTGTTTTAGCCTTGTGTTTTCCATAAACTGAGAGATGTTTTAAGCTGTGTTAGTGATCTCATTTATTTTCAACAGCTGTGTGGATGACTGTCCATGAGTTTCACGGTGCTTAAGCTAGCATGACAGCATGATGCTGAAGGTAATCAAAGCAAGAAAGCTTTTCTGCCCAGGTAGGTCTTGGAGGACACCAGGTGAGCCAGAGCTCAGAGACACCAGAGGCAGGCCAAGGACCCCACATTCCTCACTCATCAGGAGTATAAATCAGCATGTAAGCTTGTAAAGCAAAGGTTTGATGCAAGGAAGCAAAAGAAGCATCCCCCTGCAGTGTTCCCAGGTTGTTCATTGTAGGGCTGCTCTGTCTCCAGGGGAATGCATCATCCAAGCAGCTCCTCTCGATGATGCACCGTCCCATACATCAGCACAAGAGCATCATACATTACCCGAGCGAGCTGTAGCTCCCACACCGCATTACACCAATCCATCACCAAAGCAAGCTGTTGCTCTAATGATATATTAGTGTAATAATCTGAGCAAGGCATACCAATGATATATTACTCAAAAGATGGCACCATTTATGGCAGCAAGGTTCCAGGAAGATATTCAGAATAATTACGGGCTGCTGGCTGACTTCTACTGGCAAGAGAGTCAGCCAATGTACCCAGGATACGACGAGAGCTGCTTTCCCAGCTTGGGTTGGAAATGCCAGTATTGAAGTAGGCTTGCTGCTAGTATAGTGGTAAATATTCACTCTTCCTTAGCTGCAGTGAGTTGTTTTTAATTTGCCCTGGTCATTTGGTGGAAAAATCGAGACACCAGTTCCTCTAGGGAGTGCCTTTAGTACAGAGTAACTTCTTTCCAGGGTCAGGTTTCTATTTCTGCTGTTTTTTATGAACCATTCCTCAGATTTGTGGTTTGTGTTAGGACAGTGACAAATATTGCTTGTTATAATATTACATCCTTACAAATAATCTACATGTTTTATTTTCATCCTGTGCTGTGGCACTTTGGTACCTACCTGGTACAGCATAATTCATGTCAGTAAACATGGGCAGAGATTAATTTTGCCCTCTGAATATTTCATTGGTTTGAATGTATTATATCATGAGAAGAAAGCTGTCTGCCAAATACTTCATATTTATAACAAACACTACACTTTTGCATAGTCCAATTGGCACCGTTATAGCCTAGTTTTCTGAATCCCTGCTCATCCTGACTTTTTACAGTAGCAAATTAATTGTATCTCATGGGAACAAAATTAAAGCATTCGAATAAAGAAAAAAATGTATGTTGTAGAAAACCTAGAAGTAGAAATTATTAAGTGAACAATACTTCTTTTTATCTCTGACTTGTGTGAGTCAGTGAACCACATTTTTAACATGGACATGGGCTTATAGGGGTTGGCACATCGCAGTGCGAGAAGAAAAATAGAGCAGAGGCATCACCTTTCAAATGAAGGGCGATAAAATAATTAAATAGCCTGGGGGCGGCTTCAGTTCCTTAGATTCTGCAAGTTTTTTTCCAAATAAATGTATGAACTTATGTTTAACATTATAGTATCTATAACAATAATTAATATCACTAGTGCTTCTCTCCAAGGTCTCAAAGTGACTTCACAGGCAATTAGTCCCACAAGGCTGTAAGTATTAACGCCATCCTTTATACAGATGAGATCTGAAGGAAAAAGGGCCTAATTGGCTGAACCAAACCTATTAAAGTAAATGGGAGGTCGGACCTTTGACTTTGAGTCAGGTTTTGGTGACTTGTACCAGCTCATGGATCAGTGGTGCGCCAATGTCCCGAGCCCCTCTCCAGCCTAGCTTTGTCTGGGGCTCCAGAGCAGGACAACAAATCTCCTGTTTGGGGTGGGTATGGGACATACCCAAACAAATCTCCCATATGGGACAAGCAAACTTTGTCCATGTGGGGACAGGAAGGTGGTGCTCTTTTGGAAAAACAGCCTATGGGGAGACTGAGAGTGAGAAATTGGGCTTTGTGTAACATATTGCACCTGATGTTAAAACATTTTTCTCAGAAGTAACGTCCTTGACTCTTTTTCTGTAAGAAATGCTTCAGTGAGCAATTGATCTTGTAGTTTCCTACCAGTTACACCACATAGAGCAAAGTACGATCTAAAATAAATAAATCTGATATGCCACATAGCCCTGATCTTCCTTTCAACGGGAAGTGACAGGCTTGCTGAACCATGAATATGATTTCAGGTTGATTTTGTATCACTGGAATCTTTGAGGTGTTGCATATACGAAATGCATCAAATTAACATGCCCTGCCCTCTGGGATTATTATTATTTTTAAAATCCTTGTTATTATTTTTTATTTGTATTTTTGTGATGAAAAGTATAGTAAGGAGCCTACTTAAAAAAGTGGGCTGGAAAAAAAGAATTTGGTTTTGGTATTATAATCAAATTCAAAAAATAAACCGTAATGAACAGTTAGAAAAGACTGTCACTTTGGTCATCATGGTCAAGGTGCTGAATGTAGCGTGTGATTTACCACACTAATATATGAGGAAGATAGCAGCAGCAGATGCAAGTCCAACATTGGCTGCAAGCCTTCTCTCTTCCAAGATCACTTCTGTATAAGGGCGATGCATCTCTGTGCTTCCAGGTTATCAGTTATATCAGCTGTTTGTAACAGTTTTTCAATGCTCAAATTCTCCAGCTCAGCAGACTGCATTTGGCAAGAGTCTTGGTGTTGCTAAAGGGTAGATTTCATTTTATTTCTAGGTAAGGTGTATTTCTCTGACCCTAGTGGTGACCCCAAGCATGCTCTAAGGCCCCAGCAAGTTAAATTAGCCCTTGGCTCACTTTCATTTGTACACAGCTTCAAACCCTTCAACAAACTCCTGACTCCTAAAACACATCTGAGTTCCAGGTGCGTGGTTATCTCTCCCCTGCACTTTGGTTAGTGAGTTGTAGCTGTCTATAATGTGCAAAACAAGTGCAAAATGCTATGTCAAAAATCTCCTTTCATTTAGGCTTTGTTCAGGGTCAAATACCTTTGCACAGGAGCAAAGCCAGTGTTGCAAGGAAACAAATCCCACTTAGTGGTGTGTTAGATACACGGCAGCCACTAGCAGAAGGTCCTGGACTTGTAAATATGAGCAATACTCCGTGTGTCAACAAAATGAGGTTGGATATTTTTAACTGTTGACTTCTTTATACAGCAGTTAGAAAATGAAGAATTAAAGGTGAGCAGTTAAAAGTACAAACACTGTCAAGCAAATTTATTGATGAGATGACGGGCAAAATCCTCAGGACATTGGACACTGCCTGGTGAAAACAGGTGAGTTTGGGCTTGGAACTACTGCCAGGGAGAGTCATCCAAAGGCAGTCACTTGGAACTAATGAAGGTGGACTTCAAAGAAACATAACCAACCAGCAGAAAATGAAACTGTCTAATAGCTCAAGCTGCCCCCAAAGAAAGCCAGGAGCCTGAAAGCTCAGCTGTTAATGCCTTGCAGTGACCAGAGAGGTGTTTCCATGCGAGGCTAACAGCTGGAGGAGTGGGGGTAAGGGCTGAGCTCTGCTGCGAGTTTCTCTGTCTGTCCTTCATAAGATTATGTAAATTTCTGGACAGAAATTTACATAATCTGGTGCCTGCAGACGGTGAGCAGATCAGCAGGAAGGGAACAGAGAGCCAAGGATGCTCGAGCCTTATTCAGGGGAACTTTTGTTACCATGCCCTGCTCCTCCAGATACCCCTCAGCACTGGCTGCAGCAATATGGTTGGTGTACTACATATAGGAGAAATTGTCCGTTATTTTGCTAAATTTTTGGGCGGAAATCAGAAAGGGGGGCAAGCTGGCATCAGCGGCTGAGCAGACGTCCAGCTCGCGGGCTCCTGGCTGGCAACACGCCTCATGTTCTCTTTGATAGATGGGCTTCCTGGCCAGGGAAATAAATGGGTTTTGTCCACCGTCCAGCACAGCAAGGCTCAGCCAATCTGAAAATAAATCACAGAGCATGATGTAAACACTCATAAAGGCTTTCAAAAACAAAGCAGGTCCTCAAGGAGACATTCTCTGCAATGTCTTTCCATTAAACATGAGTTTTGCAGTAATGAATAGCCTACTTAATAAAAAATGAAAAAAAAGAAATTAAAAAAAATAAAAAGAGGTTCCTTGTTGATCCATTGCAGCAGCACAAGATGCTCTCAAAGTGCTGCCCCTTCTGTGTTGGCACTGCTACAGGACATCCAACATTTGATACTGATCTTCTGTTTAGTCCGTGGGCATAATGGGAAAGGAGATGCTCCTTGGGAAAAGGAGCGACACCAGCTCTTCAGGAGAGGTGGTTGGGAATTTTGGGGCAAATGTGTTTTTTTACTGAATGTGGAGAAGAAACCCTTTGACTTCTTCATTCTTCTCTCATAAACAGACAAATTGTCCTGGTGCTGCAACCACAACAAATTCTACCACTGAAATGAGGGTTGCATCCCCCTTCCATCTAGGTGCTAATGTGTAAAAGATTTGTAGTAAGGGCCACTACAGTTTGACGGTCTTTCCATAAAATACATAAAATAATATTTCTTTATTTTTTTCTCAGTAAAAGGCAGATGTTACGCCTCCAGAATTCAACAGACCAGACACTTTATATTGATGTCTGAACACTATCAAATTGAAAGGGTCTCTCTATACCAGATCCCTGAAGAGCTGAAATAAAATAGGAAATAAAAGTGAAATAGAAATGTAATATACTGAGCATTAAAATATTTGTATGTCCTATTTTATATAACCCATGCTTTTATACTACATGTTTTCTAACTCTGGCAGAACATGAAATTTGAGTGTTGAAAAATGAAATCCTGTTGTGTCTGAAAAAGTTATTTTGGGTCATTTTAGATATTTCTAAAAGGCATTAATTATAATTTTGCTCTTTTTTTTGAGGTCACAGTACTAAAGATGCCTGGAGTTATAGGTGGAAATAGATGAAACATAACACCAGTGACATTTTAAAAGCAGTTCTAAAATGGATTTTCTGAAAAATATTCCACATGCATAGAATATATAACCATATAACCATGCAAGATCATACTAAAGAAGACAGCTCTTTAATATGAAATGTAATGGACAAAGGAAGACAAACAAATCAATGCATTTCCCACTTTCTTTCAGATAGATTTTCCTGGCAGGCATCTCATACCCCAATCATACCGGAAGGCAGAAAGTGTTTGGCTGGAGCATATGGAGAGCTTCCTACCGGACCCTTTTCATGTCCAAATTGCTGCTGAATGATTTGCAGCACGTTTGCTCCCTAATGATGCTGCAGTCGATTTATTTTTCAAGGCAACCTCTTCTGAATTTCAGGTCCTGATCCAGGATCATTTTAATGAGAGAGAGAAAAAAAAAAAAAAAAAAAAAAAAAAAAAAAAAAAACACTGACCAAAGTCTAAAGATCTAGACTGAAAGAAAACAATGAAGAAATGTAGTCTTACCATGTTGGGAAGGTGCTAACTCTCTTTTGTGCTTGTGACTTTAAATTTCTGAAACGTTAAAACAAAATGTTATTGGTGCCCCCTTATTTCTTTTTTTCATCATGTCCTGCTTTTGTTTCGCAGAGATTCATGTTTTTACAGCCCAGAAAAGCCACTTACTGAGGAATTAACAACACTAACTTAAGGAGGCGGACGTGAATGTTAGGTTCAGCACCTGCTGTTATGTGCCACATCTTCTCACTTCTGTGCTTGATGCATGCCTGAAAGTTAAATTTCCAATAGCAGCAACTGGGTGATTGTTTTCAGAGCGAAGCTGTATACCTGCTGGTTTAAGACACTGATTTGCCCACCCAGCCAGGATGCATCCGCACTTTTCCTTTGCCCCACAGCCAAGGAATCCTCACCCCAAGCTCTCCGCCTGGCCAGCAGGAGGATTTTTCCTCTGACCACAGGCTTGTGGCTGGGAATGACAGCCCCTTCCTCCAGGCTGTCCAGGAACACAGCCGGGCGCACATCCTGCTTCAATAGAAGTGATTCCCATTATTTAACCCCAAGCTGTGGGCTGTGGCACACCGCAACTTCATGGAGGGACCTGAGACACTACCAAAAGCCTGTCGGTGGGCCAGGTGATCTCGTTGCATTTATTGCTTTGTGATGTGAATCACTTACAAGTCACCCATAACTTCAGCATCTTGAATCACGTGCGTGAAGCAACCGAGCTGTCCCGCTGAGCTTTACCATTTGCCAGCTGTCGATGATAAAACGTTCTGCATTGGAGATGCTGCCTCTTCTTCCTCTGAGGTATCGCAGGTGTGCACACATTTCAGATTACTGGTACTTTTTTCAAGCAATGAAAGATAAAAGCTTAGTTTTGATAAAGCCAATAGAAATTGCAGATGTTTCTGAAAGAAGACGTTAAAAACTTTTAATTAAGTAAAAATTGCTGTTACAACTTTTTATGTGCATATATATATATTTATATATGGACAGGAAGAAAATTAACTGATTGAATTAAATACTGGAACTCTGATAAAGGTAGAGGAAAAGTTATGGAAGAACTCCAACCCATAAATTTTCATGAACAATCAGAAGTGCATATAAATGAAATGATTTAGCCATGCAAAGTATATACATTCAAATAATCAGGACATGACATCTCAGGAGCTGCATATGATGCCAAAACCTTTGATGTATGCAAATTCTATTATTCTGAGACACAGTAGACTGAAAAATGCAAATGCCACTTCTCTCGTACTAAGCCATTCTTAATGTAGCCATGGAAAAGTATTGCCTGATCTGCTGAATGTTAGATATCAAAATAAATTATAATGCATTGTGTAGTTGAAATGTTGCAAACTCCAGTAGATCTGTCTTTCTTATTGGTTTCTTTTAAGAGATGCATTACAGGATTAAACCATAATTGCTGAGATTATGTGAATTCTAATTTTAGACTTAATTTAGTTAATTGCCACAGCCTAATTGGCTCAAGCTTGATTGACCTGAAAAATGCCCATTTGTTAGCTAGTAATTGCAATGCCAAACGAGCAGAGCTGTGTTAAATTCAAAATAATATTTGGGTTCGTATTCACAATATTTGCTGAATTTCTTTCTGTTTTGATAAATTGTGAGTAGTTCATGCTAAATTACGTGTTGTTTGTCATCTCTCATTGTGTGTTTATATTCCACCTTCTCCCACTTCTTTGTATTTTTAATGAGGGGAGTTTATTCTAAAGCGCGCCGTTTCAGGAGAAATCGCAGACTGATGTTTTTGGTGCAAACCGCCCACCTTTCAATCAGCTCCGCCAGAAAGTTACAGAACGCTTTGTTCCAGTGAACTGCTGCCTTTCAGTCTTCCCTCAGCCCCCTCCCAAGTGAGCAGCACAAACGGGCTCTGTAACCACCACCCCTCTTCAGATTTACCTGCACTATTTTGGCTGCACAAACAAGGGAACGTGTTGAGAAGCGATGCAGAGGAGTCAATCCTCCTACAAGGAGGACTTGGCCCTGGAGGTGGGCGAAGTGCCCTGCCTGACCCCAGCGGGAGGATTTTCAACTAACAAGATGTGCCGTGGGAGGTGTGGTACCTACGGCGATGCCTGGTGGACCTGCCAACCCTCACCGCAACATCTGGGGAAAATGCTCAGTATTGAGTGGTGGTGGTATTTAATCTTGGACCTAACGTGCTTTGGGAGTTGCCTGCTTTTCTGCTGTTGTTTTGGGGGATGGAGAGGTTTTCCAGGTACTCATTTTAAGGTAGGTGACAGAAACTGGAAAAACTCCTGGCATTGGCATAACGGGCTCTGAGTTTTAACGTGGCAGGTTTGTTTCTCGCTACCCTGACTTCAGAAAGAGTGCTCCTCTTTTGTAGCTTGCCCTGTTTGCTTGAAAGGCCTGGCGTAACGGACTGGGATGGGCTGGAGGCGCTGAGCCAGGGCACAGCCACCGGGGTGCCTTCCTTTTACCTGGCCCCACCACCAGCCCCAGGCACCGAGCGCTGACCGCACGGCGCCCCAACCACTCACCGCGCCCGCTGCAGCTACGGGACCGCCGCACTCCGCTGCTGCGGCCCCTGCTACAACTGCAATAACCCACACGGGATGCGAGGGGACGCTGCTCAGCCAGCAAGCCGGGGCGAGGCGGTGCGAGGCCGGCCGGCGGCAGCCAGCACCCCGCTAGGTGGCACCGCAGCCCCGCGGCTCGCGGCCGGGTGCGGGGAGCTGCGGGGTGCGGGGAGCTGCGGGGTGCCGCTCCTCCCACCCCACGGCTCCGCCCGGGAAATTTCCAGCTGGGGATTTCGGGTGAAGCTGTAGCAGAAGCAAAGACAAGTTGCAAGCTGGTGCCTCTCCCACGGCGAGAGCTGGAGGTATTTTTCCCACGGGTCAGGTATCGTAAAGCGGTTTAGGAGCTGTATTTAGGTGTTGAGCAGAGGTTGCTGCCTCCTAGTAAAAGGGTTCCTGCGAAGCCAGAAGCAGCCAGCAGTAACAAACACAGTGCGTGCAAGTGCTTTCGTGTCCTGGGGGGGTCAGCTTTACCGAGGAAGGGAGAATTTAACGAGCTCTCTGCAGACTTGTACATTTCTGCCCTTAGAAAATACATTAAATGCATTCTCTCGCTTACACGGCAGATGTCTGAAACCTACAGGAAAACTCAGCCAGCCCACGCTGAAGTTTGCCACGAGGCACAGGACGAACACAAATGCCACCACAGTGCCCGGCTCCTCTGACCCGATGGCTACGAACACATCCTGCCTCTCCCTGGGGTGGCAGCTGTAGCTCATGGACGGGCAGGGCATAGCCAAGCAGGGGCACAGGACACAAACCTGCCTTCCCGAGAAACCCGTGGGCAGCCACTCCACGATCCTGGGGGGCGACCTGGGGCTGGGTGTCCCTGCGACATCAACAAGAGCAGAGAGATCAGGGAACAGCGGCTGGTTGTTTGCTGAGCTGACCTCATGGAGCTGGAAGGAGTATCACCCCTCGCCCACCTGGGATTTGAAGATGGGTCTTCTAAAAATATGCCTAAATTTACCAGTTGGTCTGAATCCCCTGTCAGTAGTAGTTATTCGTAATTTCTCAGTGAACATGCATAAGTGTTCAGTGAAAACTATTTGTTACAGAGTAAGGTTTTCAACTTTTTTACTTTTTTTTTTTTTTCCACCTCACAAAGGTGCAAATGGCCACGGTTACAGACAACTGGCATGTTTTTTGCAAGCATTATTTTGGAAGTTCGGACACGTTGGTGTGCCTTGCTGCATGGCCTGAAGGTCAGCAGTAAGCCTTCACTATCAAATTATCGCGACATGGCAAGGGCCAGGGCAGTGGCCCCAGCAAAGCCATGGGTGCAGGAGGTATGGTCAGCTCTGAGCAGGTCGGAAAGAAGTCGAACCCTTGGCTTGGCATAGGGGCTTGACATAAGCCTATATGCATACATCTACATGTAAAATGGGTTATAGCACCCATATATATATATGTGAAATGTGTTATAATGCTCATGCTCCAGGGCAAAAGCTATCCGCTGTCTTGCATTAGGAAGAAACTCGATCTCCTAAGTGTTTCTCAGGTCTCTGGAGCATCTGGTTTGAGCCGCTCCCAGGGAGAGCGCACTGGATGACACCGACCTGCCACGGGAATGTGAATTTTACACACACAGAGTATAATGGTCTAGAAAAAAAGTGTTTCAGACATGAATGGTACTGAAAATGCAAAGAGCTAGTGATACAGATGTTCTTTCACAGCTGCATTTGCAGACCCAGAATACAGGTTGTGGATTAAGAATTGGAAATGATTTTATTTGTATGAAATGTCACCTGAAGTATTTTAGTTCCTTACCACAGATCAGTAGCCCATTTACATTTCTCTATAGCTATAGCTACTGATAAAGCCATTTTTCCTGTATGTCTCAGGACTAGTCTGAAATTTCTAAAAGATGGAGGTACTCTCAGCACGAGAATATACACAAGTAGAATTTAAAATATTTTTTTTTCATCAACTGATGTTTTCTATAAAAGATGAACAATTTCAGGTGATTTTCTTCTCGCTGTTTCAACATTGGTGGGAAAAGCATAACCCCAAAGTCTGCTTTTGCTGGAGAATAAGAAATGCAGAAGAAAACTTTTTATAGGATGCCATGCATATGTCAAAAAAAAAAAAAAAAAAGAGTGAGAATCAAGTTATGCACATTTGAAATCATTTTGAATGATTCAAAGTAGAAACCATTTGGCTGCAGTATGCCACCAACGTGGTACAGGTGCACGGTTCGATGTTGAGCAAAGCAGAGTGCAAATTTCACCTTAAGTTTAATGCCAGCAGTACCAAAAGAAAAAAAGTCCTTTCCTCCTCTTCTAACCCAGGCTGTGGGCACCAGGCCAAACAGAAAACCCAACTCCCACACCGAATTTCTTGTTTTTTTGTTTGTGGTGTTTTTTTTTGTTTTGTTTTTTGTTTTGTTTTTGTTTTGTTTTGTTTTGTTTTGTTTTGCTACAGCTCTGTCTGTGGGCCAGCAAGGGTGTGAGCACACTGAATTTCCTCATCATGGAGAGGAGTCCAGTTTGAGTTAAGGAGTTTGGTATTAGGAACACGTGTACGTACAGGACTACACATGCTTTCAGGGGGTTTGCAATGGGAAATTTCAATTTTCGAGTGACAATATTTTTTGTTTTGTACTGAAATACAGGAGAGCGCGCTGATGGTTTATCGCAAGTGCATTCATTTGCTGCGAGTCAGCGCTCGCCGAAGGGCGCCTGGGCTTTACCACTGCTGTGCCACAGCCCCGCAGACCCCGCACGGGGGTGCAGCCGGGGGGGGGGGGCTGGGGTGCGGACCCCGGGGGGGGGCCGTCCCCGCGGGGCGGGGGGCTCTATATAACGGGGCGGGCAGGGAGCGGGGCGCTGCGGGAGCATGCACGCCTTCGGGCCGCCTCCCCACGGCCGGGAGCTGCTGCTGGACGGGGCGGGCCGCCCGGCCGGCCTCCCCCTGCCCCTGCCCCTCACCCTAAGCCTGCCCCGGCCCCGGCCCTCGCCCGCCGCCCCCTGCCCGTGGCTCGGCGGCCCCGCCGCCCCCTGCCCGCCGCCGGAGAGCCCCCGGCCGCCCTACTCGTACTCGGCGCTGATCGCCATGGCCATCCACAGCGCGCCCGGGCGGCGCCGCACCCTGCGCCAGATCTACCAGTTCGTGGCCGACACCTTCCCCTTCTACCAGCGGAGCAAGGCCGGCTGGCAGAACTCCATCCGCCACAACCTCTCCCTCAACGACTGCTTCAAGAAGGTGCCGCGGGACGACGACGACCCGGGTAAGGCGCCCCGGAGGGGATGGGGTCGCAGCAGAGCCGAGCCGAGACCACCCCCCCCCCCCCCCACCCCGTCGGGGCCCGGGCCGCGGCCGACGGGCTTGGGGCTCTTCCTCTCTCCGCAGGCAAAGGCAGCTACTGGACCCTCGACCCCAACTGCGAGAAGATGTTTGACAACGGCACCTTCAGGAGGAAGAGGAAGAGGCGCCCCGACGCCGGACCGCCCGACGGGGCGGGGAGCAGCGGCGGGGCCCCGGGAGGCTCCTCCTGCCCGGCCGGGCTGCGGGGCCCCCCCGGCGGCTTCAGCTCCAGCGGGGCCCCCTTCGGCCGCGCCGGGGCCCAGGCGTGAGCGCGGCACCCCCTCCCCCCCCCACCCAACCCCCGGCGGCGATTTGCTCCTCGAGGAGCGTTTTTGTAGCGCGGAAATGTACATTTTTGTAGAGATATAAACTGACAGAGGCGGAACGAGGGCTGTGTGTGTGCTGGGAGCCAAGCCGGGGGGGTTGCGGGAAGCTCTCCCCGTCGGGGACCTGTAACCCCACGCCCACCCCCGTGGGCTGAGGCGGCCCGACCCGTCCGGTCCCTCCCGTCCCGTCCCGTCCCGTCCCGTCCCGTCCCGTCCCGTCCCGTCCCACGGACACCTCGGAAGGGCTTTAATATCCAGCCCCGGGGGAAGTTAACCTTGGTCCCCCGACGTGGCTGGGCCGGCAGGTGCCGGGGGTGCGGGGAGGGTCAGTGGGATGTGCCCCCCGCCCCCCCCCCCCCCCCCGGGGCCGGGGCTGCCGTGGGGTCCTTCTGCATAACCCCCCCCCACCACCACCGGTTTCTTTTTTTCCAAACACAAAAGCTCATCTTTGTGTCAGCCCGCGGAGCTGACGCTAATTTATACGAAGAATTTCAGCTTTAATCGAGCGTCCAAAACTGCGCCGGATCCCCGCTGGGGAGCTCTTTAATTGCCGGGTTCCCCGCTGGCCGCCCTGGCAGAGGCTCGCAGGGTGATCCCCCTGCAGCCCGATCCCCGTGATCCCCCACTGCCCGATCCCCCCCACGTCCACCGCTGGCTCTCCCACCTCGTACGGGACGTCCCAGCTCCATGTTTTTTCCAAAGCTCCAGAAAAGTTTAACCGTAGTGGTCCACAGCCCCACTTTTCATTTGGTCTTTTCCTTTAAGACCTGAAACGTGAGGGTTTTGGCTGCCCGCACCTGCTCACCAGTGCCCAGTGCCTGTGTCCTGCTTCCCAGTTGCTCCTCGAAGGTCTCTGAGTTTGAAGAAAGCAAAGCTGAGAATTATACAGTCTGCTGCCTTTCCCTCGTGGCTCTGTCTCCTCTGTCCCACTCTTTCTTGCTTAGGACAAAAATACACTTTTCTCAAATAAAAAGCTAACAACATTATTGCTGTAGTTTCAAAAAAAAAAAAAAAAAAAAAAAGGAAAGAAAAAAGCCGAAACCTGGGTTTTTCTTTTTGATTTGCAAATATCCAACTTCAGTAGACCCAGAGTAAAGAGAATAGCAAGCTGAACTTGTCAGCCATAATTCTGTGTTAAGTTTACACAGTCAAATTTCTTTTTTTAATAGTCTGCTGTTTGTAAAAAGCTTCTTACAGGAAAAATTACAAATCCCAGCATTTCGGTGCTATTGGGGTTGAAAGGTGTCACTACCTGACAGCATGCCCAAGCAGAGCAAGAAATGGTGTTCATGGTGCATTTAAACAAAGACATGCTGGAGACTTGGGCTTATATCAACATACTATGGAACAGTTTAGGAAATCTCATAGTTAATGGTATGAAATGATTATTCATCCATAGTTTGTGTTACATTTTCTGTCTTGTGCTTTTTACAGGGGATGCTTTAGTACTGGCAGTAGATAACAACAGTGTGGGTTCATTATTCATGGATGAAACTACAGAGATAAGGAATTAGGCAGTTTCTTTATCCAGTTAGATTTCAGCACGATGAGATAGCCACGATTTCTTTACTTGAGAGCATCACGTTGGCCGATGCAAGAACGAGAAGGGACTGTCAGGTAACCGTATCTCATCTTTCCAGGAACCGGCCGTGCTGTGGGGCCAGGACGCGGCCACTGGCTCTGTGCTCATGTGCAGAACATTTCGTTCTTGGACTGCAGTGTGGGACCGGCCGCAGGTCCAAAGCCAGGCGGGTTGGGAGCGCTTGCTCCTGCTCCTCGCAGACAATGGGTGTCTTCACAAAGAACAGCCGTGCAGAATTTGCTCGTCAGCCCCGGCAGCTTTTCCTCACGGAAGGCATTGGGCAAAGCTCGGGAGTGCACAATGACCTCCCTCTCATGAGGGTGCAACCATTTCGGTTGCGTGCAACCATTTCGGTTGCGTGCAAACAGTGCCTGCGGGGTGTCTGCCGAGTTAGCTGGGGGGAAAGGAAGGGTCTGATGAGCTCCAAAAGCACACAGGGGCTGTCCGTGCTGTCCCTGCCATCTCAGCAGAACGAGACAGTAGCTGAAAAGGAGAGAGTTTGGGGGTTTTAAGAATATTCCCAAACTACCAGCTGTGGTTTATTTACCGAGTCTTGACCCCTAGAATTTTAATCCTAGCTATATTTTAATCTAATTGCAAAAGCAAGAATTCTCTGTTCTTAGAGTGACTATCCCTTACCAGGAGAGCTCCGTAATAAATGCAATAAATAAAAGAGTGGGTACAGACAAATTTTGTACAGCTGTACTGTGTAGGTAAAATCAACACACGCAACAATAGATTTTAGTCTGTTCCAAATCCAGGCTTTGGGACTACAGATTTTGAATTTCATTGATTGTGAGCATCAGTGGGACTTTCGGGTTCACAAGGAATTCAGGATTGTGCTGAAAAGGTTTTTTAACCTTTCCTATAGTTAAAGATATTTCCCTCAGAAATGCACTTAATCTGAATTCCCATGTGCTAGTCACTGCCTTGGAGTCAATCGGACAAGGGCTGAAGGGAAAGTGAGACGTTACATAAAAAACAACAGAAAATTCATCCTTTCCAGTCAGTTCCTTGTTGTATAGAAATTCACGCTGCGGGAGATGGTGGTAGTTGTGACAGCACCAGAGGAAAATACCCAGGTGGACTCTTTGTGAAGGCAGGTTAGGTATGAATGACTTGTCCTGGAAGTGCCGAACTGAGGCTGAGGTGGGAGTAGTGAGGGGAAATGATATAATGGGGTGGTGGAAAAAATGAATTATAGTCCGAATGCACCGTGGTGTTGACTTTTAAGATCACATGGCCTTAACGGGGATTGTACGCTCCCTGATCCTGCTGCAGTATGTAAATGCTACCAGAGAATGTTGTCTTGATGTGTCCCTGTCCATGTCTACCTAAAAGGACTAATCTGATCTTTTCAGCAGCTCATTCTATTTTTCTCTCAAAATGACAATACATGGCCAAACTATATATATAGTTTTTTTTTTTTCTTTCCTTAAAGTGTTTTCTGAAAGATCAATAAATTTTAAATTTTATCAGGGATTTTATGAAACGTCCTATAACTCTACCCTGGAGTTTCTCATCTACATAAAGAGGATTTTCCTTAAACCTGAATCTAATTAATGTCTGTTTAAAAGTTCTTTACAGTGCCTGGGTGTGTAGATGACTGTTCTGCAGAGGAGATTTGCTCAGCTGCTGTCTTGTACCACATAAAATAGGGGCAAGACCCAGAAGTGACAGCCCTGCTTTGTTCCCTTGTTCCTGGTATAGTTTATAAAAAAATAGTGCAATCAAAAAAGCAAACAGAAAATCACACGTGAAAGTTGTTTGGGGAAAAATTATTCTTCCCTGTAAATGTTTCCTCTGGCGGTGTAAGAGCTGTGTTGATCCAAAGTCATACGGGTACATCGTGAGAACCCCGGGCTGTAACTGGTTAGGATTCTTACTGTCAAGGAGACTTCTCAATATGTATTGATTGCTCAGTGTGGCCCACGCTTATTTTTCTCTGAACCTGTAGGTTTTGGCTTGCCATCAGCTTTTACAGGCAGCCCTTTATTGGGGCCGAGGTGCGCATTAACTCCATCGCCTGCCCCGAGCAGCTCCGGCGCTTCCACTTCACCTCGGGTGCTGCTTGCAACCCTCCTTGCTCCAGGAGGCCTCGGGGCAGATTTGTCCGGATTGCCATGAAGACAGAAGCAGCCTCAAGGATGAGGAGTTTTAATACTTTAATTAAAGGTTTCAGATTCACCCGAGCAATTTTAAACGATGGGCTTTTTTTAAATTACATGGCCTGGCCCTTCAGGTTCCCCTTGTAATCCTGGCCAGACCCACTGCCTTCCTTTACGTCTCTTTTTCACACTTCTGTTTCTGTAATGAGATAATTAAACATCTCATGGCTTGTTAAGATACGAGACATGAAAGGGAGTTTTGAAGCTAGTGATTTGGGATGGCAAGCCAGGTAATCGTAGCGTCTTACTACCTGGTAGAACATTATGGGAAAGATTTTGTGCTTTTTTTAGAGTAAGAAATGGTTCAGAAAATCATGCTTATTAAGAACAGCATGTGCTTAATTTAATTCCTACTGAGGCGGTTAGATTTCAATATTTAAAGTCAAGGAGCTGCTTTAAGTGTTTCCTTGACTGGGCTTTTATCCGGAATAGGTACACTGGAGAGGTGACAGAGCTGGAGCCCACGAAATGCTCACAGAAGATAGCTTTAAAGCAGCTTGAATCCACACAGGTGAACAGGACACGACACCAGCACCAGCCACCTCTGCTAGTGCTTGCTCACTGAGGCACTCAGCACTTTCATTAGGCAGTGGCTGTTAGTCAACGGCAGTTTTCTTTTTCTTTTAAAGCTATCTGGTACTAGCCATTGGCAAGACCACAGTAGGAGGGAAAAAATATCAGGTAATTCCCCCTTTAAAGAAAATACAACATATGCGGAAGAAAAGTCTGCTGACAGCAAAAGAAAAATAAGGGTGGGGGCTCTAGCAAGCTGCTTGCCCACATCTCCTTAAATTACACCACGGTAATGAAAACTCAACCTCCATATGTCAAAATTCATTAATCGGAAGGCAGATGCAAGGCAAGGGACATTCCTGGCTGTGAAGGTTAATAGCCTGAACTCCTCCGGTGTCCTCTGCTCACTCTCATCTTTATCTCTGCTCATGTGCCAAAGTTCCCCTTTCCTGAGCCAGAGGACATCCCAGGTAAGGAATTGCACTGGTTCTGATACTACTGTGCCCACTGGAAATGCAAACAGATTTGAGATCTCTTTTCCTCGTGGTCCCAGCCACCGTCTGATCGATCCTGGACACCTGGTCCCTATCACATAGCCTGCTGTGGACAACCACCTTTTATTTGGCACGAAAGGACTCCCTTCCCATTTCACTGCTGCATCTGACCTCTGTGAAAACCAGCCAAGCGGTGTATTCCTACCTTCTGACTTACCCTCCTAAGATACTCATGTCCCACACTGCCTCTGGTTTCCCACATATTTCCTACAGCTCTATTGTGGGGCAGCAAGAAATTTTGGATGGCCTTAACTACTCAAACAATGGCCAAACACAAGGCCAGGTCCCTGTCCCAGGGGCTCTTCCATAGCTTGTCTCTCTCCGTGGGCTCCCCTGCAGACTGACTGGTGTTCTGGGGGGGGCACAGCACCAGTCCCAGAGGTCTGGGCACACATGGTTGTGTCAGAACCCATCAGCTCCCCAAATCTCAGATATTCCTTGGCATAGTGTACACTGTGGCTGCTCCTACAGTTTCAGCTCTCACTCGCTAGTGGTGTTTAAAAGATGGAGTGCAGCTGACAGACACTGCTTGGAGGCAGGGATAAATCAGTGGTGGGTGCCTCGGGGTTTTCCTGTTGTTGCAAATTGTGCTGCTCAGGGTATAAATTCACAGCAGGTTTTCTAATCGGCATAGGTATGGTCCAGGATATTTCTTAGTGCTGTAAATGAAGAAAAAGAAATAAGAGAAAGAAAGCAAACTTCATACAGCAGTAAAGCAGCTTGTATTTTTGTTGAGAAAATTGTTACCTGGAGGCTATAGTCCCTCCTGTCCTCAAGCAGAGCTTTTTTAGTTTTGCTGATGGGATGAGACAGCTGCAATTTGCAAACCTATCTTCCACCATAAAATAAAAGACCTACCTCGTCAACTCACTCAGGTCCACTGCCTTGTTGCACCAGTATCAAAACAGAAACACGTCACAGAATCACTCAGGTTGGAAAAGATCTCTACAATCATCCAGTCCAACCTTTGGCCTAGCCCTGCCAAGTCCACCACCCCCGCACTGCGCCAGCAGGTTACAGCCCCTGGCCCCGTGAGTAAATGCACACTTAACTTTTCTATATCCAGGCACTACTTTTCATATGAGTAGAGTGTACAGGTAGTCAGAAAATGGCACCTCGCGGGGAACTGCACTTATTACATTAAAATACTGCTACATTTTTAGCTGTGCAAAGGATTTTCTCAAATCTCAGCCATGAGGCTCAGAAGAGAGGTGGTCAGAGTGCAGGATGCAAACTTAGCTTTTGCTTCAGACACACAAACCTGTTTTCACAATGTATGGAGCTTTTACTAATTGCACATCTTAAAAAAACTACATCAGTTGTGGTTTTCATCCATCTAAATTCAAATGGAAAAGTATAAACATGATTTAGTGAAAACCTGATGTTAACATTTCTTTTTACTACTCAAAAGAAAGCAATGTAAAAGATACAGAAAAAAAAAAAAGGTGTTTTTATTTAGTGCTAAGGCCTGACTCCTGAACATTTCAAACCAAACTTCTGCTTGTATGACGTAATGCTTTGTTTCGTCATGACACATTAGTGACAATTTTTGATACTTTAATATACTATTCCCTCTTCAACAGATAATTAGTACAATTAGCTTCCTGTGTAGTAAATTCCTTCCCCTCCCATATATTTATGAAAAAATACCCACTGTGCTTCTGTCTTGACACTTGGGTCCTTGATGGAGATCCACAAACCTGAGCTTGCTAGTCGGGAGGATTATTCAGACACCTTTTACTTCAGATATTTCTGGGCACCTTGTGGAGCAGAAAACATGCTGGCAGCAAGGCAAATCCTGGCTGCACATGGAGGCCGGGCACGTGGCTCACAGCCCAGTACGGAAGATGAAATGCATCATCTGATATCCGAGTCTAATGGCTCGCCACAACTGCAGCGGTAACACAACTCCACATGCTCTGCCCATGGAAGCCCCCACTGATGGGGTGCAGATCTGTACCTGCTATCGGAGATAATTCCTACATTACATCTCGAACCCTGCCAGATCATGCTGGAAGCTGTGCTCTTACACTGGGTTCATTAAATCGGTGAAGCTTTGAGTGTAAACTTGTTCACTGTGTGTGCTTAATCCTCTAAGTCTTGATTGCAGATACATCCAGGTTGGCCATTTAAAATCCGAAAGTAAGGAACCTTAGCCAAAACCCAAAATAGACAAAATATGTACAGGTGCAACCTAGCTACAGGTTGGGCTTTCAGACTGCAGATTACTTCCCTTTATCCCTATGTGTTAAGTTGCTGATAAAACACATTCTGACTTTTGATGTTATGTACCAAGAAAAGGAAAATGGACTGAAGATGTTGGTATATGTTCCCAGTTAATTTTAAACAAAAATTCTCCTGTGCCAAGTATTGTGCCTTTGTTTCCTTATTGCTGTTAAACTTTTTTCTTTCAGAGGTTTGCTCATATATTTTCCCATATACTGGTCTATACTGGTCCCCAGCACACCTCTGTCCCATTGCAGGATAATGCTATGACTTGGAGTACAGCCACCCAGCTCTCCTGACCTTTATTTTACATGCAGCTAACCATTTGAGCTCATCACAGTGAAAGTAATTGATGTCATAGCCTGCTGAAATTGCAGCAAACTGAGTTGATTTGGTGTGAACATTACAGATCACTTGTAATGTTGCTCCATTTCAACCTGGTTGCTTCTCTAGAGACAACAGGATCTCTTATTCTGCTGGAATGAACAAAGTGTATCCAATGTTATTTGTGTTCAAATCAGTGTCATCTTCACCATCAACACATCATCTCAACAAGAACGAGAAGCGGAAATTGGGGATGTTCAGCCTGACCTGCACAGGTTCCCAAGCTGCCCAGGGTGGGCTCCTTCTGACTCCTGGGAGAGCAGAGAAGGCTCCATGGGTGTTGCTTTTGTAGAGGCCACTCATCATTAAGGAGCTCCAAGCAGAGCAGTCATTTCAGAAGCCTCTGTATTTCATATTAAACTGATGAGAGGGACAGAAATATGTGTAACTCCAGAAAAGTACACAGAGCTGGGTGTAGCATGGTGTAGGGGCTCAGTAGTGCTGGTAGTAATGCTTCATGACTGATGAAGCGCAGGTGGCAATCGTGGATTGGTGCTGGAAACAGGGCATAATCTAAGGAACTGCTGAGGGTTTTGTGGTGGTCCATTTGAGAGAGGACCATCTTAATACCCTAGGCAGCAGGCATTTCTGGTCTGCCCAGGCTGGAAAGGTTACTTCCATGCTGGGAATCTTTCAAGGGCTCAGGAGCAGTAAGAGGCCCAGCAATGCCTTATCTTCTCAGAGGCCTGATGGGGTACAGCTCAGGAGACTGGAGGTCATCCTTCATGAAGAGGAAGACATTTTCATGAGCCACACCATATATGAGCTTGACATGAATCACAGAATCACAGAATAGCTGAGTTTGGAGGGACGTCTGGAGCTAGAGGTCCTAGAGCTGCTTGTCAAGGCCATGTTCAGACAGCGTTTGAAAATCTCTAGGGATGGCAACTCCACAGCATGGTTTCTTTAATTTGCAATTTAATTTTTTCCAACTACTTAATTTTCTTTCCCGAAGTTTCTCACCTAATACTTCAAAAATTTTAAAATGATTTTGTAGTCTCAGAAAGTGTGAGGAGACTGCAGAGTCTTACCCTTGACCCCATCAGCATGGGCTGGGAGTGCCGTGTCTGCTCAGGACACCCCACCAAGTATCTGCACTTCTCATCACGGGGGTGTTACCTTACAGACAGATATGTTTTGAGTCAGAGGTTAGCTAAATGCACTACACATCATTCGGGTTTGACACTTACAGCACTGTATTCTGGAAACAGTTAATAGTCAGGAGTACAATGGTGACTTTTATAATTCAAAGTGACCCAAATCATTAGGATATCTTTACCAGTAGTCATCAATTTTCAGAGAAAGTTCCAGCAGTTTTCTCCTGCTGGCTATAAAACAACCGAGCAAAAGGGTTTGCTAAGGGGGTGAGATATTTCATGCTTCTGAAATTTTCTCGCACTCTTGAGATCCTGAAAATAATACGCACTCTCCGTATTTCTCACTGTAAATGACAGCAGAAACTCATTAATTCATCTCATAAAGAAATACAGGTAAAAATTATATTCATTCCTCCTGCCTTCTGCTCAACTGAGATGATGCAATGTAGGAGACTGGAATTACTCTTGAAATCCAAGATACGTTTCATTGCATTTATATTTTACTGACAAAACTGAAGTTGCTCAACTGAATTTCCCTTGCTGCTATGCCCACAGCAGAACCAAGCCACTACAATTGAGATTTAAGTCTTCTGCGTCATATACCTCTTACAGCAATGCCATTCTTTTTAGGGATCTGAATGACTATGCCTTGCCCAAGAGATATCTCCGGTAGATATCAGTGAAATCAAGAATCAGGAACCTAGAAGGAAAGGGTAAAACGGGTGTCCTAAAACCAGAAAAAAAAAATATATATATATATACACATATATATATATCACTGGGGGTAGAGAAGAAGAAATTAAATAAATAAATATATATATATATATATATATATATATATATATATATATCCCTAAAGCATTTGGTTGTGAAAAAGAAAAGTCAGCCAAAGGCTGATTAGTAGCTGTGGTGCTAGGGTGATCCCATCAGGGATGTAACATTGTTTTCATCTTGATATATTTTTATGGAAGAAAAATTATCCAGCAGCAGGGATTGAATTCTTAATGGAATAAGTATTTCATTAAGGTCTCTTAATGAAAGAGGTTGGAAAACAAAAAAGCTCTGAAGAAATACAAATATTTAATGAGGAGCTGACTCCTTCTGCCCTGAAAACTAAGGGAGCAACAGCAGAGTTGAGACAACTGTCACTGTAAATGAGGCAGTAATGGCTTTAGCTGGCACCTCCGGGGCTTCAGGAAGACACTCTCGAGACGATACACCATTAATTAACTTTCCTTTTCCCCAGAGGATCTTCAAAAGTCCAGTTGCTTTAAGATCTACCTGAATAGCATGCTGGGTTTAATTCTCTTTCCCATGTTAAAATTTCTCAAGTGGGAGAGCGGAGCCAGGCAAGAAGGTTTGTCTCTACAAACTGCTGCTGAGAAATTCGCCTCAACCCCATTCCCTCCTTTTTTTTTTTTTTTTTCTTTGTAACTGCATGCACTGCAGTACACTGTAAAAGCATCGTGTCTTCAGAAATTGTTTTAACGTGGACTAAAGAACTGTTTTGCAAGTGCTTCGTAGCGTGTATCCTGGCTGCCTGATGCTGCACGCACAGCTGGGCTCTGCACTACTGGGCTGGGAAACGGCCCCTGAAGGACATTGTGCTGTTCTGTAGTGATTCGGACCAGTTTTATAGGCCTCTTAATGTTTTCTTTTTCTTTTTCTCAGCTATAATGTTTTTTGTTGTTTGTTGTTTTTTTGTTTGTTGGTTTGTTTGTTTTTAACTGATGCAAAAGGCTTGCTTGGGGAACAAACTTTTGGGAGCACGTCTTTGTGAGATATGCACTCAATGTGGTTCCCTTGCCATCACAGAGATTCACAGTTACAGCTTTCTTTTTCTTTTGGAAATTATGTTTTATTTTGTTTTTAAAGTACATCACAAAAATGATGTATTTGACATGGCTTTTCAGGAAACAGTCCAGCTCTGTCCATGTTTTGGGTAGGGCTCATCTCAACAGCTGAATTATGCTCATTGTTGAGGCTGAGATAAAATGCTTGGGATTACCTCTGCCCTCTAAATGTCTTGTTCCTGCAGTTTAATATATCTTCATGACGGGCAGTGTCACAGAGGCTGAAATCTCAGACTTTCCTGGTGCCTCACTGAGGTTGACAGGCTGCTAAAGGATACCTGTACGTGGCCTTCCAGAGGACAACCACAACCTTACTTGCAGACAACACTTGCAGCCTCTTGCCTTTCAGGGTCATTATTTTCTATCAAGGCAGAAGCAGCTTCTCATTTTAAAACAAATATTGTCCTTGAAAGCATAGCATTACCACTGATAAAATGATGCTTCATTGACTTATCTCCATACGCATATGTCAGCAATGGCTGTGGATAAATTACATACATCAAAGACTTCTAATGACCATACTTTGAGTAAAATTAGCTTCCTGTGTTAGCATCGTTAATTAAGCTCAACACTACCCTTCCACATATGTTGCTTTCCCTAATAGCCTGTGCTATCTGAGTACAAATTATTGCCCGTCTGTTCAGGTTCAGTTTTGATACATGGGGTATGGCAACGTGATGCAGTTTGCATTTACTTATTTTAGGTGAGATGCTGAGTTGGATGTATCTTAAGTAAACACTGAAATATCAGGGAAATTAAAGTTCAGTTCGATTCACTGGATGAGAAAACAGGCATTACCTACACATTTCACTGGTTCTCACATATTATGCAGGCCACAATGAAGGGGTATTTCTGTGTCTATTTCCTTGGTAATAGCAGTGGGATTAAAAAAAAAAAGAAAAAAAAAAGAGTTTGCTAAAGTAAAATTTTCTATTACAAATATCATACATCACACCTCATTATTTCTTCCTCACTTAGAGCCTTGCTCTCTAGTCTTAAGCAATCTCAAGCACTTACATTGTAATTTTTTTTTTAATTTTCTTCATACTCTTAGCAAAATTGGCCCTAAAACCTGCCATTGTAACCTTCTAAGCAACGTGAGAAGGCCCTGTGTCACTGCTCCAGTTGTCCTTCATCCCCACATCCCCACCTCGTTCCTCTCCTGACAGCACCTCCAGGCAGTGGCTCAGACAGCTGTTCTGAACTTTGCCTTTATGTCAACTGGAAGTGTTCTTATAATAAATATTGCTCTATACGCATTGCTGACCACATTCCCAAAGCTGCTTCCAAAACTGTATGGCTAGAATGCAATAAGAGCTATTGGTTAGAAAGAAAAAAAGGAAGCAAATTAAAAAGTGAGTGGAAATTGGCAGACATCAGCAACAAACCAAATTCTGAGCAAATTAAAGCAGAGTGGCACAAAGTATTTATAGAAACAAAGGCATTCCCGATCCTTTTAGAGCAAGAACCTGCACAAATTGTTATGCAACATCCACCCTGGCAAAGATTTATACTTAAAGAAATTGAGCTGTAAAGTCAAATTTATGTGAACTCTATCCATATCTTTTTAACACATACATGTGCTGCAGGCTTAAAGAGGACCTGCTGGATCACTAGTTCAAATATAGATGTATATTAACATCTCCTCCAAGCTGGACCTGTACACCTCAGTTGCTCTCACAAACATTTATTGCATTATTTAATTTTATTTTTTAGGTTTCTGTAACTAGTTGGACGCTGGAGTAAATGTTAAAAACCCAAAACTCCATAATGAGGTGAATTAGGATTCACCTAATTATACATAAATGTATGCCCTAACCATAGGGCCAGCTGTGATTCATTCTGATTTGTTTTTCTGCCTAACCTGTGCTATCTAACCAACAATTATATGAGCCTTTTACCACCTGCTAGGAGAACAGCTCTAATTCCCTTTCCACCACTAAATCTGACTTTGTCAATCAAGAAATAAGAGGTGCTAAATAGGGACCTGTGGTCCCTGCTTCTCAATGAAGTCTTCGTTCAGAGCAACGTTGGCTGTGGTAGGCTGTTCAGGTCTCTGTGAAACATTTTTGTAACCAAACCAGCTTATTTTAGGCTGTAATATTGTGAGACTCTCACTGCAAAAGCTGGAAGTCTTCGGTAAAGGTAACTAAATGTTTCTCGTATTTGCATCTTACTTCTTCTTAGTGTGAAAAGCTTTTATCAGAGTAGTAAGAAAAACAATAGCTAAGTGAATCAAGCCACTTTTCTGAACACCCAAGGTGTATTTGTTGGTACAGGACAATTAAGTGTTATACTTGTTTTAACCTTCCAACCATGACCAACTCTGTAAAAGAGATAAATTTTTGCTAGTTTGCTCTTTTATAGTGAATTAATTACTTCTGTCATGATCTCGGCTTTAGGAATCATGTGGTTGCGTTTTTTTCTGTGTTTTCATTTTTATATTTAAAAAAATCCTAGGCTTATAAGTAAAAGTTGCTATGAGGAATAGGGAAAAAAAAATGCTATGAGCTTCTTATTGAAACCTCTGACTGTCTAGAAGTTAATCTTTTGACTTATCAAGCCTTTTGGATTAGAAAGCCTGTAAAGGCACTTCTAAAAATATGTTCCTTTGACTCTTGGGTCTCCGTATGTTTTTCTGTCTACTCTTGTTGTGACCCGTCGTCCTGAAGTGAAAACTCAATGTTGTTAGATGGGCACTTCCTCAGTGCCCATCCTGTTTTAAGGAGGTCTAAGGTGTGTTATTCTCTCAAGTGTAAGAATTTGACTTTTTATGAATGCTTCAAAATGTTTTACGTGTTGATTGTTTTAGATGTAATTACAGAACTTCCTAGCTTCATTTCCTGACTAATTTAGAGAAAAAAAAAAAAAGAGAAAATAGTATCAACTTGAAAGAGCATCAAAAAATTACTCTTCTTATGCAGCACTTGAATTTTCACAAAATTTGAATGAAATCAGATAATATGTATTTCTGGGGTCTTGTCTGGATAATTGTTTCTATCTTGCCATTGGCTTGGCTTTAATAGTTATAAAGCTTGTGTTATAGAGAACTGAGATTTGAAAGTGGCTTCTGCATCACAACTGGATCAAGATACATTGTCTGGATCCAAGTCTGAGGTCTGCTATAATGTAAAGATCTCTAATTTGATCGAAACCCTGTGTAGCTTCCCTTGCCCTTTGCAATGGAAGGATCAGGATTCCCCATTAATCACCAGAATATGGCCTTCTGACGTGTTCCTCAGTGTGCATGCCATCAGGACAAGTTGTCTTCTGCCTTTTTGAGCTCCTGCCACACAGATATTTACTGATATGTTTCAGTTGTAACCAGAGGCCACAGTTCTGGCACAAACAGTGAGGCATTGTTTATGGCTGGTGGAGAACTGAATAGCTTTCCATACTTAACATATAATGTTTGTATAAAGCACGCACAGCTTGCGGATAGTTGTACTGTCACCCCAGCATCCTCCTGAGCATCCTCACCCCCTCAGAAATGAGAAAATGGCCACGTAGGTTTTGTCTGAAGCAAAAGCAGGTGGGTATGCGGTGCAGCCCTTCCAGCCTGCATGTGGCCTCCTCTTGTAAGAGGATTATGTGCCAGAAGATGAGTGCAAGGACGTCTTTGTAAGATTTGAACACCTTTATGACAAAGGCACAGTGATAAAATGTTAAATATTTATGTTCCTCCAATACCCTGTGGCTTTTGTTGTATGCTTTATGGTTCTAACGTTGCTTATGAAGTGCCTAGAATGTTATGGTAGCTCAGGGCCCTAAAAATTAATTTCCTATGTTTTATTTATTACCATAAAGCCCTTTTTGCAGTCCTTCTGTAGCTGTCTCCAGAAGGAAGTTGAAATATGTTCTTTTCCAGTTCTTAGCTCAGGAGTTTACAGCTGGAAAACTGACGGGACGCTGGGAAGCAGCCCACGTGTCTCCCAGCGATGCACACAGGCCGTGAGCCTCTGACTTGATTTCAGGCTCTGACATTGCTCCCACTGCATAGGGGCTACTTAATTTGTTCTCAGGGCTTGTAATGTATTTTAATAATGCTGCAGCCTACCCCTGAGTAATTCTGTACTGCGGTTTTCCACTGCCCTAGGAATAAATCAAAATTGTATTCTTTCCCTGAAAAAGTACTTCTGGGAGGCAGGATCTGAGCAGTGTGTGTATGGAATAGTCAAATAATGTATAATATAGCACCCATTGGACAATTGGAAACTGGCTATAAAGCGTTGAACTCCTTTAATTTCCAGTGACTGCAAGGAAGCTGATCTATCACTCGACTGCTTGTGGGAGTGAACTGATGTGAAAAGATTGCTCTGCCGCTTTGAAAGACAGTGCTAAAAGCTGGTTTGGTAAAGGAGATGAAAACTTTCTAATGCTCAATCTGTACGTAGCTTCCACCAAACTTCTTTCCATTGATCAGTCACGACTGGCCAGTGCTACTGTTTGCCCAAACAAAACTGAACAACATTGCTTCTGTGCTGTTTATGGGTTGAAGACCTATTTCAGAAAGAGCTAAAATTGTAAGAAAAATAGTAAATATTCTGATAGCTGCACACAACAATACCTGTTTGAGTAGGCTTGCACAGCATCTACAAGGTTTTAATTTTGAGACCAGCGTTGTTACATGCAAAATAGTGGAGTCCTTGGTTTGGATAGCTTCTCTCTGGACTGGTTGAATTATCTTTGTTTATTCTAGAAATCCTGTCTTCATAGTATGCTCACAACTGCAGTCAGGTGTATATACCAATACCTAACTCCTACCAGTAGTCCTAACGTCAACTTTCTGTTTTTCATAAACTTTATGAAAATGAGCAAAAATACTTGTGAACAAAAGTAAAATACAGGGAATAATTGGAAATTTTCCTTGTTTTCTTAACTGATATTAGAAATTGGAGCATAGAACATCCAATTCTGCTGCTGTGGGGCCCTCTTGAAGGATAAAATCTTTCTGGGGATGCCAAACCATGTGGAGGTGCAGATGAGCTGCAGTTACACCCACTGGACAATGTTGTTACTTCAGCATTAACCATTCAGGGAGAACATAAGATATGATAACCATATTTAAAAAAAAAATTTCGAATTTCATTTATCTCTCTCTCTATAATAATTCTGTGCTGATATGAAATGTCCTAATTCTCCATTTAAATGGGTTAGATATTTTTGTTGTGTAGAGAGGAAAGTGTCCTCATAACTGGATCACTTTAGCAGTGCTTTGTAAGCTGAAACATGGCCTGTGTTCTCTGGTATATATATTGAGAGTTTGCAAGCCAGGAAGCACTGGGGCAGGATCTGTTGCTCCTCTCTTCTCTGTCCCTGCCCCAAGTGGATGTGCCCTTTGTTACAGTCCAAAAAACCTCTGACTTTGAAGACTTGCCTTCAGTGTTAGTGGTGATGCTCAAAGCACCTCTAAGAAGCAAGGTAATTACAAAAAAAAAAGTCTTTCCCAGTGCTTCATCTTGTTCTTGGGTTGCTCTTTAAACTTGAGCAAGCTTTTAAGGACTGTTCAGTGAGGCAGCTGAAAGCACCTCATGTTTCAGATTTTAAAGAAGGCATTTGTGAGTCATCTTAGGCCACGTCTATGCCTCAGTTATTTCAACTATAAACTCTGAGCAAATGCCTACTTACTGTCACTGTGAAAGCAATATGTCAAGGTAGACATTGTCACAAACTTCAGAGAATAAAAGAGAATCTTATTAAGAGACAGTGTACCATCCATTGCAGAGCCTCTAGTAAGGTCCAGGTTCTCTTAAAAATATCATATAGCTGGAAAATTTCAGGTAAAATCTTGACAGCTTGTCTTGCTGCATGGCTCTCCAGAATGATTTAAAGCCTGAAATCTGTCTTGTCTAGTGTACACCAGTGTTTGATTAAAAATGTCCTACAGCACTATTTCGTGACTATTATTGGTCGTGCCGTGTAAACAGTTCTTTGTTTTTCCCTCTTGTCAAAATAAGATGCCATGATTAAATTTTATTTCTGTCAATTTAACAAAATACTGACACTTCTTATAGTTCAAAACAAAAAGGCTAACAAAAGGCCCTTTGGGTAGCCCATATCCTCCCTGAAAGACCATCAAGAGGCAAACTTAACATGCAAAAAGCTACTTAAGCCCTCTACTTTAGTTTCACTCTGCAAGTGTCTGGCTGTGGATAGCCATGTCCATGTGGCACGCTGTGTCTTAGATCGCTACTTCCTTCATGTCAGCACTACTTGCATTGATTTATCTCCTGTCCTTTAGCTTCTGCACTTTGTAAATCAATTTTAAGTTTGATTAACTTCATGGTGCCTTTGTGGCTGGAGCATGATGGCCAGATATCGTCCTGCCTTGGGAAGTGAGGAGGAAGATGGCAAAGCAAACCTATGTGGAAATCGGTCGCTTTTATAGCACTGCAGCAGGTACTGGTTTGGTCTGGGTTGGGGAAGGCAGAAACATTCCCATGTTTCAGGGGAGAAATTTTCCCCTGAAAATCTGATTTCAAGGGAGACTTCTATTTTGGACAAGTTTTGTCAGTGTATAGTGGCTAGCTGGTTATGTCAGAAAGCTGGTGCAAGGACCTGTAACCGTTTTGTATATGGTGCTCCTGTCATGACAAAGCAAGTACACATTTTACCATTTAAAATATTATGAAGGTATTTTTCTGAGGAAGATATTTTTTGTAAACATTTAGACATATTTTTTCCATCTTTTTTCCTTGTTCTGACAACCATCAACACACCTGTCTTGCCTCCCTGCACAACATCTGAAAGGGCTTCAGACTATTTTTGTCAGTAAAGTTCAAAATAATGTTGTGCTACCTTTTTACCTTCGGCTGAGGCATCAAAATACAGAAAGGTTACAAATGGCGAAGTAGCTCATAGTGCTGTGCCCTACGCTGAAATATTATTGTGCCTTTTCGGCTTCTGTGTTCCTGATTTCCAGTGGGGGAAAAAATAAGTGTTGGCTTAGGGTAAGCACTTGTGAGAGGGAGAATTTGATTTGCTTGGCTTTATTTCAGCCCAGGCATGTTTTAAGTCAGATGGCATCAAACACAAACATTTGGCCAAGTGAACTGATCTTAAAGCCCAAGCAGGTAGTACAGCCCTAAAATGCAAAACTGCTCTTTTTTACTGTGCTCAGTCTTGCTTTGGGTTCAAGATGCTGAACCACATCAGCCTACCAGGTGCTGTGTGATGGCTGGTAAAACAGGAAATTGGGATAAAACAGGAAACTTACAGCAGGTGGGAGCAGTGTGCTTCATAGAGAGAAGGTGAGGGAAGGGAAGGTCTCCAGTACTGAGTGCCCTGGGAGCTGTCCTCTGTGCTTCAGTGTGGAGCTCAACAGGAGGCTCTGAGGAAAGCTTCCTCCTGACTCCTCCTCAGAACTGGCTCCCCCATCCCCAGTGCAACAGGCAGCTCTGTTTTCATTCAGTGCATAGTCACAGTATACTATGTAACTTGGGTATGAAAATAGCAATTGTTTGAAATCCTTGAGTGCTACAATCCAGCTATCAGTTACCGTGTTCTTGGACTGAGGTCTACCTGTTGGATTTCCCCGACTGTGACTCTACCTGTTGTTGAGATGCACTAGGAAAGAGGTATTAAAAGCCTCTGAAATGCCTCTGACAAGGCACTGAAAAAAAAATTGAGGGTATGGGTACCCCAGGGCAGTATGCTGCGTACACTGATTCATGTCCTGCTTGAACCCCATCTCCACCCTGATGTCCTTCCCTCAGCAGTAGGTATTTTGAGTGTTTTCTTCTTGTCCCATGTGTATGTTCATGCTCTGCTTTCAGAACCCAGGCTGCTTGTACACCAGTGATCCTTCACTGCAAGCACAGGATGCTGATCCTGACATTTGGGTGTTCATCTCGGCCCCTCAGCAGACCCAGGCGGACGTTCTCCCTCCCCACATGTGGTTTTGTGATCGCTCACTGCAGGTCCTGCCATGTGTTTGCCAGGAGTCACTCGATGCTTGAAACTATTGAGAGCATGTGTACAGCCAAGGTGAAAGAGCTGGGCAGTGGTGATAAATGGCTGTCATAAAAGAGCTACTTAACTTACCTCTACTCAGAGACTTCCCCTGCCTTCTGGTTTTCCAGTTTCCTTAGAAACTAGGAGACTTGGGGATTTGGGCAGTGATTAGGAAAAAATACAGTATTTCTCTGATTGGAAGGCATTGATATTGAGTTCAGGACCTTACTTCACTCTGTCAAAAAACATTACAAGGCTCAGAAATCATTTGTTTGATCTTTTAATTCTGATGTTTAAGTGAGTTTTAGAGAGGGTGAAGATAATTTCTAGATTGGTAAAGCAGCAAATCTGTTTTGGGGATCTGGAAAGTCATGTTTAAAACAGATTTCTCTTACAGATGGTGGTATGAGATTTCTTTTATTTCCATTTTGGAAACGTTGCTATGATTAGTTCTATAAAGCTTCCACTCCAGCGTAATTCTCTCAGCACAGAACTTGGATTTTTCCATGTCCTCAGAGCTTATTTACTTTGACAGGTGCAGAGCTGAGAACAAGTAGCAGTCTGCACGTGCCCATGAATTATGACAGCAGCTTCCTTTCCATCTCATGTAAGGAAGAAAAAGGTGGAAAAAAGCTATTCTTGACAATCCTACAGATTAGAATTAGTGAAAACCAGAGTGAATGAGAATAAGAAAAACGTTTAAATGACTCAAAGTTTTAAACACTTTCATCCAAATTCACTATATATTTCCATTTTCTTATAAAAAGATCTGCCACCTTATATAAATGTGATAACTTTATATGCTGATTTCTCAGAAGTGCTATAATTTATCTTGTGCTGTCAGCTATAATAATGTTCTTTGAAAGGAGCCCAGTGCTAACAGGGTATAGTTCTGGGCTGGCGTTTCCAGCACTACCTGTCCAGAAAGCCTGGAAGCATGGGCAGGCAGCATGGCAGGGATTTCACAGCCCAGGGGTGCCAAAATCCATCTTCTTTCCCCCAAGACTCAAACCTCCACAACAGTGATATATGGGAAAATAAACACATTACATGCTTAAGCATGGCAAAAGCAAGGACTGGGGACAATGCAAGATGCCTTTTAGCAGTATAAATAAAATTACTGAATTGCTACGGAGTGTTTCCAGGCCAGCAGCAGGTCACTTGTTTGTTCTCTCAGCCTGGATAAAATGTCCAAGATGCTGTTGGAGTGATATGATTGCTATGCTGGTGGCACAGCTCCACAGCTGCCTGTGCACATCACTGCAGCACCATTCCAACAACCCCAGAGATTAGTAACGCTCCAAACTGCATCCCCACGGGGGGCACCACGTCTGGAACTGGCTCCAGTGGCAGGAGGGTACCTAACTACAGGGGAAAAGGTGAAGTTTATGGGTCTGAGATCAACTGGAAATGAATGGCACAGATGCTGGGGAGTGGGGTGATGCCCATGGCCCAGCTCCTTCTCCATGGCAGCAATTTCATGCTACACTAAAAATGGTATTTTGTTAAAGAAGTCTGGGGGAGGCTGAGAGCTGTCATTTATGTATCTAAAGTTTTAGATGTTTGATTTTCTAACTGTATAAGTAGATACTTCTTTTAGATGATGATACTAAGAGAATTGACTTTTTTTCTTGGGGTGGTGTAGATGTCTGCAACTTACCTGAGAGTTTGAGGCAGGAGGGGCTGAACAAGAAGAGCAGACCTTGTTCTTGTAGAGATGCTCCTTGCATGTTGGTATAACCCCCTGCAGCTGGGTTTGTCCTGAAAACTCAGTGTGTGTGGTGCTCTGTTACCACTTTGTCATGTTTGGAATGGTCTTTGCTGCATCTCTTAGTCTAATCAGAGGTTTGGATTAGACTTATTTTTTTATGAAATATATTCTTTAAAAAAATATGTTGGTTGAGACTTGTGCACCTTTTTAGGGAAGAAACAGTTGTTGCTGCCCTTGTGGGCAAAAGGAGCTGCTCCAGAGGAAGCATCATTGTTCAGCCCCTTGCTGTGTGCCTGTTCAATTATCTGTCATTTAACAAGGAGAGTAGTCTTTCAGATCTGAAGTCATATAATCATTGCAGAAATCTGTGGGGAGAAACTAAATACCTTGGGAATAGTTGCTGTTGGCCTCCCGCATGGTTTAAAGTGCTGAGGAGTGTCTGAGAAAGGTGTCAGCATGAAGATTAAGGGGAAATTTCCTGAGGCGAAATACTTGTGGGTCTTAAAATGTTTTCTTTTCTCTCAGAAAGCACACTTGTCCAAATGTTTCCCACATGGGCTGAAATATGAGTTTCTATACTGACAGCATAATTTTATACCTGGCACCAGAGGGTAAAACGCATGTTAGAAGTGGGGAGGAAAGAAGCTAACCTGGGAGCCTGGTGCCCTGTAAATCCTTAGGTTTTAGCCCAGGAAGACTTCTGACTTTCTGCTCCAGTGGGCACTATTTTAAGAACCTCTAGTTGTTTTTCCTGTTTCTTTTTCTTTTTTTTTTGAAATACTGTTGTATCTATTTCAGTTTGCACTGTTATTTCTTTGTCACTATGGTAACACCAAAACAGAGGTGCCAGTCTCAGAAAAAGGGAGAAGTTATCAGCTACACTGCTACAGCAATGTAGCTCTTATCATTTTAACTGCCATTTGGACATCCTTCAAGGAGAGGGTACAACCCCTGTCCACAAAGCCAAAGAGAAGAATGCTGTCTAAGGAGATGCTGTGGATAAAATTTTATCTCTAAGCAAAGTGGATCTGTGCTGCCATCCCCTCCTCCACCCTGGGGACCTGAGATCCTCCTGGTCCTTGCAGTTAGTATCTGGTGGCTGCGTTGGTGGAGCAATGCCCAGAAGGACCTCTGCCTGATAACTTCTACCAACATGAGCTGTGGTAACCCCTCACTTGCACATTTTTACTGTGGTCCTGAGCTCTCCCCTGCTTCAGGAAAAAAAGGACTATTTTCCTTCTCAACTTCAAGCTGAACATCTGCACCCACTCCTTCCAAATACAACTTTATTCCTGGTTTCTACAAGTTTCATACTTTGGTATCCTCTTGTACCTGAGTGCAAACAAGCCCCTGGGCTGGCAGGATGGATTGCCTGACTTGGATTGAGCTTTGCCTCCCTGGCCCCAAGCAGTGTGTCTGAATCCTTACTAAGACACAGCCTTCTCCAGCCTTGTTGGTGTTTTTTTCCATGCTGGACTCCAAAATTTTTTTTAAATTTCTTAGCTGCCTAAAGAATTGCATTTCTTCAGTTCCAGAATCTATTTTTCTTGTGAAACATTGGAGTTAATAACTTGCTAGCAGAGAATAAGTATGACCAGCATGGAGGTCGAAGACTGGATCTCTGGCCTCCCAGCACATGCAGGAGGGAAGCTGCACACTGTGCTGTTACTATAAAAAGTCTTTTACAATCTCTTCAGTTTTGTAGCACAAATGTCTTGACATTTTGTATCTGACTGAACAGCAATTCCTTTTGGCCTATGGCTGCACTCAAATTCTTATCTGGAAGGACTGTACGTCGTGCGATAGGAAGCTTCACAGGAGACTGGGATGGAATAGACTTCAGCTTTAGTCCTGTTTGCCTCCAGTGCTACAGCCCAGGAGTCAGGGTTGTGCTGTTCAGGCATGCGATTACGTTGTGATTCTTGCAACTGAGAGCTGCTGCACACCTGGTTTTGTAATTTAGTATTAAAAAAAATTGGTTTGCAAATGAAACAAAACTGGAAATGGAATGGTAGTGGCATCCTTTCTTTCCCTGGTCATTTTCCTAACTAATTAATCCTTTGCCAGGTTAAATTAACACTTCTTTGGGTTTAAGGGTATTAGTAGCCCAGTAATTAGTACCTTACTAGGGTCACAGGAGGTCAGAGGAACAACCTTATCTGTTTAGAAAGCTCCTGTTTATATACTATTTCTTCATGCAGCTGAGCTCACGTGTTCTCCATGTCTTGCTCTTCTGCAACCATTTTTTGTTTGCTCCCATTTTCTAATATTAGCAGCAGAAATGGAATGATAGAACAGAAAACACTTTTTCCTGCAATAGTTGTAACTTTTTAGTTGTGAGGGAGACAGCTGGATGTGTATTTGACTTGGGAAATGATTTATGATTAAAGTAGGGAAAAGGATGATGGCTAAATCTGAAAGGCAGTGAGTGAGGAGGTTGGATGCTTGCTAGGTTACTCTAGACTCAGTTCAAAGTCATGCTGTCTCCCAGACCTTATTGCCTATTCTTATTAAACTGATCATAAACTACTCACCATCTCCTAATCTGCTCAGTCTTTTTTGTTGAGACACCATTAACCAAATGCCAGCGAGTCTTGTTCATTTTATGTTGCTCTCTACAGAGAAATAAAATGTTAATCTTCATCAGTTTCCGAGCAATACCAACCTGTGCTGCCTCTTGCTAGGTTTGTGATCCTTAAGGGCTGGACTTATGATCTCTTCTCTGCTCTAAACCACTCATGTGTAATCTCTGCAGGTTTTTGCTGCAGTTTTTATGTATGTCAAGCACTGTGTCTCAAAATAAATACTTTGGGAGGGCTTCAGAAATGTATTGGCATCCTTTATCCTTTATGGTTATGGGTTTTTGGACCACCAATTCCCCACACCACCCAACATTTTGTATATCACTTCATGTACATGCATTCAGTACAGCTACTTCTAACTACAAAATATTGTACCTTAAATTAACGCAGTTGGAAAGATTTAGGCCACAGGGCTATGGTTTCCTGCCTTTCTGAAGGGCTTCTAGTGGGGCCATTTTTTCTCTTAAAAACTTCTCCAGAAGCATCCTGTTTCTAATGACTGATATTTATCTTTCAATCACTGAAATTCACTAACAGCTCTTGGAAGACTTTCATTCATGTTTTTTTTTTTCCATTGGACAAATGGCAAATTTTAATCAGCAGCAGTAGATATCTAACTGGCAAGACAGAAGCACTAACCAAGTCCATACTGCACTGCTCAGTAAAGACAATGTCTTTATTGCAGTCAAACTGCAAAATGCAGTCTTTCCTGAAGTTCAGGGGCTGGAGAGGACAGCAAAACAAGGCCATAAAATTGCTGCATCAAATTTTATTTCCTAACCGCAGGCACCTTGCATGGTTTCCACACAGCATAAAACTCTCTGGATTTAAGATGAGACATTTGTGTACTTGGATTAAGTCATTTGAATCTGCTTGTTGGGAGCAGTATTTGCAAACCAAGATCTCCTGAGTAATACACTGGTTTGTCGAGCCATTTTTATTAATGAAGTTTTTGTTTGTGGAGATTTGGCTTCAATTCCAAGAAAGAATATTAAGTACAGAAAATCAAATTATTGTATTAACTGCACAAAGGTCAAAGCCTGGGGCTGGATAATAGATAACTAACAAATTACCTTTACAGTAATAGATATTTGTGTATGTCCAAGATGTGGTACTTGCACCTATTTGTGAGTTGAGAGCTTTTTGAACTCTAAAAAGCAAGCATTAGCAGAGCTGAACTCTGCAGTCTAGGTGTTGGGCTTGGTTTTCTGATACGGCTCTGGGCAAGGACTTGAAGTCTGGTTTGCACATTCCTGCCAGTGACTGTTCAGAAGTCCCTGGTGGACACTGAAGCAGCGTACATTTAGATTTACAGTGGAGAAAATAAAGGCCACAGAAAAGTTCTTGGAAATAAGTTGAATAATGTAGCTGGCTGGATAACTGTGAATCAAGAATCAAAGAAAACCTTTAGTAAACCAGGAGTTGTCTGAGAGCAAGCAATTACTCAGTGCCTTGAATAGAAATATCCTAGAGAACAGAACGGGGTCTTCAGTAAAAATTACTTGAATCATTTCATAATTTTGTCTTTCTCCCATTCTCTCACAAAGAAACTTGAGGCATAATATATAAACGCCATGCTGGCCTGTGCATGGAGCAAGCACTGGCTGCACATACCGAGTGTGCTTGGTCGTTCATGGAGCCACCCTCCCTGGGCAGGCTGCAGATGTGCATCCTCACACCAACTGAGGCAACACCAGGGCTGAAGCTCTCACAGATCTGCAGGACTTGCAGAGAAGGCTTGTTTCTCCATCTGATCATGATTTATCACAGGCTTTTTTGGTTTGAGACTGACTGGGTAGTGTTGGATAGCGTAGCAAGAAAGACTTTAAAGAAAAGTATAGACTGTAGGCTAATGAAACTTCAAATCCTTGTTACAGCCTCTGGCAGTGCATAGTTAAAATACTTAATCCATTCTTTGCAAGCAGTGCTCTGCTGGGCAGCACTTACTGCAGTGATCCTCAAGCCTTGACCTTATGGCATTCCTCCATGCTTTTGCTCCCTTTTATAATTTCATGTGCTCTTTCACCTCTTCCCTAGACCTCAGCGACCTTTATGATCTCTTTATTCTTTGTTTCATGTCGTATCTATTGCATTCACCAGAGATTCCTGCAGGCAGAGAAGAACAATGCTTTAAACCCCATTGTTTGAGTTCCTTGGGATCTACTTGAATCATATGTCAATTGGTAAATTTTCTAGTAATTTCTAGACATGTTATATTTTTAGGCTGTCTTTATAAAACTCAATCACAGCTACTCTGCAAATGTCCTGAATGTACCAGGGCGCTCATCCAAGCAGTACTGCCTCATTGCACTGCCCCAAAATAGTCCTGCTCTCTGAAGAGCTCCTCTGTAGTAGACTGCAGCTCTAGTGTCAATGCAGGAGCCTGCTATCCCCTTAAAGGTATCTGGATGTATTCCAGAGGTGTTTCATCTCTCTGGGGTTTCTGGCCAATATGCCTAAGATATTTAGTGAGGCATTTCTCTAAATGCACCAGTGTTGTCTTCTAAAATCCT
This sequence comes from Cygnus olor, assembly GCF_009769625.2. Classification (NCBI taxonomy): domain Eukaryota; kingdom Metazoa; phylum Chordata; class Aves; order Anseriformes; family Anatidae; genus Cygnus; species Cygnus olor. The sequence continues at coordinate 35,748,254 of NC_049175.1, forward strand.
GATGTTGGATGTGAACCATTGGGGTTTTGCTCTTCATTTCAGGTAATAACTGAGCCGTTGATTTCTGTTTGTGATGTTTATCTGGCATGGAGATGCCAGCGGGAGGAGGGATGTTCAACTTGGTTTCCTTCAAGTGGAGGAGGACAGCTCTGGGTCTGAAGACCCAACCCCAGGTTTCTGGGAAACTTCACAACCGGAGGTGGATGAACAGCAGCTCTCAGCACCACCTGGGCTGAACTGGCCTTCTCTGAGCTGCCACTTCTTGTGCGGATGCCAGCAGGCCTTCTCCCACCTCTGCCACACCACATCTGGCCTGGTTCATGCTCTCCTCCATTTTAACAACGATGCCGGGACTCAAAATTTCAGGATGGGGGTGCGGGTGTCAGACTCACTAGGTACACGGGAAATAAAACAGTAAGCAGTGTGACTGGCAACATAAAGATGTAAGACACACAAGCTTTGAGCTTGAAATGCCAGGAAAACTATACTTAATGATTTTTCATGAGTTTTACCCCATTTATTAGTTCACAGACTTGTTGGAAATGTTTGTGAATGCTTTCTGAGCTATAACACACAGTTCATGGTAACTTTGCCATACCCTGCCTTAAAAGACTAACTTTTAAAACGAGATCTGCTTTCAAATGGAGAGGCTCCTTCCATCTGATCATGTCTCAGCACCAAGCACCATTAGGTTCTGGGAGGTTTTTTTTACTGCTCAAAGGGAAAAGATCACTGCCCCATTCTGACACTGACAAATTGAGTCCTTTTATTTGCTAGACTTTCAAAATAAGGCTTGCCTGCCATTTCTATGAAGGAATGTACTGGCTTCAATATCTTCCTCTAAAAAGGATTTGGAGGAAGCAGCAGCCCCCAGGCACATTCCCTGCCATTGATCAGCGATGCACCTGACACCAGGGGAGGAGGCCCTGCCAGCTGCCCCTGGACATGAGTGCCAGTCTGTGCCACCTGGGCATGTTTAAGTGCATTCACAGATATGTCCCACGTTTATTGATATGTCTTGGTTTGTTGTGCGATGAGAATGAACTCATGAATGCTCTGAAAGTGTTTTTTCACAGCTGTAATTAAATCAGTTCCACTGCACCATCAGATCAGAGGGATCTTTTTCTTTCAACCTGGGGAAATAAAACCATCCTTGGGCTTCAAGCTGTTCTGCGGATGAGGATGAGTGCTCTTGGTCTTAATGAATGCTAACAAGCAGCTACAGCTGCTTGGAATTTGCAAGAGGAAAATCTCCCAGGATACATGACCAGATTCAGCCTTCAATTTCATTTGACAACAGTCGTCCGTATATGCAAAATACTTGCCTGTACAAAAGATGTCTCTTCCGAACAGCCGGACAACAGCATACGTGGGAATGTAGGTTTCTGCATCCTTGCAAGTGCGTGGGTGGCACTTGCTGGCTTCATAGAGACAATATGTTTCTTGAAATTATTGTGGACAGCCAGTGCAAGCAATTAAAATTCTGGTGTTTATTCTTGCAAGTCTATTCCAGGGAATGTTTCTTGGAATAAGTTGTAATGTCCTTTTGCCTCTACAAAGGATGAAGAGAAGTATCTACAGAAAAGGTCACTGACCTATTCACTGACTCCTTTTTTAAAATAAAATAAACCCCTACCCTGTTCAATTCCCTTTTATACCATAGTTTCTTTAACGTGCTGCACTCCTCTCTGATTAAAGGCTTGGATACTCTGACATATTGTAGCTTCCTACCAGCCTTACCTGTACTTGTCATGCTGGTCACTGATTAGCTGCCTAAAAGTATTTTCAACCTGGGTTTCATAAAGGTATCCCAGAATTAACCAGAAGCTATAGGTGCTTTTCAGTAACCCTTTTTCTTTGCTTTCAATAATGGAAGTTATTTCCAGATTAGAAATAGTCACCCTCAGGTATCCATTCACATCATTATGCTCCAGCCAGCTTGCAGAGCACTTTGACTTCTGTGGGCTTATTTCTTTCATTATCTCATATTAAAGCTAGAGGTGTTATTAAAATTAATATAACGTGCCATAGTTTTGATCTGCAGGGAGCACTGCAACAAGAGACTGCAAATCCCATTCAAAATTTAAGTGATGTGCCTATTTAAACTTTGTCTTGAATGGTACCCCTTTGTGGTGTTATTTCTATCTCTTCCATGAAAGTTTCATGTCCAGCAAGTTGTTGGAAGGACAAAACCTTGTTTTGAAGTCTAGGAGCTCTGGTCTCTTGAACATGTCTCAACGCATATTGCCAGGACTGAGGGAAGTGGAGCAAAGGGGGGTGGTGGAGGTGAGTAACCTCCAAGATGGTATCAGGGAGTAAAAGCCAGCGCTCTGAAATGGGGCCCTACTTATCTTCCCACAATCGGGACAGACAAATGAAGATGGATGAATATGAGCTGTCAATTTTCTCATCAGCCTCTACGGCTGTGTTGCAGGTAAGATGCCATGCCAGGAAAATGGCAACTTATGGTCTGAGCAACCTTTATAAATTAGAAACCGTTACTTGAGAAGTGTCTTTTGCTTAGCAGCTCAGACTTCCCCGATCTCTGCAGACACCAGCAGATTTATTCCTGTGAATACTTTACTGTGGTTTCTATTTTGTTTTCCCTTGGCTGGTGGAGGTTTGGTAGCAGCATCACGGCTAGCACATAACCTGTAGTCTATAGCATGATGCCGTTTCTTTAGCATCTTTTGCTGTTGTTTCCTCCCCAGAGACAGAATGTTAAATCTGATAAATGCAGGGGTTTGCTCGTAAAAGCTTGTCTCTTACTTACAGCTTGCTGGTAAAAACGTCCCCTTAAGATACTGGTATGAAGGCCGCAGTGCTGCTCGTCCTGGCAAGTGACATGTCCTCTGAGTGCCTCTGGTCCACCCTCCCCACACAGGGGATGGGAACACAACCCCAGCAATACTGGGGTTTTTCATTTTACACTGCAAACCCCAAAGTGTTGACATCAGACAGAAGTGAGGGGTAAGCGGGGAATGTATAAGAAGGCAGTTGGTGCTGAGCAGGGAGGGGATTTTTCCTGCTGGTGAGAGAGGATAGCAGGAAGAACACGTGTATTACGGGCACTGCCTCTGTTGTCTTGCACATACGGGAAGGTACCCAGGTGTAAAGTGATGAGGAAAGCATGGGAACAGGATCTGCTGCTTTCCAGAGTCCAAAGTCTCTGGAAGATATTGCATCTACTTAAATAGTTTTTCAGGTTCTTCAAAGAAACTGTGGTCTGTAAGATGAACATCTAAACAAATTGTTTGAAACTAAAGAAAACTGCCCAAGTTCTAGAAACATCAGGGAAAAAAATAATACTAATTTTCAAAACCCCAAACAAACAAAAAGCCCCCCCACCTTCTTCCCCCTTGAGGCCGCTGTGGAAAATGAGGCTGTTTTGGTTTTCTACATTTTGTGCATGCAGATTACTAGTTGCTCCAGACTCTTCCACACATGCTGAAAATGCTGAAAGTCCATGTCTGTGAATGTCCTCTCTTTCAAAGCAGGTCTAGGCTGGAACAACTTGTATTCTGCAAGTGTATTATGGACATAAATGTGTGATGATAACCTGGCAAGAGAAAGCAGCTATTGGTAATATGGTCACGGCATACAAATCAGGACAAATGCATCCTGTGATGTGTTCTGATGAATTCAGTGCTGAATTTACAGGCTATAATTGCCTGGCTCAGTTCAATAAGCTTGTGGATCCAGTATTTGGAACCACTGATGTGACTGCCTATGAGTATAATATGGTTATAACCTGGACTGTGGTTTTCAAGTGTTCAACCTTAACGCTGGAAGTTTTGCACCACTTTACAGAGTAGCGATCGCATCTGATGCTCCTGTGTTTCCAGGACCTTGACCAGAGCCTTAACTACAAGCTCTTTGTCTCTGATTTAGACATCAGAGCAGAGACATCTCCACATTCTAAAAGGTAAAAATCATGTGTGTAAAACTGAAAGAAAACTAAGCCCATATCTTGAACTCTCCAATAGAGGAGCATCTGTGAAGTTCCAGACTTAGTCACCTACTGGGAAGAGGAGATTTGTTTCTTACAAATGAGTCATCTCTCTCATGCTGAGAAAGAATAGAAGATATGCAGGTTTCAATCTTTGTCACTCAACACTGTAATCTGTTTTATTTTACAACTGCAAAGGCTTGACTTGCAACAATTTGGTAGTTGTATAGCAATACGTTGTCCTTTTCCCGCTACAGCCTTGTCATTGGCTATGTTTCAGAACTGTAAAAAGAGGTAGAAACCGCCTCTACAAGAGCAAATACTGACAGATCGATGTTTATGTATTAGCTTCATAGCTATGCATAAAAACAGTTGTCATGACTGGGCTGTAGAAAAATGAGTAAGTTGCAAAACTGAGAAGTAGAGGGTGTTTGTAGCTTGTTTTCTCGAAGTGATGTAAAATAGGGAAAATTAATAATTATTGGGAGAATCAGCATTAAGTCTGTAGCTTGCCTGTAGCAGAAAATAAACATTTTTAACTAATTGTACAAGCAGAATATTCTCTTGATTTTGCTGCTAAGTTCTGGTGCAACGCCTCTGCTGGCTATTTTCAAAATTCACGCCTTTTTTTGGGGTGCAGTCCCAGGGCTCCTACAAGGGTGGGCTACGGTGTCTGCAAACACCTTCTGCCCAGGTATTCCTGAGCTATAATGCAGGCAAAATTTAATATGACAGCATGTCCTGAAGAGCTCATCTGAGCTTCATGTGGATCACCTCTGAGCGTGGTCATCCTGTGATCTTCTAAACGTATAAGTCTACTAACAAATAAGTCTTCTAAACAATAAGTCTAATGTATTAGTGTTGGCTAATAGTAATGTATTTACAATATCTAGTTCTGATAACAGTAGTTATATGCAAGTATTACTGAAAGTCTTGACTATGGTTAATTTGCAATGCCCATAACTTTGAGGTTTTCTAAACATGGCACAGCTATAATCAATTTACTTATTGCTGTGCTTAAGTTCTTGAGCATTTTTATTCAGTAGTGTATCAGTGTTGCAGTAACAATTTGACGTGTGCAAAGTGCTTGATTTTCAGTACTGTTAGATGACTTTAATGTAGGTTTTAAAGTAGCTCCCTCCCTCCCCAACACACACACACACACACAGAGAGAGATGCACAAATGCTCTCAAGAACTTGGTAGTTAAAGAAAAAACTGCTCTTGGGTCTCTCTAATCCATGTTATTTTTAAGTGGAGGTGGGGAAAGGAAGATAAGATTAGTGAGGATATCTTGATCCCTGTCACTTTTTGCTTGCAGGGTAAACATTAAGAGACCCATGTTATCGTCATGTTAATTTGTTCACAACTTCATTCAAAGCCCGCTAAGGACAATGAAAGTTCCTATTCTTTCCTATTTCCAATTGCTTTATATAAAATCAGCAGAACTCTTTTCCCCAGCCAGACCCAGCAGCTCCCCCTGGGAAAGGAAGACTTCAGCCACTGCTTTAATGTGTTTGTGTCACAAAGAATAAAGTCACAGATTTGGGAAGAGGCCTTTTTGAAAAGGCGGTTCAAAGTGCTAGCAGGTGTGAGTAGTGGAGCTATGGCAGTGCTGAGGCTAATGTGGTGGTGGGAGGCTCCCACCAGGACAGGGGCCATTAGAGGGGCACCCCTGCCCCCCCCCCCCCCCCCGTGCCCTGTGTCATCCATGTGTGTTGCTGACCCCACAGCTCATTCAGGCACCAAAGCAGACTGAGAATGAGGTCCTGGTGCTTGTCTCTAGCCCCCTTAGCAGAACAAATCCAGGTTTTAACTTCTCTGGGCGTACTCCCTACCTGGGAACTGCTGGTGAAGCCACCAGCTGGCATTGATCTTCAGCTTTGGCTGCAAGAACGTTTCCTATCTGTCCCATGAGATAGTGTGTTGGGCCTTGCTCATAAGGGGACAGGCTTCCAGATTTTACACCATTTACACCTAGACTTTACACCACGTCTAGACTTTTGGTCCTATACTTTACTCTGTTTTCCACTTAGTGCTCCAGCCTACACCAGTAGGGTGTCTAAACGTGGGCATGGGTTGTGGTTGTCAGCCCCAGCTGGCAGCTTGTGCACTGGTACAGCACCGTGGTGCTGGGCTGGAGGCCCAGCCAGCCCCGCTGCACGCCTGCTGCCTTAGTCACCGGTCAGGCAAGAATGCTTTCCAACCCTCGTTGCCTTTCTCTGAACCTGTTCCAGTAATGCATCCTTTCTCTTTTTTGAGAGGGAGCATATCTAACCTGTACATGTAGTCTATGCTAGCTGGGAAACTGCTGTCAAAAGCCACTGTTAAAACAGTTTCTGCTGAAGCATTTGGCAGTGGTGCAATGAAGAAATTCACCAGATTTACTAAATTTTTGGGGGGGGGAGGTGTGATGAAATACGAACCCATGATTTCTTGGCACATTACATTAAATGCTTTTGTTTTCTCCTTGCCAATGGCATTTCATAAATGGAGTCTTTAGATGGAGAAGGAAGGCCAGAAACTGCACATAAGTAGAGCATGGGCAGGAGAAGGCAATGTGTATGTTAAACCCCAAAGACCTTAGGAAATTAAGCTGTAGTTTTGTTATAATTAGTGATTTTCTTTGAAGCTCCTATAATTAGGATATCATCCATCTTTGAGTGGTTTTATTAGCAGTGACAGTTACCTTGGGGCTGTAGACAGACTGAGCACCAGCACATTGATGTACTGCCCTGATCCGCAGTAGTCGGTGTTTCCTGTCACTTTGGGTTCTCTGCACTGAATGACACTTCTCAAATAGTAACTTCTCAAATAGTCCCACCAGACAGATGGGAGCACTGGGAGATGAGCAATGGAAGGCGAATCTGATCCTTAACATGAAAAAATGTGCATGAAAATAAATGGTCCAAATACTGTTTAGAGTTGGTTTGATCACCACTGCAGGGTTTCCAACACTGAAAGGAGAAGGGACAGCACATATTTTGCTGCAGAAGTGCTGCTCTGCAGAGACCACTCAAATCCTCAGCACCTGGGGAAGCGTAGGCACCCCAGGATATTTTTATTTTTTGAATAAGGAATACTTGACTTAAATGTAACAGTAGTTAAACCACATTTTTAAGTATATCAAAACAGTGTTGAAAAATTACCTCAAATATGTTTTAGGGTAAATTTTTCCTTTAAATACTTCACAAAAAATATGTATGATGTGAAAAATATATACACACAGCATGTCTAATCGTTAGCAAAATCCATCAGAATTCTGGAGTTGGTCAGAAAAGTTAGAAAAATTTAAAATTATAACTTTTTTTTTTAAGTTGGCCTTTTAATCACATGCAAAACCAAAACAAAGAACAGGGGCTAAGGGCTGGCCATCTTTCCCACTCATAATCTTGTGATTTGGGGTAGTTTCAGAAAAGTTCTAAAAAAAATTGGAAATTAAACATCCTTGATTTTTTTCTAATCCAAGAAAAGCAGATATTTCTTCATCAGAAAGGTTTACTTCATCACTAGAAAGTGCATGCAAGTGGCAGCATAATACAACTCCACTATGCATAATTTTCTTAAAAGTCTAAGATGAGGAAGGGGAGAGCCACCCCACCTGTGGTCATGGATGTCTTCTCTTCCCTATACCCACAAGGTAACTATAAGTATTTGGAAAATAGTTTTGAGCAATATTGTTTTATTCTTATTTAGGACGCTGTCAAGAAATATAAATGAACATTCTCTTGGCAATCTCTGCAAAACACTATTTTTAACCATAGTTTGAGGACTGGGACCGTATGAAATCCTATTTTCTCTTTGACTCTATATTTCCAACCATCATTAATCAATAGCTTTGTTAGCTCTGCAGAATTCACACTATCAGCTCTGATTGAGAGGCTTTGTATTGCTTCCCAGGCTCATGTGCATCGTTGTTTGTTGTCTTGTTGTTTTTTTTTTGGTTGTTTTGGTAATTATCTCTTCTAATATCGGTAGGTAGCCAAGAAAACTTTTTCCAGGGGTCCTGTATATGCAAGCCATCAGTCTATGCTATACCTGTTGTGATTGTTTCCAGGGTGCCTGCAGATCTGTGGGGTGGTTGAGCAGAGCACCTAAAACCAATGTGCCATTTGGGGAACGCTTTCCTGTTGTTTTCTTGTCTCGGAGTGTACATGTGAAATGTACACACAAAGACAAAAACAAAGCAGAAAGGGGGAAAAAAAAAGGCAGGTATTTCCTCCTCGGAAGGAGGCTGCTGCCCTCTCATGGTTTCCGAGGCGAAGAGCGGGGAAGGTCCTCGGTGGGCAGCTGAGGGCAGCCCCCGGTCCCCTGCCAAAGGTCTCCTGCAAGGCACAGGAGCAGAGCCCAGCTGCCTGAGAGGACAGGCTGGACAGGAAAAGATAACTCTCTGTGTCCGGGATTATTGCAGAGAATGCTGTTTTTGTGGGCTTCGTTTCCCTTGCTTTTCAGACCCTTTTCCTATAAGAGAAGTTGGTTGTTTTTTTTTTTGGCATAAATTGCAGAATTTGAATGGTAATATTTAAAAGTATGAGCTCTGCGATGGTCAACTATATTATTTCTGGCACATCTGGGGATTAGGATATTTAGAATAAAAGCTTGTAAATATGTGGCTGTGTTTTGATGGGCTGTTGTATACCCACTCAGTCATTTATGGTGCCCATCTCAAAGGAGAACTGTGTGTTAGCTGAGATGCGTATCGAGATAAAAATCTCAGTGTAAGTGTAACATGCTCGTATCATGGAAAAGTACCACAGCTGCTGCTTAGTGCTGTCCAGTGATATGTATCTTTTGGCAGAAATTAGGTGTGTTGCAGGGGGAGAGGCACCCTTCATGCTGCGTGCAGCTAGAAGTCTGTGACTCTGATGTGGAATAATGACAAATCTAGATTAGACTACTTTACCCAGTATAGACAGCTCATGTGTCTGTTCACACTAATTTTGGGTGATGATTCCTTTAAAAAAAAAAAATGCATATTACCAGCAGGCCTGTGGTTTGGTGCAGTTTGACCACTGCAGATGTGCAGCTCCAGCAGCGTCCTGGTGATGCTGGGAGGCTCACTCCCCTAACAGTGTGTGTCAGGACTGCTCGTAGAAATGTTTGTCACCACCACATACAGCCTGTCGCCTAGAAAAGTGAGTTCCTTGCCATGTCTGTGTTCGAGGATTTGCAGTTTGTTCATCACAGCCCCCAAAGCAGTGGGCAGCTGGCTGGGCTCTGCTGGGAGCCGTGCCCCTCGTGGGGAGCGCTGCGAAGGGCAGGAAGGTCTCAGTCTCACTGCCTGTCCAGAGCCTGTTTTTAAGCAGGTTTCCTTCCTTTGAGCTGTGTTTCGACGCTGATCTCATTTTGAAAAGGTCTCTGTTACCCACCTGAGGTGCTTGCACCTGCCAGGTCCTTCCTCCTGTCCCCAGCACTGCTGCGCTGTGATGCGAGGGGTGCCACAGTGTCCTCCCCGAAGGATAACTTGAGAGGCCCTCATCAAAGGTGTAATGCTGATCAAGAGTGCTTTTAAAAGGTAAAGGAGCAGAGAGGAGAGCTGATCTCGAAGCACTGATGGAAAAAAAAAAAAATCCAGAAAAAGGACACTTAAATTTGATCCAGGTAAAAGATTTGTGTCCTTGCAGTATGTATCCCACGAGGGGATTTCTCTGGGGTTTCTGCAGCAGAGCGCCCCTCCAGAGGGACTTCACACCCCGCCAGGCACTGCAACCTGGTGTTTGATATGTGTTACCACAAGGATAAAATGCTTGTATCAGTGTCAGTCTAAAGCTCTCCTGTATGTTTTCATGCAAAAATGCTTTGAGCTGGCCTATGTTTGAGAAGCTGTCACAGAGACTTCCCTCGGAGAAGGGATGCTCAGAGGAAAAGCTGTGGTCGTGTGCTTTGCCCCCTGTCACTTTGGCAAAAGCCAACATCCCTGGGGCACGCTGCTGCTCGTCCTGTGCTGGCTTCAGGCTCCTCTGTCCAGACCTGCTGTACGGCCCCAGGGCTGGGGGAGAGATTTATTTTTAATTCTCTGATATTTCTATAATAAAAATCATTACCGCGTCGGCGATGCTGCGCTTGATTTAGAACATTGATTGTTAATTCTGGCAGCTCTCCCACGAGCAGAGATTTTTAAATAGCGTGAGCCGGATGACTCTTTAGCAGAATTGCTCCTGGGGGACAGGAATTGGTTTTATTGACTGAGCTGCTTTGCCTGTGGCTAACAGCAAAGCCGTGCTGGCTCTTTTTTTCTATAATTGTGAAGTTAACTAGCTTCTGCCATGTTGTCAAGTAGATATTCCGACATCAAAAATTATTACGTTTGCCTGCTGTGAGGTTTGTGGTGTGTGCTGTTAAATGTTTTCAGCTGCTGCTAATCATTAAGGTAACTGACAATTTACTGGGTATCGTGGATCTTCCACGTTTTCAAAGGAAAAGCTGCTGCTTTTCAGCATTTCTGCAGTTGCTGAGCTTGGTGCAACTGTTATGCAAGTTGAAACTTTTCAAGTGAACCACAGAGCTAAAACAGATCTCGGGTAAATAGGAAACAGCCTCTGAAGTGGGAACTCCTGACCAGATAACGTTGTATCTGGCTATTTTGATACCTGTTAGGTGTTTTGGTTGTGACCACTGTAGCAGAAGCACCCGGGTGACTCATTTAGCCACTGCTACTGCACGGACATGAGGGTATCAGAGTATCTGGTGGGGATGGAGGGGCAAGGGGCTGCTGTGGATTTCTGCTTGGGCACATAAAGAAGGCAAAGGGACCTGCTATGCCTGTCAGAGGAGGGGCAGAGGCCTCGCTGGATGCTCCTCGCCTCCTTCCTCTCCAGCTGCCATGCTCCTGGCACGGCTTCCATGAGCTGCGGTGGGTCGCAGGATCCCGCTGGTGGCAGGCGTGGTGCTGGGTGTGCCTGGCATTGTGCTCAGCACCACCCGGAGCCCTGCCCAGCCCCATCCCTGAGCCTTTCCAGGGCCTGGCCAGACACTGCTCCTGGCCTCAACTGCTGGTGAGTGATGAATGGGTAAAATTACCCTGGTTTTAGATAAGATGGGAGCTTGATTTTTTTTTTTTCTTTCAGGAGTGCATCAAGCTGACAGTGCAAGCTTTTTGCCTTTTTTTTTTTTTTTTTTACCTAAGGGTAAACTGTCAGGATTTGTTCTCATTAGGAGGAGAAATGCGCTGAATGCAGCTCCATTCATTTCAAAGGCTGGCTGGGTGGCAGGAGCCAGACCAGTTCCTTTCTGATATCCTAAAAGCAAAACACGAGGTTGGTTTGTTGCATTCTTTTTTCTTTTTCTTTCCTTTATCTGGTAGCAGTGGGCTGTAAGGACATGCATAATCTCCTCTTACTAAACTCTGATGCAGGAAGTGGATACCTAAGCTGTTTGACTTCTTGCTTTTTCCTCACGAGTATGTGTGCTGAGGGTCAGTCCTCCATGCAGAGCTGTGTGCTCTGCTCTCTTCTCACAAGCAACTTTATTCCCAAGGGCTCATATTTTGTAATTTATCTTGGAGCAGGTGCTTTCAAATCCAGGCAGTTTACCCAACAGCTGACATTTGTGGCCTCTTTAGAAACAGGAGCACTTCTCCTCATGCCTCAGCATCCTGCACAGCCCCCATTCAGCCCAGCACCTCACTGCTGCCTTACAGGGTTGTCAGTGCATCTCTGGGGAAACAGAAAGAAGTTTGCAGTGCTTTTCTGCATCCATCACCTGCTGCCTCTTGCAGCTGTGCTGGGTGAGCTCACCTGTGCTGTGACCCGCATGGTTTGTGCCTCCTCCTCAGCACCAAGTTCAAGCAGGCACCCAGAAATGGGAACGCTTGCTAAAAGAATCACTTCTGGTTTCCCATTTCTTCCATTGCGGACAGCACCTCAGTATGACAGAAGCACCGAAGCAATGGTGAGCCACTCCTCGTCAGAGCAGGAGCCTCCTCCCCTCCGACACTACTCTGCTACAACTTCATTTCTCTCCAAGCCAGTGCCTGATACGAGCGTAGTTGTGCTGCGTGATGGATGCTGGCGTAGCGCAACGGTGACAGATGGGTGCTGGAACTGTGTGAAAATTTTTGCAGCCAAAGCAAAACTGGCAAATGTTTGACTTCCCGCCAGTTTAGCTCGCGGGTGCAAAATATCTGAGGTTTTAACTGAAATGTTTACAGCAGTGAAAAGCAGTTCTAGGCCTGGTTCTTGTCAGCAGTGGAGAGGAGATAACATCGCTTATTGCATTGACCCATCCCACTCCTCGAGTCTTAGAAACCCTCTTTTATACCCCCGCCACTCTGCCTCATCTTACTTTTAGTCAAATGCTTACAAAACAGACACTCTGCTTTGATTCCTTTGAAAGAGCACAGCTGCAAAAAGTATACGGCACTTTAATCCTGAAGCTTTATTTTTTGACATAAATAGTGAGAAGTCGCCTCTTGTATCTTCTCGTACTCTCGTCAGAGATGCTATTTTTTCCTTTATGAATATCTCTTGCATCATAGGACAGACACCAAGCGTGACTGTGAAAATGCTATTGTAAAGGAAAAAGGTGCAATAAAAACTTGTTCTTGTAGCTGCAGAGGTATGGAGCAAAGGAGCAGAAGGCGCTGACTGCTCTGCACTGTGCTCATCTCCAGGAACATGTGTGCTGAGAGTGATTTCACCCGGCAGTGTGCTCCCTGTGTCCCTGCCCAGGGAAAGGTCGCTCTCGTCTGCTAAATTTCCTTTGGCATAGATTGGAGTGCACCCCTCCTGCGTAGCTCTGCTGTTATGTATGGTTGTGTAGGCATTATATACCAGTTACGCTGTACATAGGGATGAGAAAGTTGTCCATAAATCACTAATAAAGCCCATTATTTGGCATTTCCATGGGGGCAAAATGACAGCCTAACACAGCTTGTGGGAGAGCAGCCAGCCCCACCCAACGCAGGTGCGGCTTTATGGGACTTTATGGTTGTGTTATCAAATGTCTATGAATAGACTGCAATCAGGTTCTGCTAAGGTTTCTATAGACGAAGAACTTAGATACAGGGCTGCTCTGCTGTCTTGTTTAGGCTGTTGCCAGTCCTCTCACTACTGCAGCTCTGTGCCTCCCCAGCTGGGCTCTGAGCGAGCTGAGCCTGGCCAGGGGTCGGTGCCGCACCCCTGTGGGGTTTGGTGTGCAGTGACTGGTGGTGAACAGGCTTGTCCAGGTGGAAAGGGGGCTGCAAGCCCACCCCTGTTTGCCAGGAAAGTGTAGTAAGGACTGCAGGAGAAGGTCCTGGAGCAGGGAATGGATAGCAGCAAGAATTGCAGGCTGGATGAAGCACCAATACTGTGTGAGCACTTATCTCCAGCATTCCTCATTCGCGCTGCTTCTGCCCCTGAGGTCCCAGAGAGCAAACGCAATCCAGTCTCTTTGATCTTCACCTTTGGACCCAAAGGGCGAAGCAGAGCTGCATTCACAACGCACTGGTGTTGGTGCAGCCAAGGCAGTCAGGGCAGCTCTGTCCTGTGGCCCGGAAGATCCCAAAAGCAGGAGGTGGGAAGACCCGCTCCGTGCTGTGCGGCAGCAGGGCTGGCACAAACGTGGCTTTCAGACAGGCAGAGGCAGCACATGAAGAAGCGAGCTGCCCCCAAGCCCTCATGCTGCGGCTCTCCAGGGCTGGCCATGGCTGCAAAGGCCCCTCAGGCTTGCAGTGGCCGGCAGCTCTTCGTGCCGCTGCCCCTTCCCCTCTAGAGGTGCATTTGCAGCGATCCCTCCAGCAAAATTAAAAAATAAAAATAAAAAAAATCCCTGTATGGTGCCTCAAGTCCCAGCCCGATGGCTGACGCTGGCATCAGGCATTTCTGGTGTTTCTGCTCGGGGTGTCTAGGCAGCATGTTTGCTTATAACGTCTAACATTGTAAGGTATAATCAATCTGCTTTGAAGGTGCAACTGGCTATTTTGTTAATTGAGCTATACACATACCTTCAATTTGTACATAAATTATTGGTCGTGATTGTCCACATTAAATAGTCAGACTTTCTTTTACACCCTCTTTTCAGTGATATCCTTAGAAGAGAATGACGTCTTTTGATGCATTTTCAATTGGTCTTTCCTGTTCTTTCTTCTTAGAATACCTTGCGCAGCTGTAGAAACAAATGATGACTATAGTACCACAGCTAAAAAGAATGTGAAGCAGCAGGATCCAGTAGGAATAATCGTAATTGTGTTTAGATTTGATATGATTTGATTGAATAGAAGCACATTTGGTGGCCAGCTCTACAGACAGGTCGTTGCCTTGTACGTTCACGGCAAAAAGTATCATGACCACAAGCGTGAAGAACCCTAGAAAATATAAATGCAAATGTTAGAGGTGGAAATGTAATATTATTTGTGTTATAAATATTTGTATTAAGTACCTATATAAATTGCTACTTGGAAGGATTCAACTTAAGTTGGTTAGAATGTCAGGACTAGAACAAATGAGAGTAATATTTTCTGTTAATAAAACCTGAGAGCATTTAAAGAACTTTTGTACCATCTAGTAGGGTGGATGTTTTGACATTGGAAACTATCTTCTGCTAAAATGAATGGATTCTTATTGACTATCTTTAGATAAGGCTATGTAAAGTCCTTTTTTTTTTTTCCCCCATTGCATTTGGTGCTGATGCATATAATATATTCACCCCTTGGGTGATTTGCAGGTTGCCTACTTGATATGAATGCAAATTCATGGAATATGTGGTATAACAACTGGATAAGACCTTGAGTAACCTGGCCTGAGTTCAGTGTTGACACAGCTTTGAGCAAGAGCTTAGACTTGGAGACTTGAGGTTCTTTCCTACCCAAATTATTCAACTACTGTGATGAGCCAAAATGAGATGTCTTGGATCTGTATCCATTTCCTACAGTTGCCTTAATATAGATGGAGTTCAGTTACTTTGATATACTTAGCCAAATAATGTTTTTACTTATTTGCTTTCATAGTGCTAGCAGAGGTACAATCTCTGTACACTGGTGAAAATATTTCTATTCCTTCCCTCCAGATGCACCACCCTGCCAGTTCTCCTGCTCACAGAGGTTCAGGTTTTTGCAAGGAGGACACTGGAATGTCAGGCCATCTGGTGCAAGATTAAGATTCTTCTAGATACATATCAAATGATGCGTGATTTTTCAAAAAAATATGCCCACGGTAGGATACACTTCCAGGTCATTGCACTTGGAGGGCTGTAAAAAGTAACCACAATCCTCAATGTGTGGGTTTACTTTCTCACTAATATTTCGTTTGGCAAGCTCTTTCATTTCAGGTCAATTCTTGCAGATCCACGCTACGTAATGGTAGCTGGGCCTTTTTCTGCAATGAGACACCAATCTGGTTGTCCCAAAAGTTGAGTAATGGTGTAATTTAGGCTTTTGCTCTTTTTTTTTTTAACTGTTTCAAGACATCCCCAGCTGGTCCAGCATCGATATTTATATGCTTGCTGCATTAGTCACAGCTGGAGTAGGGTGGCTTTCACACCTGTACTTGCTACAATTAAGGCTGTTCTTATCCCTGAATATGATTCCCTTTTCCCTGAGGTCAGATTCTGGCCAAGGCAGAGCGCTGAGGGCTTTGGGGACCAGCGCGTGGTGCGCAACCCAGCTGCCGAGCTGTCTGCAGGTGAGGTGGGCACGCAGACCTGGAGCGTGCCTGAGGGACCTGTGCTGAAGGACCCCATAATCAGATGTCTTAAAAGGATTTTTTCCTCAGTGCTAACCTAGTATTAGAGGAAAGCGTAATCCTCTCGAGACAAATCGAGTGTGAGAGCTGCAGTCATTACCGTGGCAAGATGAAGAGTGTAGCAAGGTGCATTAGGAGAAGCCAGATGCAAGCCTGCTGGTTGAATGAGAGCCTGCACCTCCAGGGAGCTGTTTGGCAGAGTTCATGGCTCTGACAGCTCAGCATCTCTACCATTTTTTCTGCTTAGGGAATGTTAAAACTTATTTTGATCTCTGCAAGTGTTTTTAGAGAGGGAGATAAATTTTGCCGTGACTCTGCCCTTCTAACCACCTCCCCTTTGATGTTAATGCTGGTTTAGATGTGTTTGATTCAACACATTTTTCAGAAGTGAAGCTATTATCCATCCCACAGATTAGACCTTAGAGGCCTAATTTGGAATGCAGGTAACCCAGGAACAGTTACGCTATAAATACCATAAAACAGTGGCATAGAGTCTTTAAGAGGTTACAAATTCCACGTAGTCACATACGTGGACACAATTCTGTTCTGGCTTAACATTGTGTTTGTCAGCTTACTCTGTTCTCCTTGACGCGCATCGTGTTTGCAATGATGTGACACCCCAACAGGTGCAGTAGCATCACCTCATGCATTTTGCTACCAGTGAATCCAGCTTCCTGCTGGCTGATACCATCGCTTACAGTAATGCTATTTTACCAGTATGTAAAATATAGCTTTAAGATAACCCAGCAGATATGGTTAAAAAACAAAACCAGCTGAACAGAACACATTTTCAAGTGTTTCTTTTTTTAAATATATATTTCTTAACCTTGGAATCAATGAGGATATAGTATTAATCTGTAGAGCATGCAGAAAGTGTTCAATACAGGACACGTTACTCACCGCCTATGGCGTTCCAGGTATAGACTCCAATGGGTCCCAGAAACGTCTGGTAGGGATTGCTCACAGCGTTGGTGAATGTAAACCCTGAGCTCAGAAGGGAGCTCAGTAAACTGAGGACCAGAAGCACGATAATCGTGATGTTGATGCCTTTCGTTCTGGTGCTGTTCAGCGTTTCTGCAACTGAAAGAGAGCGGCTCAGTGGTGGGTGCCCAGCCTCACCAAGGGGAGGACAGATTCAGTGCCTGGGGTGTTTAAATGTGCCCAGCAAGCTAAGGGTTTACTGCTACATAGCTGGTTGTAATTAAAAACTAATAAGCAGAGAAGTGGCTGAGCTGTAGAGACCCAGCTGTAGCAGGAGCAGTAGGTTTGGCACAGTGCATGAACCCAAAGCTGCAGTGGGGTGAAGGTATCTTCATCTGAAATAAGTGCATCTGCTAATCCTGCTGGCACACAAACTTCATGGGCAGTGGGCTGGGTAGCAAACTTCTCTTCCCTAATATTTCTGAGAATATTTCATCTTGACAAAGCTTGACAGAAATTTTATGGTAAGCCTGATGAGGAAACTAGCTGTTCCTGCCCATCATCCCCCAGGTGTCTGGTGACTTCTACAAATGCCTGATTTAAAACTTGGCTCTAACTGTAGATTATTTCCTTTTAATGTAGCAGCAGTCCCCTCAAGTGGAATAAATCTGACAAATGGAACAGCTTCTACAAGTCCAGTAAAGCTGTTAGCTTGGCAGGGTCAGGTGTGTTTGTAGGACAAATGTGCCTGAGCGTGGCCGCCCGTGGATGGATGAGGTATGGCTGGCCATTGAGCTGCTCTTCATACCCCGGCTGGATCTGTCTCTTGCCATGCCCCACAGAAAATAAATGGGTGGGGAGAATGCCTCCTTGATTCTTTTTTTTTTTTTTAAAAAAGAGCAGCTCCTGCCTTTTGTTATCTGTGGAGGACGGGCGCATCCAGGGCCCTGCTCCCCCACGAGGGTGAAGAGAAGCTGCTGCACACCTTAGCATCGAGCATCCTGGCTCCTCTGCCTCGTGCTGCAGCTTGTTGCACTTTCCATGTGCAGGCTGTTCCAGGGCAGTTTCTGTATTTGTATGCATGGCTGGCCATAGGCACGCAGCACGTACAGTCGTCACTCCCTCCAGGACTGTAACCGTTTTTATTGTTTTTGCCTAAATCCTCCTAGTTATTTGGTATGCTGCTGATAATAAGGGACACAAATATGGGTGCAATATACTCAAAGTGTAATTGCAGTATAGCTGCATTGAAATATATTATTTTCCTTTCAATTTAAAGATTGAATAGGCATCTATAATGTGCCTGTGGCTGCCTTAACCTATAACAAGTTTGACATCAGTGTTTTCATGCTCTATTCAAAAGGCATTGTGATAGGCAGCCATGTACAGGAAAACTTCCCTTCTATGCTGCTTTTAATACAAAGCCTTTACTGCAGTATTCATCTAGCATATAAATTGGAGAAATCATAGCAGCGAAAATAACAAAAACATAACAAGCACATAAAAAGAAAATAAATACTCAGAACAAAAAGAAGAGCTATTGGAAATAAATTAAAAGGAGAGCTTCTATCTCATTTACCATTTTATTCTTAGAAGTTAATTTCTGTTTGAGCAAATGGCAGGTAAGGATGTGTTATGGAAATCAGATGCAAATTTAAGCAATTCTCCTAGAAGAATAGGAAAGAGGCATTCAGGGGACATCACTCAATTAAATGGAGGTGAGCACAACACCAGCTGCACCGTGTGCTTGTGCTGAAGCAGCCTCACTGCTGGGGTATTGCCTACCTCAAGGAATAGGTCTGGAGCTGAACCAGGCAGGTGTGGATAATTTCCCTCTGGCAGCCTCACTTAATTTTATCACTCAGAACATCTCCAGAGTTGACTGGCTACATCTATGGCACCCCCTCATTGATCTCATTCATCCCTGACAATGAGCTGCAATTTAAGAGATGTAATTTTGCCAGATTCCACTTGTTGCAGGCATGCTTGCAACAGCTCAGGACTTCTAAAGGTTTTAAATAAAATGTTGTTTTTGTGGTGGCAGATTTTTTTCGAAATAAAACGAACTAGAGGACTCTACAGTAGTTGATCTACTTGAATGTGATCTATAATAACCCACAACTGGATAACCTTTGCATGAGTGCAAAATAACCTAATTCCAGAATGAAAGCAGAGATTTTTGCCTCAACCATCTCTCCTTATTTTCCTGTATCATTTTTTATTTTTTTCATCTGTAACTCTCGCGTGGTCAGATTCAATTTCCCAAGCTTTTAGTGACCTATGCGTGAATGGCTTAAAGGCTTCAAGCCAGCCTTAAAGCCTTTTTGAAGCAGTGTAAATTTGGCAGCTTTCACTGGTCTGTGATCACTTATCATACAGAATGAATTGCTCATTAAAAAAAAAAGAAAGTTTAACTTTTTTACTTTTCATGAGGTCACCTGGAGACTGATGGAAACTTTTTTTTTTAGGAGATAGAAAATGAATCGATTCCCCTCTGCTGTAGTGAATTTCCGAGACTTCCTTGGGTGCTGTTGTTTCGCTGGTTGCTGATGCCCAGCTGACCCCTGACTTGACAGGCTCCCCGGGTGTGCCGCTCCCTGCACCTTGCTCACCGTTTTTATGTGTTTGACTTGGAAATGAGCACAGCTGTAAAAGGCCTTTTGCAACCTTTTACGTGAATGGGTTGTATCTTTCGGAGACAAATGACTAGAGAGGCTAATGAAGGCTCTAAGGAGTGACGTTACTTAATAATATCTACGTTTGGCCAGATCATGCTGCTCATCCCCAGGGCCTCTGAAGCAGCTGTGTCATTTTCTTCCTCTGTTAAGATCGCTTGTGGCAGTCTGTTAAAGGGTCTGCCCTGGCCACACAGTCCAGGCACTGTATACTTGTGGAATCTGTACTCCTTTTTTTGTCTTTCATCTTTATGCTCAAAAATTTATTTTCATTGTGTGGTTTTTGAAAACAATGTTGTTGTCTTTGTTGATAATCTGCTTTCATATGGTCTTTTACTGTAGCCAACCTGGATGGTTGCTAACAAGTAGTCTAGATAGCCAACTTATCTTCTTTGAATTACTCTTCAATATTTATTTTGTGTCTTCCATTCATTCTCCTTGATTTACACCCAAATATGAAAGTGCCATCTGGAAAACACCCAGAGACCTCATCAGGGCACGCTTGCTGAGTGCCAGTTCATGCTGTGCTGTATAAGGGTGTTCATAACGCTGCCTGCTGCTGCTTGAGATGTCAGAGTGGAGAAATCATGGCAATTTGTTTTTCCATAGTACAGGCAATCCATTTACTAAAGGACATCCTACTGTCTTAGGACAACCTGGCTATTTCAATTCAAAAATAGCATGTATGCATGCAGTTCTGTGAAGTATTTCTCCTGTTTCCGGAATGCTTGGAATCCTACTTAATACAAAATGTGGCAATCATACCTAGCGTAGAGCCTAAGAATTAATTTTGAGTTTATTTTATCTTGAAGCTATGCCTGACTGAACTGGGGAAGGATGCGGGCAAATCCGCATTTAGACTACGGATGAAGCATTTCTTTCCGCAGCTGTTGAAAACAACTAGCAATTCCTGAAGCTCACTTGATTTGTTCATCTATAAATGGCTTATAAGTGAGAATTGCGATGACATTTCCTAAACGAAGAGCACAAAAAATTAAATCTGGAGAAAAAATCACCACCAACAACTGAATGCACGTAGACCATGCCAAGAATTGAATCCTTTACTGATGCTTGTTATTAACTGTGGTTAAAATATATAGGGTGCTCGTGCCCAGACCCTGGGATTTGGTGGTGTTAGTTCCTGTGCAGGGAAAGGCAAGACACGTGCCCCGAATTCCTGCCAGACTGCATCCTCGCCCTGCCATCAGCTCTGCATGGGTGGACTCCTGTTTTCACATGGCACCCTATTAAAATCAGCAAGAGCCTGCCTGCATGGAGCACAGTCTGGGGCTAGATCCAACTGGCATGAGGAGATATAATCATCTATAAACTATTTTTATAAATGTATATTTGCTTTTCTAAAAATTACTTTGATTATTCTGATATGACTGTAAATACATTGGCTCGAATGACTTGTGATTTTACATTTGTTAGGCAGTGATCTCAATATTCACTATATGCTTTACTAGGAACACTGCTATACTCAGTTTTTTCATTACAATTTGATTGTTACAATGTCAATTGGCTTGCATGGTATAGCTCTGTCACTGTGGTAATTGGGGTGCCTGTTTTACAGATACAATTTCTGTACTAAATACAGTGGGAAAGAGCTGGGAGATGGGAACCTTTCATAGGCTTAGATCTGCTGTGCTCTGGCTACATGGTTTATTCGATTGTAGTGATGGACTACATCCTACCAAAAAAAAAGAAAAAAATTCTTAAAGTACATCTCATATTTCAAAACTATCTGATATACTCTTGTAGTAAGGTTTCTTTTGACTGCCTTTTTTCACTTTCAGAGGTGTGTATGGGCATTACTGCTTTGAACCCAGTATGATAGCAAAGATATAGAAAATGGGTGCAAATCCTTGAACCTTGCAGAAGTGTCCAGGCTTATCTACCTTTGGGCTTTTTGAATACTTGCATTACCATAGACAGAGCTACTTGTGCATAAATGCAACTTTGCTGAACTGTGTGAAATCAGAATCAAGTCTGCGGTTTGTGTTTGGTATGCATCACTTCTTGTTTCTCTTTTGCTTTTTCTCATGTTTTGTTCCTCATACTAGGATTTTTATGCTTCTGTCATTACTTTCTCAAAGGTCACACTAGGTAAGCCCCCTTCTACATTTCCTCTTATTTTTTTACCTTTATTTTATTCCCGTGTAGCATCTCTCCTCCTTAGTCCCTCAATTGTTCTGTTCTCTTTGTATCTATTTAATTATTTAACCATTTTAATTTTTCTCCTTCTGGTAAGAATTTTACCACTGGGGATAAATACCAAGAACTGTAGTCGCACAAAAAAGCCGTGTTACATATCAACAAAAGATAACATTTAATTTGAATCTTTTTTTTTTTTCTGAAGTGCTATTCTAATAGCCTGGATTCAAAATCTTATCCTGGATATTTTTGGAAAGTCATGATGATGAGGAGTCACCTGAAAACTATGCCTTGGGTGGGGGAAGCAAGGCCTTATAAAAGATGACGAGCTATGTTGTATCACATACTTCATAGACTATTATTTTTAAAAAGACATGAGCAAGTATACATTTTGAAAATATTAAATGCTTCAGTTTAATAATATCACTTGGAACTGGAATGGGGTGGTCTTGAAGGAAGAAATAAAAGGAATACTTTCGTTAAAGTTTAGGTCAAACACAAGTATAAACACCATATCTGTCTAAATTAGTTTTACATGTCTAGTTCTTCTCCCTTAAGCAGTTCCTCTCAGAACCTCCTTCTATTAAAATGATGCTAATTTGATCGTAGGTGGCAAAATGTTTTAAATCAAACAATTAATTTAACATAATGAAATTTAGAGGAAACCAAATTAGGTTTGTAATCCTTTAATGAAATGCTAATAGAGTGTTGCTTTCCTATTCTTCACTTAGAGCTTCTGAAAATTAAAATCTATTTCACACGGAGTTCCTACCCTGTATTTTTTAACTTGTTTGGAGGCATAGGTTAAGGTCACAGATAATCAGAAGGTGCTATCGGCAAGAATGCTTCCGTATTTATCTGCAGTTTCAGGGTCTGATTTTACATCACTTAAATCCCTGAGCTGGTCTGTAGGTATTCCTGCGTTCCCTCGATGCGTTCCCTCCCCACGCGGGTGCAGGAAGGCCGGGCTGCTCCTACGGTGCCCCTGTGCCACCAGCCCCCCGGCCTCCATCGCCAGGCATTGCACCACTTACCTTGGAAAGTAGAGTCTGAAACCTGAACTCCGGCTTGGAAGGTCTGGGCACAGGTGCCGCTGAAAAGTCCGTAGGTGACGGTCACCGAAATGGTGCCGTTTGTTCGGGAAAAGTCGACTGTGCTGCTGATCCATCTCTGGGTTCCGAGAACGGCACAAACGATCACGAAAGATAAAACACTGGTTAAAAAAGCAGCTCCGAACATGAGTTTTTTTTCTCTGGTCGGCATTTTGGCAGACAGAAATTTTCCACGGGTTCAGGGGATTTTCTTCCTTTCGGCCCTGCTTAGCGTGAGGTTTTCTCCTTTTACTCTCTGGAATCTGCTCTGCGTGCTAGCTGAACGCTATCCTGGTAAACTTTAAGCAAACAGCAGCAGTAATAAAAATGTAAAATAATTGAACTTTGGTCTGGAGGAAAGGCGTTGCCATGGCTGCAATCAAACTCCCCTGACAAAGGCCGGGAGGGATTTGCCACCGGGGCTGCCATCAGCAGGTGACGTACTGGGCTTACTGGTGCGGCTTTGCCCCACGAGAGGCACCAAGGGCAGCCGAGCTGCTCACATCCCCGATCTCCAGAGCTCTGCTGGAGCCCAGAGAGAGCAGGTCTCCATCTCCCAGCTCTCCTGCTGCTTTCTGGCAGATTTTTATTTCCCAACAATATTTCCCTATTGTTCTTGCCTTTTCTCATGAAAGGCTGGTACCTAGTTGAGAAGCAATTTTTGCTAGCTCTATATCTAGACCACTTTGAAAGCAAGGGATAGATTCTGATTTATTATGGTGAGGATTGATAAATGTTCCTCCTCTGTCCAGATCCCCTGCTTGCTTAACAGCTCTCTTCTGAGGCCTCTTAAATACTTGATGCTCTTTGCAAAGAGTCTGGGTTGCTCCAGGCTTTTTTGGGGTAAGGAGTTTCTATGTAGTATCAACGAGTTATTTCCTAAGGAAAAGCTTTAATTCTTAATTAAATTCCATATATTTTCTCAAAATAACTATTCCCTTTTCCTTGTTTTTGCTTTTTGTTTTTGTTTGTTTGGACTCTGCTAAGTTGCAGTTAATTTCTCTAAGCATCAGTTGCTTTAAATGTGTAATGATCTTTGATTGCACTCTACCAATGGGGCTTTCAGCCTTCAGCTCTTGTTCAGCTCAGACGTGAAATATGCATTATTTGCTAGTGAGCCTAAGTGCTCTACAGGGAGGAAACAAATACCTCAAATAGGGATTCATTTCAGTGTGGGAGTGGGTATGTAAAGGAAGAAATACTGAAGGAAATCTGCTCTGGGCTACAGAGCAAGAAGGGTATTTCTGCCCAAATTGACTTACAAAAAAAAAAAAAGACACCAATGACACGATTTCAACCAGAAAATACTTTGTTTAGTAATAAGATTGAAGCTCAATTTCTAGAATTTTAAGTAAACTGGCTATTCAGTTTCCTGTTTTGTTTGTGTGAAGTGTGAAACCTGAATTAATATCTCTTGTCAGGATAAAGTAAAAATATTCTATTAGTTCTTATTTCTTTTTAATTATAACATCATTATTACATGATATTCTAAATCTGTGCTCCTGAATCACCTCAATTTTCATAAAATCATAGACTCTAACCTTTGGAAAGCAGTCTCTTTTAACAGTGCTGCTATACTAGCCTCTCGAGATGTATTCCTGAAGCTCGACTGTTTTGCATGGTAAAGATTATGAGAGATTAAAGTTTTATGAATTTGAAAAGGCAAAGAACTTCTTGGGAGGAGAAAATGTCTGTTCGGGAATCGAGTAATGCTGTAATTGTTTTAGTGTTAGGATTTTTTGTTTCAAAGGTTTAAAGCGGTAACCAGATTTGAAATCACTGCATTTTATTTCTGAGATGTATAACTGGTCTTTCATATGATACGGCCTTGTGTGTATATACCTCATTATATGGGATTTAAATGATACTTCTGATGTCATCACTTTTCTGAATTTATACATTTTGTTTATAAATCATGTATATACTTTATATATAGTCAAATTTAGCTTATGTACATAGAAGAAGTCACTCACATATATGATTAACGCACTGAAGACCAAAGGGAAGCATTTCAGCCCTCCTAAGCAAATAAGAAACAAAAGACCCGTCTCCATTTTCCTTCCAGACCTCCGGTTAAATTTTAACCTCAGAAATATGGGTAAACTTCACCAGACTGGTCACCGCTATGGGTTTGTTAACCCAGTCGTTCTCCTTGCCGTGTGGTTCCGTGCACAGGGAGGTGCTGCTGGTCCTCTCCCAGGAAACTTCTCCCATTATAAGGGAGAACCCTTATAACCATTATAAGGGTTTCTGCGTTGATTCAGCTGTGCCACTTGCCCCCTCTATGAAATACATTTAAAAAATATACATTTAACTAGTAATCTTTGTCGTGGTACTAAATTTGAGGGAAGACATTTTAAGCTGCTGCTCAGTGGTCTTCCTTTGGCAGACTCAACCAAATACAAGTGAGCTGAGTATTTATGCCTTTAAAAATGCTAAATAACAGAGACTAAGAGCTGCAGGAGATGATCTGTACTTTCTTTCCATGTAATGTTAATTATCTTTACTTTTCAGTGACTATGCTCAAATTTTTGTGGCTCAAATTGTCAAAAATCTCCTGAGGCCAGGGGATTGCCCTGCAAATAAGCCCATAATTTGCCTTTTCTTTTCTTGTTACCTTGTAGTTAACCTATCCTTTTATGATGGTACAATCGCTTGTATCTTTTCTCCTCACAGCTACCTAAAAAAACAGCGCATAACATGTATTCTGCACATCACTTATGCATTTCACAGCCCCTCCAGAGCAAAACCATCACCAGCCAACGTGGTGGTGCCTGCTCCTGCTAAATCTGAAGGATTGTATTAATGGGTCCAGGGGCTCACCAGAGCAGTGGCCGAGTCCCCGTGGCAGGCTAGCTTCATGCAAGGAGCTTTCTCCTCTAGTGGCAATATTTTTGTGCCTTACTCCAGATCAGGCACTCACATGGAAATTGTAGTTTGACATGACACGCCTCATCACTTCAGAGAAAAGAGAAGAGATTGGTTTCCTCCAGCTGAGATAAAATGTTTCCCCACCAGCAGCTTACCAGCTCTGCTGCAACCAGTGAGGACGCCGTCCTGCACAGCAGTCGAACAGAGAAGTCAGGGCAATTCGCTGTCATGCAGATAGCAGAGATAGGTGGAATAAAATTGCATAGAGCCCTGCATTTTTAAAGGTGGAATATGTATTTATTTATAATTATGTACAAGTTAGCTTGCTTCAGGCATCCAGATCTGCTACAAAAAATATAAACTGAAAGCTTTTACTTGCAAACTGAATGTTCAAGCCTGCTGCTGATCCGGACTGTGCCCCTGCTAACCAAGGCTACGTGAATGGCCTCTGGCCAGGCTACGCAGCCTCCTTTAGCTAACCCAAAGACATTTTCCTGTGGTGGCTTATGACATTTCATAGGTATTTCTTTTTCTATGTGGCAAACGCTTTCTCTGGGCAGAGGACCCCCCGGCTGCAGCAGCCCCAGCGGAG
This sequence comes from Cygnus olor, assembly GCF_009769625.2. NCBI lineage: Eukaryota > Metazoa > Chordata > Aves > Anseriformes > Anatidae > Cygnus > Cygnus olor. The sequence continues at coordinate 35,774,168 of NC_049175.1, forward strand.
CGGCTCACAGGTCAGTGCGCTCATCCGTGCCCAGCACAGCCGGGGAAAAGTCAGGGTGAAGCCACTGCAGGTCAGCTCCTGTTCTATTGCAACCTCAGCATTTAGTGACCGTTACTGTCAGCTTATAAAATTTAGTTAAAACCTTTTGTTTAGAAAAATGCTATAAGGCAAGTGAATTTAACGTTGTGGCTGGCTGGCAGGTGCGCTGGTATTTGCGATTTTCCTTAGACTCCACCTTTGAGGCGCCCCCTGGCAGATCACACAAAGCTTTTATGTTCTTTTTAGTTTCCCTTTTTCCACATCTAATTGCGGAGGAGCACAGCAGCTAAGATGGCAAGTCCTTGAGCTGCTCTTGGCTCCAAAAGGGGGTCGATAATGCTCCATGTGTGCACAGTATTGCAGGATCAGGCCAGGCATTATTAATTGTCTCTGCCTCCTCTAAGCTGGATAACAGGTAATTGAAACAACTTGCTATAAATGTAATAGAGAATACTAAGAAAGAGATTGATTTTTTTTTGTTTGTTTGTTTGTTTTGTTTTCTGGTAGCCTTGCAGCCAGCTTTCTGAGCGGTGATGGAAATAGGAATCTGCTTACGCCTCTTGGACTGGGTGAGGGAAATCGGATAAGGCATCGTGAACTTTATTGTAGCTGGAGATGAAAATTTAAAGCTCAACTGAACTGCAAAATTATAGCAACAACTGTTTGGGAAACTTGGATGTGATCACAACATTTTTTGTGTGTCTGTTCCCGGTGCCACTGTGCAGTGGATTTGTACTGTTACATCTTCCGACTTCTTTCTTCTATTGCTCTGATCTTTTTTACAGCACTGTTGAAAGAAAAACAAACACGTTTCAAATGCCGCTTGGATTTCTTCCCAGAAAATGACTAAATCTTCTCAAGTGAGAACTCCATCACTAGATAGTTATTGATTCCTGAGCTCTGACGTTGAAGGGTATTGGTAAGCCCTGGAGTGACAGCTGGAATATTGCGCTGCCTCCGGCCCCTCCAGAGCAGCATCCTTTCATGTGAGCAGCTATCGGGAGCAGTGACTGCTAGTCTGTGTGTTGATAGAAAAAAAGGCAGAAGATCCCACAGCCACCACACTGGTATCAGTGCAAATGCGATGAGCAAAATCCGTTTTTAAAATGATCGCCTCCTGTACGAGCATCCTTCAGTTTCACCATCTGAGTGAGCTGGCTGGTGTTTGTTCTGGTATCCGCAGGCACAATCTGTGCTACCCCCGAATATCATTATAATGCAACTGTGTTTTGTGCTCAGGCACCCAAAGAGCTCGTGGCTGAATGTGCTTCATCCTGGGAGAGAAGAAGTCATGTTCAGCTTGCTGTGAGAGCTCCTTGCCCAAGTGAGACTTGCTGTGTGTGGCTGCTCGGGCACGTGGCTGTACCAGCTTCTTAAACTTCTTGGCTGCTTGAAAAGAATAGTGTAGTCCATCCTGGTAAAGTAAGAAGTTAAAAAAAAAACAAAAACAAAGTAAAAAAAAAAAAATCAACCTTTGAAAGCATAGAGCTGTTTCCCATTTTTTTCTTTAACCCCACGTGTTGGTGACTTCAGCTACTGAAACTGCTGAGTGCCATTGTTCCGTTAAAACTTTGAAGACATCCGAGGGTATCATTTCCATGGCCCAAAGATGACTGGTGCAAAACTTTAAAATAAATAAATAAATAATTCTAGGCATCAAAAAGCTGATGTTATTCATGATTGAATACCGCAAGTTGAGTGGTCCAGTGTAGTTTATTGAAGGGGGGGGGGGAAACACCTTCTGGTCTTGCATGAAACAGAAAACACCACTGTTGCAATTTTTTATTTTATTTTTTTCAATTTAATAAAATGTGGCTTTGATCTGCTTCAAGGTTTGTAATGTTTAGAACAAATCCTGGAGGTGGAAACAGAGACGAGCTGGCAGAGCAGGCTTTCATTTATTGCATTTTCTGTAACAATTATAAAGATATGTAGCCTTGAATACTTAAATATATTCCCAGATACTTATAGTTTCAGACTCCAAATGTAAAAATCTTAGCCAAATACATCTTTGAAGTCATTAAATTAGCTACTGCTGCGATGTTATGTATTCCCGTGCTTTTTCCCAATTATATGTGCTTTAAAGAATTTATCCTGTATTTTTCATCTGAGATATATTTGCAGTTACAAAACTGATGTCTGTGTCTGTTATTTGCTGTGCTGCCTCTGATTTTATTTCTTCAGCACATTCACAATTTGTGTTCCAGCATGTTGGTAAAGAGACTGATGTACTGTGCTGCTACCCAGTGTATAGTGGGCACTTATCAGTAAATGTGAAAGCCTTGTAAATATTTTGAGAGCTTTTCTCTAAGTGAAGGAAAGGGAAGGATTATATTCTGTCACATACTTTAATAAGAGTATAGATGTTCCTCCTTGAAATCCTTTCTCTGGTGCTGTGATCATACGTTACTGTCTTTTGTTTTTACAGGCGTTGTCCAGAGAGCAGGAAACAATTTTACCTTTCTTCCTGCTACGAGGCTCGCTACCACGCTGGAATACTTGAAATAAATTGTTGGCATTAAAATGTTGTGTATTCCTTACCCCGTGTTTCTTTAGCTCGAAGCCAAGAGGACACTCGTTACACCGGAGAGCAGCAAAGGGACTGCGATTGCTCACGGGAACGTTTCCACCCCTGCAACAAGGACGGGGTTGGCGCAGCGGGGAAGGAGAGGTGCGGGTGTTGGGTCCTGCTGGAGGTCTGGCGGCTCCTCGGGCAGGTTGGAAGGGAGGACAGAACGGTTGCCAAAGAGATGACATTGCTGAGAGCGTGTCTGATCTGTGATGGAAAGAGAGGAAAAGACAGATGACCAGCGGGCCGTGAGCTGGACAAAGAAAGGCCGCTACTGGAGCTCTGTCAGGACAAACGGGTAAACAGCCGCTGCTTGTTACCTTATTTTTGCCGCAGCATTTCAGTTTTCCAATTTGTTGAATTTGTTTTATGATAAAGCAAGCACGCTCTGTCGACGTAGCCAAATTCTGCCGTAACAGCCTCGCTTTTCATGCTCTGCCCTTTTACAACAGCATAAATTCTCTTCTAGACCCTGTCTGGAGAGAACTGACAACAGGTTTAAAGGGGCCTCATTCTTCAGATCACCAGATCCTGGACTTTTTGGAGTCCCATCCTAGTTTTCTGGATAGAGCACTGTATCAGGGAACATATGTTTTTTCCTTTTTTTTTTTTCTCTAGCCAGCAACTGCAGCCTGAGGCTTACTGGCTGCTATCTGCCTGCAGCTCGTTAGTGTATTCTGAAGCACATCAGTGCCTCAAAAAGGGGTTAGAAGTGTCCTGGGTACAGGAGGTGCTAGAGCAAGAGCGATCGTGTGAGCCCCCGAGGGCCAGGCCCGTGGCCTCCTGCTCCCTCAGCCCTCGGGGACATCGTATGTGAGCTGTGCCCCGCGCCGCAATGACGCGGAGCTTGCATGCAGTGTACGGCCCAGCCAACCAGCCAAGCTTCCTTCACAACTTTATTTCACAACCGTACAATTTCTTTACATATTCCCATTGCCTACAGGAAATCTCTTTTCCCCAAGTAATGTGTTAATAACTATCATGTGCATTGTCTTTGTTTCTTTTTTGTACAGCTTCGGCTTCATATTAATTTTTGAACCACAATAAAATAGGACTTCTAATCTCTGCACTAATACAAAGTAGTAATTTTATCCAATATTTATAGTAATCCCATTTATTTTATTGCTTGGATGCAAGCAGCCATTTAAATTCATATGCAATTTCTTGTGAATAGTTACTCGCAAGAAAATTGCTGACTTGAAATCACTCAATCTACAAACGTGTTCATTAAAATCAAACACCTTCCTGGTATTGTGCCCACTTGTGCCTCCATGGCTGCTGAAAAAGTGAAGTGTAGTAAATCGCTGCCTCCTAGTCAACATGATGCCAAAGGGATGTCGTTATGATACGATACAGTTTTCCGCAGAAGACACAAATATTCACAGGTGTTGCAATATTTTGGTTTGATGGCCTTTTGCCACAGTCCCTGGTTGTCTGCCATCCTTCGGTGCTCTTCAAGTCAACACGGCGCACATGGACATGGGTTTTTGGGAGTCGCATGTGTGCCAGTCATAGAATTGTAGCATCATTAAGGTCGGAAGAGAGCTCCTGGAGGAGGGGTTACTTCTGCAGGAAGATTTCCTCAGTTTCAGGATGAGGTATCCTAGGGACTGCAGACAAACGAAGGCAAGACGTGAATTTAGGCTCCTTGATTCTCTCCTTTCTTTCATCAATCCCCTCCTCCCTGCCCTACTTTTCAGCCTGATGTTTCTATTCTGGGTTTCACCGCCTTGACTCCTGCAGCCCAGGCTGCTGCAGAGGTTTTCTGGAGGGGCAGATGGGTGCGAGGGGCCCCGAATTGGTGCTCCCGCACCACTGGTGGCCACCCCGTGCCGTGTTAGTGATGGGGAGAGGCTGGCGGTGGGGACCTGCGTCTGCAGCCCGGAGGATGCTCAGGTCCCCCCCGAGCCATGCCCCACCAGAGCCCTGGGGAAAGGAGGTCGGGGCCCAAACCCCGGCTGGAGGCGAGCACCCAGCTGTGCCCGCGGCCCCTGCAGGGAGGAGGGAGATGCTCGGGCAGCAGGGCCGACCCGCTCAGCGCCTCAGGCACCCCTCTGCAGGCAGGGGGTGACCCCACGAAGCCCCCTTGGGGGCTGCGGGACGGGGGCTGCATGGGGGCTCCCCCGGCCCCCCAGGAACCAGCCGGGGATGGGGCGAGGCGCGGGGCCACCCCCGGGCAGCCGATGCGGGCCGTGGCCGCCAGGCGGCTCCGCGGCCGCTCGGTGCCGAGGGGGGGAGGAGGAGGAGGAGGAGGAGGAGGAGGAGGAAATTTCCTGCCTGGCTGCCGCCGCCTCGGGCCGGAGAACGCCAGGGCGGCCCGACCGAGCCGCCGCCGCGGCGGCGGGGGGCGAGAGAGAGCCCGGGGGTGAGCGGGGCCGGGGGGGCGAGGGGCCGGGGGGGGGCACCGGAGAGCAGGGACCGGGGAGCCGGGAGGAGGGAGGAGGGAACCCGGAGCCGCCCGGCCGGGGGGCAGCGCGCTGGGGGTCCCCATCCCCGTGCCGCCCTCCCCACGCGTGTCCGCGGGGGGCTCGGGGCCGGGCCGGGGGGGTCGGGGCTGGGTACCGGGGATGTGCGGGCACCCCCCCCCCACCCGCTCGCAGCCCGGCGGGGTCCGTGCTCTCCGCCCGAGAAGTTTGTGGTGCAGCCCGCGGGGAGGGCTCGGACGGGGCTGGGATGGCAGTGCCCCTGTAGTGCTGCCCGAAGCGGGGGCTTTGCGGCTTCTCCTCCCCTGCTCGTGGTTTTGCTTCACACGCGGGGAAAATGCAGCCAAGCCTCCAAGGCAATAACGCCCGGGCAACTCCGAGCTGGCTCCCCGAAGGAGCCGGCGTCGCGCTTCGGCCCTGCGGGTCGTGAAAAGGGTTTTTGGGTGTCTGCTGTGAACCTGACCGGCGGTGTGTAACGGGGAGAGGGGGGCCCTGAGTGCCATTTTCCTGAGGTCCCTCTCCTTTTGCCTATTTCGGAGGAGTTGGGTGCTGTGCGTGATGCTGCGGGGCTGCTGAACCGCTGCCCGCCTCTGATCTGCGCGGTGTCGGGGCTGTCAGCTTGGAAGGAATGACATTGCTTACCCCGCTTCCTTCCCCGAGATGTTACAAGCTCTGTGAGAAAACTTGGGAAGTAGAAATAGAGGGACTGAGAAATGAGAAATATTACATATTGGGAAATATCAGGCGTTGGGAAACACTGCTGTTCGCATGGCGATATTCTGTGCATTAGGGGACTGTAAAAATGAACACAGAGATTAACTTTTGGTGGCAATTAATGGCATTCAGCTGGAAACTGGCGATGTCATTTTGCAGGGACCTTTCTGTGGGTACGTGGGAGCTCTTCTGGCCTGGGGGCGTGTTAGTTTCCCGGTTTGTTCCTGGTCCTGGCCCTGATGCTGCCAGGGTGCTGCTTTGGGGTCGGGGCTGGCTCCTGTGCCTTGCTGGGGCAGGCGGGGAGCGGGCGAGCACAGGCAGCGCTGTGCGTGGGTGAGTGGAGGGGGGCTGAGCTCAAAGCACTTGTTTGCTTAAGTGACCAAATCAATTATTGTAGAAATGTGGGAGAAGGGAGAGAAAATGATGGGAGAAACAAAAGGACATGGGCGTAGTCTGTGATTCCTTTAATTTGCTTTGTCTTTGCTTACAAATTAAAGAATTGTGCGGGCGCTGTGCTCTGTTGCACCAGCCATCCTCGCTGGCTGTGCTTTAAGTAACACATGCTGCGTTCCTAAACGTATTTAGTGTATTTTTCCAGGTAAAAAGTAAAAAGCTTCCTTACTGAAAGCTTCCTATGCCCTAGACACCTTTAATAAAACCAGAGATCTTCATATACCTCAGTCAGTGGGATTGTGATGTGTGGACTGCAGTAAATTATCCTGAGCCTGTGAAGTGCAGGTGTGATGGTGGTCATTTTAGCACATTTGGGTCCTTGTTTGCTTTTGTATCTTGTTTTCTTTTCCTCCTTTCCACTTCATATGTTTATGTTTATTTATGTGCTGTCTATCTCAGTCAAGAGTTCCCATCTCGAACCCCACCTTTCCTCGGTTCTCTTTTTCTGCCCCTGCCCCCGTTGCCTTCCTGGCTCCTGTGTTAGGCAGCCCACTGACGGTGTCAGAAATGCACCGGGTGGCCTGAAATGGCCATGAGCTGGGCAGCCCTGGTCTGGGCACTCCGCAGTGCAGAGCTCGGCGTAAAGCCTTCCTCCTCCACACGGCTGGGGACCTCGCATTGTGCCTGAGCAAGTGGGATCCCGGTCATCCTTTCCAAGGCTGGAGCTTGGCAACCTTGTTCATGGGAGAGGTTATGCGAAGAAAAACGGGCAGATAGGGGCTGCCGAGCTGCCAAGTGAGAAAGAGGCATAGGAAGTCTGCGGTGCAATCCCACCTCTCAGAGATTCCCTGTGCCTCTTCTGAGTTGCCAGCTGCGGCGGGTATCAGCACGTTGCCTCCTTGTACTTCGTCGTGTCTGATGGTGTCACGTGCGTGTGTCCGGCAGGATCCCTGAGCAGGTCACTGGTACCGCAGCGAGGAACAAAAACAAGACAAGGCAAGTGATGAACGGTGTGCAGGATGCCAAACATCGTGTATAAATGAAAAGGAACCTTCAGCGTTTGCCGTACCGCTGCGGGCGCAGGCCACCCGGCTGCGGTTCTGCAGGAGGTGCTCAGCTGCGCAGAGTCTGAGGATTACATTTGTATCTCCTCTGAGTGTGTCATTCTGTAAATACAATACTGTATTTCAAGCTGTTTCCAAAATAATCTTCAGCATGGATTTGTGGTAGGGCTTAACACCAGCGAAAACCCGTGTCTGGAAGTTGTAGCAGCACACTTACCTTCATTTGTGGCTCAGTGGAAAAGCCTTGTCGTTACGTAGGAGCACCAAGCTGGATGGCTCTGTCTGAAGTACCACAAAAACTTCTCAGTGCAAGCAGTTGCCAAAAAGCCGTGTTTTGTCAGAAGGTGCCGATCCACCCATGTCAGGAGGTCATCAGGGAGGGGACAGATGGGGCTATGTTGCTGCCCAGGGAGCGGGGGAACCAGGCAGCCTCAGTGGGGCCCAGGGTACCTGCACCAGGCCCATTGTTTTGGGAGGATGATGCTGATGGGGGCAAGGAGGGGAGACGGCTCAGCGTGCTGGCACACGTGTGAGTTTATTGAAAAGCAGCGCCTGGAAAGGACTCTTGGGAGCTCCGTTGGGGTTATCAAGAGCGATGTGTTCAAGGCAGACGGGGAGATGCGTGAGGAACTGCTGCCTGCTTAAAATGGAAGGCCGGCTCTCCAGCGGTGTGTTGGAGTTGGGAGGTAACCATGTGGTTTAGCCCAATCCTGGGTTGTCAGGCTGCCTTTCAGAGACATACCCATTTGCAAACAGCTGTGTGAACAGTGCAGCAAGAACGGTGCTGAGAGCAGGGGGTGCGGGCTGGGGGCTCGCCCCCCGTTCCCTGCCCACACACACAGCTTGGAGGTAGCTCCCAGGCCATGGGGCTTTTCGGTGCTGGTCTCTGGATGCGATATAAGGAAAACAGAGGCTCCCATAACCTAAAATACACCGTGGTTTCCCCTCAATCAAGAGCGTCATAAATTGAACTGATGCATTATTAAGGAGTTCTGAATCGCACGTTCTCTGCAGAGCTGAGTGTGCGGTAGCCTGCATGCGCGGCTCGTCTTGTGGGGTGCCAGCGGTCTGGGAGAGGGATTCAGACACTGCCGGAGCTGATGTGATGCAGCAGAATTCAGGCTGAATGAAAAGTGGCTGGAGCCACCAGGCTGCTACGCGCAGGCTTTCTGCAGCTCTCCTCATGGAAATCTTCTATTTTACCTCATTGCCTGTGCCCTTCTGCATGACGTTTTATCCAGGTGTAGTCTTTGTCCTGGCTAATAATAAGTATTCTGTAGTCCCAAATTCTATGTGTATAAGGGTTGTATTAAAAAAAAAAAAGGTTCTATTTATTCCAAACTTTTTGCTAACATGTAGATGTCTTAAATAAGACAGACTGGGAGAATTGTGTGAATCAGAGCTGCAGTAAGGTGCTGGTAAGGCAGAGATTAGGAGAAACCCTACACCAGCAATTTATTGAAGTATTTGTACAGGATGTATTTTTTTCTGAGTAACTCACAATATGGAACATATTTTTAAGGTATGTGTACAGTGTTGTCTTTTTAATTCAGTCGGCTTTCGGCAGGTGTAATGATTCCATCAGTTAATCCTTTCACCTGCCACAATGTGCTGTGTTGTCTGCAGAGGATGCCTTTGGGAGAGGGCAGAATGGACGGGAGATTTCCTTGCTGATTGGCGAGGCTGATACCTTGCACTGTATTTTGAATTGCAGTGTGCTCAGATTTCTCTTTCACAGCGAGCCAGCCATCCAATTACCTGCAGTGGGACAGCTCCCTGAACACGAGTGCAGTTAAAGGCTGCTTTTTCTACTTTTCTGTTCCTCTGCACCGGGGGCAGCCGGGTGGCCTCGCCAGGCAAGGTGCTGCAGGGGAGCCTGGGTGCCTGCTGCGTGTCCCTGGGTGCTGCGCTTTTCCCAGGCTGTGGCAAGTGAGCTGTAAACCAGTCTCTTTTGCTCCTTGGCCCGCTGAGTACATCTGCTGACAGCGTGAGGGATACAGCAATGCCCTAAAAATGCCCTTCTGCCTTTGACTCCTATTGCCTCACTGCTGAAGCGGCAAAGTAAAAAAGATCTGGGCACAGGGATCTAGGGCAACAGTCCTGTCTGTTATCAAGGGTGTAATCTGGCCAAGAGAAGAAACAAAAGTGGAAATAAATTTATTGGGGTCGGTTATTGCTTGCAGTGGCATTTTATTGTCACAGGAACTCATGGCGTGACTCAGCTGTGGATTTCTCTGTCCCTTTTAATCTCAACTGTAAAGAGAGTTCAGGCCTTAAAACTTAGGTTATTGTAGATCTCCATTTTTTTGACCGTAAAGTGATACTCATCAGTAAGAATAAGGGATCTGAACAGGTAAAAACAAAACTGCAAATCAGGTGGAGGCGAGGTGAGATGCAACCTATAAAATGAGCGATGTGTGGCTGTGCAGGGGATGGGTGCCTCATGCAGGAATGTCTAGGAGAACCTGCACCGACTGCACTGCTGCTGCTGAGCACCTCACACCTACACGGGTACAACAACGTCAGGAATCACCGGGAAGGATGCAGTCTGGGAAAAGCTTTGCATAAACAGCAGTATGAATTTTTAGGTAAAAGCAAATAAGAGAAATCGCAGAAGGTTCACAATGGAAGTTAGTGAAACTTGTGTTACCTGTGTTGGTTAAGATAAGCTTAGGTAAATCGGAGGACAAACTTTTCTGCCCAAACCAGGGAGTTAGATGATTTAAGAGGTTTCCTCCTACCTCTAGGTTTGGTTGCTGTAGGAGGGATTAGAAGATAATTCAGAAAGAAATACGCAACTGTCTATTCATGATAATCTCAATGCTCTGATACAAGTGAGTTTTGTGTTTTCTGATGGTTGGGTTTTTCTTTAGTTGTAGCTCTTGAGTTTTCTTCCTCTTCAGTAAAATCACCATCTCTTTCATCTGACATAGCTATTAAAGAAAGCTTGAGTAAAACGGAAAGCTGCTGCAGTTCATGGCAGTGCCCCTTGCAATGCACTAACCCAAGACCAGCCCAGTGTTATCTGCCAGAATAATCAGACTGAGATGAGTTGTGGGAGCGTGAGGCTCGTAAATGTCACTCACTCTCCTGTGGATGTGCTGTAATGTGCATTGCACCAAGGACAGAAGTTTGGTCGGGTTGTACAGGGCTTCTACTTCCAGGGCCTGTGGTCCTGCAACCTGAAGGTCATGGCACCTCATGGTCTGCTGCTGCCTTGTCTGAGTGGTCCCAGCGTGGGGCTGTGCTCTGTGACCTTCCTGCTGTATCTGCAGGATCTGTCCTAGAATCTAGATCTTAGGTTCTATGATCTGTCTTTGAATCATAGAATCATTCAGGTTGGAAAAGACCTCCAAGATCATCCAGTCCAACCTTTAACCTAGCCCTGCCAGGTTCACCATTAAACCATGCCACTGATCTCGTCACTTGCTCTCAGAATTTGCCACCTCCCTTGCAGCTTTTAATGAAAATGTTCATCAGAAATCAAGGATGAGGGTTTGACCATTGAGAGAAAGACCTTGTGATCAAGACTGGAAGCCAGCTGTGAGAACTTGTGGTTGAAGACGGTCATCTACTTGCAAATATTTCCTTACTAAGAGTGGTCATTATTTGGCTCCAGTGCAGTCCTCACTACTGCATGGGGTGCATTTTAATTTTCTTAGAAGGCCAGTTCTCTTTTCAACCAACTTTTCTGGATTTTAATTTATTTTTGGTACAGTGTGGCAGTTTATAAGCATGTCTGCGTGTGAACTCTACCAAGAATTTGCTGTAACTTATGAGGACATTATTTTTGTAACACAACTTATTTTGTAACCTGCCTAACTCTAGTGCTGGGTCTGCTACCGCTTCCTAGTATGCTTCAGTTGCAATTTTTAAGCTTCCGGTGCTGTAAAACTTTCTTAGGAGTTTGAATCTGCCAAAGTGTACCTAAATTATTGTTTTTTTTAAACGATCTTAGTGCTCCACCTGCCTATTTCTTCCCTTGTAGCTGTTTTCATAACTGAGTTCCAAACTAATAGTGGAAATTAAAAAACAAACAAGCAAAGTAACAAAACCAGTCTTTGTCCAAAACAAATCAATGCATTAACCCTTCCTTCACCTCATTTACTGTTTCTCGTAGTAAATTACATTTTTATCGTGTCATTTGTCCTTTAATCTTGTCCTTTGATCGTTACTTGTCTTTGCTTTAGTTTCTGTTGTAGTGCGGTGTATATCGCTACAGCGTGGTGCTTTTTCCTGAGTAGTGGAGTATTGATTCAAACAAGCAATGACCACTGCTTGTATCCTGTGTTCTGAGGGATTGGATATCTCGGACACTTTCTGAGTTATTTAATTTAGATTTGTATTTCATGAGCGTATTTAATTATACTGCACAATGTCTCTTAAAAATTGAAAAAAAAAATTGTTGAAAAACTGAATATCTGCCGTGTTTCATTCTGCTGATCTTGTACAATTGGGCAAAGTTTGCAAATTGCTACCGAGAGCTAGATGATGGTTAAACAGCTTTCATAATGCAGAAGAAAAGCCTTTGTATAACCAAGTTAAAATGATATATGCTTTTCCTGTTAAATACAGGGATCAGTTTAAATGGATCCACATTATCATTTTGTTTGCGGTTGTCAAAAGCTCATTAATTTGAAGTTAAACTACCTAGCTTGCTGCTTCAAATTGCTTTTAAATTACATGTGTGCTGATCAGTGTTGAAAAGCTAATTTAAAACCCCAGCTGTGGGCACATTTCAAGGCCACGGGTACAACACTTCGTTCTGGTCTGGTTTCCACAGGCTAAGCTCTCCCCTGTGGCACCTCCCTGGTTCCCAGCAGAACCTTTGGGAGAGGGACTTGTGGTGACTTCAGTATTTCTGGGAAGGCAGGGAGAGGAGGAAAAGGTGGAAACGGGGACCCGTATCCAAATAGTGACCTATTTGCATTAGTTAGTTTAAACTGTTAAAAACAAACGTAGGGTGATGTAGTGTTGGAATAATTGGTGCTGTCATACCGGGTGATGTTTTCCAAGGAGAGACGCTCCTGGTCTGCTGCAAGCGCCTCCCTGTTTAACACGGACACCTGCTGCAAATACAGAGCGAGGCACAGGAAAGCTCTGAGCAGTCAGATCCTTCACTTTTTTCTTTCTGAATATTTTTGACTAGCAAAACGACAAAGTAATTTAAGTTGCATGCGTGTAACTTTGGAATGTAAGTTGTAATTTCTTTTGAGAAAGGTTGAAAACTGCTGCATTGGATCAAACTATTTGCCCCTGAAATTGAGCCTCGTTTACCAAGATCTTCAGAGGAAGAAACTGAAATAATTTCCTTAAAAAATCACTGAACCCTCAACACTTTATCTGTAAATGATGTTTTACATTTCTCAAGGCCCTTGGTTAGCAGTTTTTTATTTGAAATGAAAGCTTAATGCCTTCCAGAAGAAATTACAGATTTTGTCTAGTGTAATTCTGTGTGCAAATACAATCTTCAAGCTTAGTCCTGATAGCATGCTGCTGGTGTTTGACCTGCCAGTGGGTCTACATACTGCTTTTTCCTCTGGCAACGTTGCATTTAAATATAAGAAATTTTAGCAGGTTAATCGTGCACTTTTAGATTTTGGTGAGGTTTTGTGTTTCTTTCTTTCCTTGCTGATTCCGTCGTCATCTGCTGGTCTCTTCCACATCACAGTATCTGCAGGAGAGAGGTTTTTTTCCCCAAGTACTCCAAACCCTTCTGTGTTTTTGTTTGTGTTTTAGTGATTCTACAGGCAGGAAGGTGCAAGGAGACGACTCACGTTGTTGTCATACTGATGTGCAATGTGTCTGTGTCGCTGCTAAAGGACTCAGAGAGTCTTGCGTGCACCACCAGCATCTCTTTGGAAGCCGTTTCACTTTCTGGGTGATATTTAGCTGCTGTTATTTTCACAGCTTTTGTGGTCACTGGGGGTACCTTCTGTTCCTCTTTGGGGACCGTGTAAAAGAACTGAGATGTGGGGAGGGCTCAGAGGGAGCAGCCCAGGGTTGCTGGGAGGTGCCGCTGTCTTCAGCCACCACCACACCGCTGAAAACATCAGCGGTGGACGCTGCAGGATGCTGACGGAGCCCAAGATAGATTTTAAGAATGCTTTTGCTGTACTTGTATTCAAATTGGACTTAAAGGTAGCTGGTTATGAAATGCTGAAAGGAGAGAGAAGATTATATTAGAAAATTCCCTCTGGTGGGAGGGCTGTAATTTTTTTTTTTTTTAATCGGATAATTTATCCTGCTTGCAAAATGAGATCAAGGGCATGCAGCGCTTGCTCGTCTAGAAATAGACTAGCAAGAGGAAACCCTTCAGGTTTTTGAGAAGGTGCATTTACTTACCTTAACCACTGTGCCAAGGTAAGACCCTGAATTGCCTCGGTGATTTTGGAGACGAAACTCATGTCAGGGTACTTGGCCGGTGGATGAAGAGGAACCCACTGCTCCCGTCCTGTCTGGCTGTGCTCTGCTGCGCCCCGTCCTCTCTCGAGCCCAACTGCTCTGCCCCTATAAGTGGTGTCATGTCATCAGGGGCCAGAGCGTCCCCAGCTTTGTCCCAGCTGCCCCAAGGAGCGGGGCTGTGGCTGGGTGCCATGCAGTGACACCGCTGTGGCTGGAGGCTGGAGGCAGAACTGCTGCTGGAGCGTGGGAAAGGAAGGGGCTGGCCTGCAGGGCCGCACAGCATGCCTCTGGCGAGGGGGGGGAAGGCAGTGTTTTATTAGGTTTTAGGCTAGAAGCACGCTCACAGCTGTGTACCAGTTTTCAGAGGTGTATGTAAAGCTTTTTTTGCCTTCATACCTGCTTTTAAATCTGTTTCAAAGTCCTAAGTGTAACGTCTTCCATGGAACATCGTCTCCTTGTCCAACACCTCCAGACTCCCCTGCTCTGCGTACTGTTGTCCCATTGTGTATCCCTGTAACTATCCAGCAGTGCTTTGGGCAGCTCTTAACCTCTTCAGTGGCGATATTCTTGCCCAGAGGTAGGCTGGAAGGTTGGATTTGTTTGTTCTTACAGCGTATTGCTCAGCGCACAGTGACGGTGGTGCTGCTGGCGGGGCTCTCCTGCGGAGCTGTGCCATGCCCCGTCCTGCTGCCCTCCACCTTGCTGCATCTCAGCTTGTGCAGCTTGTATTTAACATCCTCATCGCTCAGTGGATCCACTAGGTTTGGCTTTTTTTCTTTTTTTTTTTAAACTAAGCTGCTTGCAAAATATTTTTTCTGAAGCTGTCAGTGACTCAGACGTGTGATGGTTATTTCCCCTAAAATACATGCACCCTGCCTGGAAGTGAATAAGTGAATAGCTGCATCTCATCTGCAGTCCTGGCCGTGTGCGTTTGTTGATAAACCCTGTACCAGCTGTCCACAGAAGGCAGCCGTGTGATTGTACGGCTGATAACGGGAGCGCCGTCACTGTCACAAACACAGTAAGGGCGTGACATGGCTCAAGTGGTTTTCAAGTACTTGGGCTGCATTGCAGAAACCAGCATAGGCTCCTCGCTTGCTGTTCTCTGGAGGTGTGCGTTAATATGGCCAAGAAATAGGGGCTGGTAATTCAAGAACAGTGGGCAGGCAGACTGGCTTCATGTGGTAATAGTTATGTTAGGAAATGTTCTTGTAGGACCGCTTTGAAAGCATTCCTTTTATAAAAGTAAACTTAGGAACAATGTTTTTACTATATTTTGCTCTTAAAAACAAAAAAGTGCCTACAAGGCTTGTCCTGCCAAGAATGACAAGCCTATTTTATGATGCTTCTTGCCTTAATGATTAGGTTCATCTGCTCTCTTTTTAAATAGTGAACACATTGTAATTTGGTGGAGAAGAGGTGCTGAATCAAAGGGCTTCACACCCATGCAGTTGGAGCTCAGGCTGGAGCAAGGATATTCTGCCTTCCTCCCTCCGTGTGTCTGTACACACACAGCTCTCCGTTACGTGTATACGAAACGTGTGTTCACGCTGGCTGTGCTCTGAGGGCACTCCTTTTGCTGTGATCAGGATGGAAACCATTTGTGAACGCTGCCTAACTGAAGCCCCCAGGAATCCTAGATATATTGCCATTTTAGTATTTCTGGAATTTTAAAAGCTTGTATTTTCCAGTTTATAAACTTGGGTATGTGCGCCACCCAGCACCATGCCCACGAACTAGCAAGCTGCCTTCCTTAAGCTCTCCCTTCACTCTTTGAAGAGACTTTCCTGCGGGGCAGCTCGGGCACCTGCAGCGGGCTCCTGCCCTACAGAGGGCATCTTGCGTCTCCTGCCCAGTCCCTGAGTGATGGGGGAAGCGTGGGGAGATTAGCTGGTCAAGTCTGAATGTCGGGTAATGTACGTTTCATATGCGTCTGCACATTTGTAATGATTTTTTTCCTTACAGCTAAAAGAAATTCAAATGGAGTGTTTTTGTTTGTTTGTTTGTTTTGTTTTATTTTTTTTTTCCCAGTCTTAGGACAGCAAGTAGTGTCCCTGGGGAATTGCTGCTTCCTTCTCCAATAGTTCATAAGGCATGTATAAAGACCTGTACTGCTAGACCAGTATCAGACTAACGGTTTCAGTAAAAAAAAAGCTGAAAAAAAAAGTTGCAGCAACAGTGATTAGTAATGGACTTCTCTGTTTCAGTATTAAGTATGAAAATCTGAATCCAAAGAATACCTTATGTGCGTAAAAGATGTGAAAAAGATTTTTATGGCAAAATCGGACATCATATTTTTAATTTATTTTTTTAATGAGTTGAATCTGGCCACGTTGTAGCTTTCACATAGGTAAGCACATTTTCTGATTGCATTTCGTTTTGGGATGCTTCATGGCCGTGGCAGTTGCAATATTGCAGGTTGCTTAGGAATTCAAGTGAACACAAGAATGAAGCAAAAACAGCTGACTATAAAAAAAAAAATAAATCCAAAACCTATTGTATTTATTTGAGTATTTTTTTAGCAGAGGTGATAAAAGTACATCTGCTGCTGTGTGGTAGGCTGGTGCTCAGCCCTAATGTGAGGAACCACAAAACCCCGTTGTTTTGTGCGCTGTGCTGGCGCTGGAGCTTCCCCGTCACGCAGCGCCTAACACTGGAGCTATTCATGCCGGCTGATTCAAGGGGCTGACAGCAATCTTTATCTGGGCATAGAAACTAGAATTTTCCTCTGGGACAGAACAAAGCTTGAGAAAAATAACTGCGCTCAGCAACAATTTGTTTCATCCTAACAACGGCGAGGCAGGAGTGTAGGGAAGTCCCTGCAGGTGACAGCAGCTCTTCTCTGCCTGGGCTTTATGGCCGTGCTTTGCCGTTCCTCACAAGTGAGTTGTGGTTTTTGGTTGTTGTTGTTTTTATTTTTATGTTTCTTATTTATTTTTTATTCTTTATTTTTTTTAATGGTATTTTTTTTAAAGACTCACTAGGTCAGGAGGACATAATGCTTTCTATATAGATTCCTCCTAGTACTTGTCTATTTTCCTAATACTGTATTGATTATATGTGTATTGATGAATTGTATCTAAGGAATATAAATGCAGTTTCAAAATGTTATTGCGATTGAAAACAGAAGGAAAGGGGAACTTTTTGGCTAGTTTCAGTGTATAAAATCAATAGTTAGAAAGATTACAATATGTACAAATTGCACAAAATGCTGCATTTTTTGAGAACTGATGGTGTGTTGGGGTTTGTTGCTCAGGGACTTGCAGCAGTTGGACAGCAGCCAATATGTTAACAGAATCTATTAAATATTTTTGTAAATTTTCAAAAAGGAAAAAAAAATCTTTAACTAGATGTTTAAGAACTCGTCTGGAAACCTTTAAAGACCAACAGGTTCTTTTTCCTGTATGGATTCCTAGCTTTTTAGGTCTCCCTGGAAACATACAAATGCTTGCATCACATATCCATTTTTTGATCAGTTTTTAAATACTACTACTCTTTTAATTGCAACACATGTTGTTTGGTAATATGAATTTGTGAAATACTGTGTCATTTAAATCATTTCATACTTGATTTGTGGTAAATGCATAATCAGATTCAAGCTGATGTGTCAGGATAGTAAGCAGTGATAATTGGTTGCTGTTTGTTGGGACAGTAACCTATACTTTTTTTGTCTATTTAATTGTGGTCAAGTTAAATGATCAAGAAAAGATGATGTTTATGGTAGCAGTTCCAAAAAGCTGCAGGGTCCCAAAACAAGAGCTTTTTCTGAACTGAATCCCCACAGCCCGTGTTGTGTCTGGATTGTGTGGCAGCCGTTCTTGTTCCATTTTTTTTTTCCAAGGCACACAAGCAGGAATTGACTGTGTTTATGCTGTCGTGTCTTTCTGTAATAGGAATGGGCACATGAGCTTGTTTATAAAGTTTCTGGAATGCCAGAATCATGTGTGTTCTTTGTTTCCAAGCAAACAAAGTCAGGACAATGGAGAAAGGATATTGGTATTAGGCCTCTGGGACATATTTTATTTTGAAATAGCTTTTAATAAGTCTGACCTGATATCCTGAGCAATCACGGAAAATTCCAAATGGACAGCTAACTTTTCTTATTTTAGAAATGTATCTGATTCTTCTGTCCCTCATCATTTTAACTTTTACTTTAAGATGCGGGTTATTATTTGAATGGCAAAGTAGCTAATCTGTTGGTGGTGTACCATTGTATCTGAAAAGTTCAGCAAACATTAATTCTCAACACCGATCAAACCAACTAATGTAGATTCAGTGTCGTGCCAGAAGGTAAAACGAAAGTAAAAAAGGAAAATAAATTCTGCAAATAAATGGCATTGCAGGAGGGAGCCTCTGAGTATGGCATTAGATGATAGACTTTCTTTGAGAGTGTCCTGAGTGTCAGCCCCTGAGTTTTGTCCAGATAATTTGAAGTCTTTCAAAATTTTTTCCAAATCTTTCACTTGTATCTAAATGAACCAGGAGCCTTTGTAGTTTGGGTTCATAAAGGGAACAAAAACTGTGTGGTCACCTTGTGGTCCAGGGGCTTGAATCCAGCTTGTTGCTCCTTCCACCCTTTGAATAATTATTCCATGTGTTTAAAACTGTATTTTAAAGTGTTGTTTCCTGCTAACTTACTGTTCCAGGACGGGCTGCTTAGGTCCCCACGTGGGGATAAAGGCTCTGGAACAGCCAAAGGAAATGGGAAAAGTGAAAGCAAGGGAAAAACACCTTGCTGCAGTGCCCATGCTTACCTTCTAACACCCTTCTCTGTCCTTTTTTTCCCCAGGCAGTCCCTTTCCCTCTGTGCCTAAATTTTCACCGCCCTCTGAGGGAAGAATTTATTCCGAATATCTAATCTAAACTTCCCCTTTTTTTTAGTTTAAAACCATTACTCTGCGCTTTATCACTACACTCCCTGATAATGAGGGAGTTTGTTACTGAGACAAACTGTGTTGTTCATCTAGCTGGAACCGAAGTAGTTGGAAATGTCAAATCTGAGGCGATGCGGGGCAAGGGGTGCTGTGGGTGGATGCAGAGCAGGGGCCTCACCTCGCTGTTGCAGGCCTGGCCTCAGAGCAGCGCAGACGTCCAGTTTGGTGCTGTCTGTGTCCAGTCTGTTAGAACTGGGGTGTTTCTGGGGTTGTTTGGAGAACAGAAGGAACAACTTTCTTGTCGGGACCACTGAGCAGCGGTTACTGTGTGTGGCTGTGTCTGAGCAGTGCTCCCTGTCAGTTCAGCTGCCGGGGGACACCTTTTCAATAAAGGGTTTGCTGTCAGCATTTCAAGAAGAAAATTTCTGTGCTTTCTTTTTCCTTTGGCAATGTTTCTGCATAACGGAACAAACTTACTGCGTGTTCTTGATGAGTTAACTTCAGCGGCTGGTTGTGCTCAAAGACAAGCCGCTAACCAACATGGGCTGTGCAGTCAGCAGCACTTCTGCTATCCCTGAAATAAAACACTTACTGTTATTGTGAACAAAGCATATGATATATGTGGACATAATATGATACTGTGTACATCACTGTGTGGCGTTCAGGAGCTGGCAGCAGTGGGTATGTACGTTAATGTTGTGGCATGTTGGGCTATTCCCTTTGCCTAGGTAATTTGGGGAGTTGAGCGAGTTCGGCTCTGCTGGCAGCCCAGTGGGGACAGGTCGCACAGGAGCTTCCTTAAATGTTTTTACTAAACCATGAAGTGATTGTGGTAAGACAGAGATACCTATGTTGCCTGTCTGTTAGAGGAACAAGGATAGCTGTCACATAGGAAATGACAAAATCCTTTTTCATGATCACGTACATAATTTGCCTCAGAACTGAAGAAATCTTGTTGGCAAACGTAGGTTTTGCAGAAGAAGAGCTACAGAGAGGTCGTAGCCTTCACAGTGAATTCAGGAGGAATGAAGAGAGAGAAATCTCACCACTGCTGTGCCTTCACTAAATGCACAGATGTATTTACTGCCATCGGTAAAAGTGACTCAGACGTTTTGCATATTGTCTCAAAAAGATTTTAAAAGGATTGTAATGATTAGAGGAGTTTGACTTGGTAATTGTCCTCAGCTTCCAGTGCTGGTGCCATCATTTCATTTCTGAAGTCCCTGGGGCATGGTTCTGAGTCTTTCTCTTTTTTCTGCCGGTGTGGTTCAGCTGGTGAGAAGCTGCTGAACTGAGTGTAGCCCTGAGCTCATGCGCCCTGATTTCGTGTGGAAGGATGAAAACAGTAAGAGGTTAACTCCAGGCCCTGTCTATTTCTGTCCCCTCTGAAACAGATCTCCATGGGAATCATAGTTATGGGGATGCTTTGTGCTCCCCGGAGAGATGCAGCAGAGGAATGCACTGTGATGCTCTGCCGCAGCCCCACAGCGGCCATGGCCAGGCGTCGGTGGGACCCCTCTGTCTTTGGGCAATTCCCATCACTGTGGCTGGTTTGTGGGCCGGCCTGACAGGTCCCAGCACCATCTTGGTTCCTTCCTTCTATCGCTTCAGCCTTGGAGCAAGTGGAGAGAAGAGCAAATGAGTGGGGAAGGCCTTTCTAAGTTGATAATTGACTTCTGGTTCTCTGCTGCTTACAGCTGAATTCATCCTTGCAGGCCTACATGACCACCAGTATCAGAGGGAAAGGCTCATCTGAGAGACAAGCCCTCTTGTTTGAGCCTTTTGAAGGCAATCAAGTTGCAGAAGGCATTTTCTTTGTGGAAAAATAGATGACATCTGCCAGTGATTGGGCATAACTGTCCACCGTTTAAGGAGTGAAAGAGAGGGCATGAGAAGAGTCCCTGCGGAGTCTTTTAGTCTTTCACCTTGAACCCCCACCCTCTTTAACAAGGGAAGTGTGGAAACGTGGAAATCTGATGCATTTAGTGTGTTCACAGGCTTTCACAAAAGCTTTGTAGACTCATGCAATTATGAGATCTCTTGACTTTAAAACAAACAAAAAAAACCTGCCATGTGTAGACTTCACTCTGAAAAAATGTTGGAAGTTATGGGACTCTGGAGGAGTCCCGGTACCTGTCACTGTCCTCAGCCTTGAGCTAGGTATTTGTTATCTGTTTCACCCTGGAGTTGTACAACTCCATCCTCCTCTTATAAACATAAGAAGATAGTAAGGCTCTATGTGAAATCTCCCATTGTTGAAAGGAGGTTTATCTATTTTCATTTCACTCTCCCCCTGGTAGATTTTGTTTTGCATCTGGATTTCTGATTGTTTATCCAAGCTTCAAACTGGAACATCTGACGTGCTTCTGGAGCCAGTAGAAATACTGACTTAAGGTGGAACAAAGTTAACCATTTCTCTTTGGATAATTGTGTGGAAGAATAGCTGAAATAACTCAAACTTATACCAGTTTTTGTTTTTCATCTCCTGTGTTAAGGAAGTAGTGGTTCTGAGTTTCTGCAAGATGGTCTTAGGATGGCAGCATCCAAGCAGAAAGGTCAAGTCCCTGTAGGGCATATCCAGAGTATTTAAATCAAGGAAACTGTATAAATGCAAACATGAAATGCTCCCTGAGGGCAATAGCTTTTATTTATCCCCTCAGTGTGACAGAAAACAAGCCCGAAACCATCTTCTGCTCTTTAAAGTATTACTGCAAGTCTCTGTGGTGGATGCTGTCCTCCTTTTTGCATGCCTGCAGATGGCCTCCAGGGAAGGGTCCTCTCCAGGCAGGTCCGTATTTGAAGCTGGAAGTTTCTTCTGCCAAACTGTAGTTTCTTCTCTGCAAACTGTAGAGAAACAGTTTGTTTTCATCATGATTGTTCTTAAACTCAAAATAAATAAAAAAAAGGGCTATAGTTTAACTTACTATCAAAACACAATTTTAATGAAAATTGTTAGTCGTAAGGGGGGGAAGTCACATCTATACTGCAGCATTAGATTACAGTGCAGCTGTCAGCACATAATTATTTCTTATTTACTGATCATGGAATTGCTAGGTCTAAGGCAAGGCTGTGCTAAAATGATGATTAAGGTGATATTTAAATGTTCCCTGTTATTGAGGTGTGTGATTGCGAGAATCCTGTTGTGATAAAACTTAATGCCTCAGTACGCAATGCTCTTGTTTCTTTTCTGTTGTACTTACCTGGGAGTTACCTTTCTTTCAAGCTGCTAAAATTCGGAGAGGAATAAAAACAGAAATTACCATCCACTGACTTGTGCCATTATATTTGGAATAGTTTTTCTGAGGCACTCCGGTTGATGGAAAAATATATTCTTTAAATAATAATTAATGCAATCTGCCAAGTTTGTGAAGTAGCGTTGAATGAAATGGGGTGTGGAAGAGTGAATGGAAGGAAGTAACTTGTTCACTCTTATCAGTGATCTGGCAGCGTGGACTCTGCTTCCAGGAGCACCCATTGCAGCAGAGCTGGTGACGTCCTTCTGGTTGGGAACGGGGCTAAGGTCTCTGCTTGGATGGTGGTTTCTGCCACTGGAAATAACTCTTCTGCAGTCTTTGCAGTGGTTCACAATTTCCTTAAGCGTTACACGGAGATGACTACGGGACCTGTGAGTAGAGTCTGAGCATGGCTCAGATTTGCTCATATTTGTTTCACTCCGCTCAGGGGTCGGTCCCTCTGGGCTGTTTGTCTTTGCTTTTGCCTCCAGGAAGCCATTATGTGAAGGAGGTTTTGGACAGGAAAAGTTATAAACTAAATAGAGAAGACAGACAACGGCTGAAATAAATGAACTAGTGGTATTCTTGTTTTGTCATTGTGAATGAAGGCTGTTAAGGTTCTATGGATGTCATCTTCCAGCAGAAGTTTGTTATAGGTTTCTGCCTGTACTTAGTTGCTTTCATGCATCTGAGCTGCCATTTACTGATGATGTATAATGTTATTTGTGGCTGTAAATCAGATCAGGGAAATGTTTCCTTCTGGAAGGATCTTGCTTTAGTATTTTATTTTTAAACTGGATAGTTTCTTAGGCTGGTTTATAGCAAATGGTTGTGCCAAGGGAAATGGTGGTGTGTTGCGGAGTGGCTGGGGTGATTCTCAGGCTAGTCTTCTGCCCAAACTAAAGCTCAAGTGTAACCATAGAAATGAGCTGGTGAACCCAGAAAATTAATCCATATCTCCTGAACCTCTGCGTGATGTTCAAAAGAACTGTCTTATTTCCCAGTACGTTTCAAGCCTCCTTTTTTACATTTGATCTTGGACGTTGTTTTTATTGCTGTTTGCATTCATCCACATGCTGCATGCTTGTTTTCCCAGTGCTGTGAACTGTGCTTCCTTTCAGCGTAACTTTGGAAAGAAGCCATAGGGTGGCCACGTCACAGCTGGTGGTCCTGTCTAAGATGCCCAAAAAATACAAAAGAAAAGAAACTGAACGGTAAGAATAATAGCATTTTTACTATTGAATCAGTATGAAACTTGCTTCAGAGATCCGTGTCTCCATAGAAGCATGGATGGCTGTGAAGGAGCTGCCCTTTCTTTGGGCCGTGTTACGAGGAGCCGTAGCCAACACTGCCCTTGGAGTAGGAGTTTGGTGTTGCCTGATAACCGCGGGCGATGACTTCAGTTTGTTGCTTCCCATTGATTTCCCTGTTTGAGAGCGTACTCTTGTACAGCTTAGTTTGTCAGATTTGTACTTCATTTGACACTTCTCTGATTGCCCCGGGGGGAGTTATCTTGGTCTCAGTAACCGTTTCAGACAGAGTCTGTTATCAAACCCTAGCCTTATTTCTGGACGTTGCAGAATAAAACTGTTTTCAAGACATACACTGCTGCATGTTGATGCAGAGCTTAGTCATCAAATCTTCCTCCTGTTCATTTGTTAAATAACTACTTAAACGCCTTCAATGACAAATGTGTCTTCTTGTCAGTTTAAAAAAATGGAGACTCTCTTGTGTCCTCTGTGTGTATCTACTATTACGTTCTTCCGTGCTACCGTTGTTCCTCCAACACTGGGGGTAAATCCAGAACTTACAAAGTAGAACCCTAAAATGTTTGCTGCAAACACACATCCCTTGTTAACTAGTATTTACATAAAACATGCTGACACCAGTTTGGGGAGACTGAGTAGGATGCTTTCTCAGCTGTTGAAATTTGCACACGAGATGGGAGATGTTTTGATTAAAAAAGAGTTAGCTGAATATTTTTTCCACTTATTCCCATGTGTCAGAATCAAAGCACTGTTTCTCTAGGCATTTTGCCCACTTTCATTTTTTGTTCTCTTGTTCAGTTGTTTTGGATTTTTTCATCAAGGTTGGGATTTATTTTTTTCTCTTAATGGAGGCATGTAATAGCTTAATGATATAAATACATGTAAAAATGTCTTTCAGATAGAAATGAAGATTATATTGCTGATTTTTAGATTTCTGTTCATTTTTAGCAGTACTTGTAAATTCATTCTTTTATTTACCAGAACAAGTAATGGTGAACCAGGGACCAGGTGGCAAGAGACCTGTGAGACTTATTTCACGGGTAATGTCTTCCTGCTGTAAGAACAGCAAAGAAAAAGATTACAATTATAATGTCTATTTTACTTCTAAACATTCTTCCAACTTGTAAGATTTCTAGTATGAAACCATTTCTGTGATAGCATTTTAGCATGTCGTTTGGTTTGTTTTGGTTTTGAGCTGTGTTTAAAAAGCCTCCTCTCAAGGAAGGGAACTCCATCTTTTTTAATCAGCGTTGAAATGACTTTTTAAAAGCATAAGACAGGATCTTAGCTTTTCTCCCTGTAGTGAGAAAAACATTCCCTTTTTCATTTCTTTGTTTTTATTTGCTCCATGTGGATGCTGATGCTTCTGGCCACTCAGAAACTAGAGCAAAATCTTTTTTTAGAAACTGGAACAGAATTTTCATAATAAACCTGATCTCCTACAGATTCAGAGCCTCCGCTGGGGGGAAGTGAGGGAAGGAAACTGGAATTAGGGAGGGTTATAAAAAATGTAATTTCAAGGATCCATATTCTAAAAAGTCTCCATGGGTTTACTACTGCTGCTTGGATTAGGAGGCCCTTTAATTTGCTTTTAATTAAAATGATTTTCATTTATTCCGTGCCTTCTTCAAAGGTCCCAAGGCACCTTATAAACTTGTGATTATATATATAAACTGCAAAATCCATATTCATGCGATGCTGAGGTTTCAAGTTAAGGATAAAAATGAATTTTCTTTTCTATTACTGTTTTTGGAACCTCAATTCCCAATTATAGTGTAAGTTTTAAAGCACTGCAATTTTACATGTTTGATCTCAGAGGCTGCAGGCCAAAATGTAAGCATTGACCTTTCATTAATATCTGATCTGAATCACATATTTAAATAGCCAAAGCTTTATTTTTGCATCCTCAAAGTTGGAGGAAAAAATAATAATGTAAATACCTTTATGTTTTTTTAAAGGAAATGCATCTCTGTTGCAGAGAATTCCAAAATGCTATGAAAATTATGTTTCCGTGTAACAAATGGAAATTGTTACATGGCTCATAAATATAGTGTATGTACACCAATTTTCTTTTAAGTAGGTGATCTTAATACTATGTAAATATTGAGGAAATTAAGAAAAAACTTTCCTATAGATGACTGTCTTGTACTATGCTGCACTTCTGTACCCACTGTGCTTCCTCCTCAATACCTACTAAAGAACAGAAGGAATGGGGCTATCAACAGGGAAATAGCCATATTTTTAAAGAATATTGCAGTGTTTTGTTTGTGTTTGGTTATGTGCTATTAAATAAGTGCATAAACCTTAAGTCCAAGGAGTAGTATGGATAATACAGCCTCAGGTGTGCATTTGGTCCCAGCTAAGCTGATGGTGGCAGGGCCATCACTGTGGGAGAG
This sequence comes from Cygnus olor, assembly GCF_009769625.2. Classification (NCBI taxonomy): domain Eukaryota; kingdom Metazoa; phylum Chordata; class Aves; order Anseriformes; family Anatidae; genus Cygnus; species Cygnus olor. Next base: position 35,799,546 of record NC_049175.1, read on the forward strand.
GTGGCAGCAAGCAAGAATGCATGAATGCCGTCTTCCCAGAAACTGGAAAAGTTTCTCTTAGGTTCATTCGTTTTGTTTCGGAAGAAGCAAAAACTGCAGGGGCAGAGATGCTAGGATTTCTTTTCATGTTCATGAGTTTAGACAGCTCTAAGTGAACATTGTGACATTTCGTAACAGAACGGCGGTTTGCTGCAGGCACAAGTTCTCTGTGCATTTGTACGATGTATGCGGTTGTACAAATTCTCTAATCGTACAAGGAGCTTTGAGACACAATAATTAAAATGGAAAAATAGAACAAAGTCATTAAAAGTGATTTAGACATCTTATTTTGTTATAAAATTGTCTTGAAAAAATGGGTCTTCTGCTGTAGAAGAAAACCTGAAAATTCTGCTTGTTTATAGACAGCCAGAAATTTCACTGTTCAAGTTAGAGAAAGCAAAATGCCATTTTTGACATTACACTGTTGTTTGAGGATATTACACCAGAATTGCGAGCAGCATATTTCCTTATAATACGCTTTTTGTTTTCTAAATGAATACAGCAGTGTTCGTCGGTACGGAGGAGTTATTCATGAGGAGTTCACAGAACTTTCTCAGGATCTGGCAGAAGAGTAGAGGACTGTGCTCAGCAGTTTGAGGAGGCTTTTGCTTTTGCTTGAGTTAGCTTTTGGAAGGTTGGAATGCCAGCGTGAATGTCTGATGGACAGCATGAAGAGCCAGGTGTAAGGGCCTGTTGGTTGCACACAGTGGGGATGATCCCGTAGGCTGGTGGCAGATGCCAGCCAAGGTGGAGGTGCGTGGCGAGGACCGAGTGATCCCAGCCACCAGACCTCTTTGGCTTGCAGGATTTCCCTCCCTAACAGCTGAATGGTTCGATTTGTGGCTTCTGTGTTTTTTGTTTGTTTTTCTTCCACCGTTACTTCCCAAACCTGTCTCCCATCTGTTGCTCTGCGGTCAAAACCATAAAGTCTTGGTGTTATTTTCTGGTATAACTGGTCAATAAAAGTGACTGAAGGTGTGAAGGTTGATGATACGTGGGGAAGCAGTAGTGAAAGACATCGTAAGGTGAAGTGTCTCCTTACTGAGTTTTATGGTGGAAGCCGATTTCAAGTGGCTGAGTCTTTCTTCAGACCTGCAGTGGCAGGTTTCTGAGGAGAACCGGCCTGCTAAGGTGGGTCTCAGGCTCCTGGGGTTTCTATTTTCTGCAAACATGGCTTAGGCAGTAGGAAAGCTGTATTTAAAAGTACAAATGATAGCTGCTGAGTAAAGGTGGAAAAGCCTTTCATTTCTTTTTTCTTGTGTTTAGTTGACTTGACTTACCCTGAGTGACATCTGACTGAACTATAAAGATGGTTAAAACTATCTTGTGAAACTGCTGTACTCCGTTGTGCTGGGAATGGATAATAATAAATGACTGTTTGAGGACTGCGGTCATCTGAGGCCAAGAAACACGCTGCAGGGTGATTTCTTGTGAAATTTTAGTAGGCCAAGATGACAGACTTAGGGCCAGCTTACGCATTTATGGTGAAAACTGTACCAGTTGAATATTTTAAATGACACTGCAAGCCGCCTGCATTGCATCTGCTGTGTTTCATTGTTTCATTTAGGCCCAGATGTTAGAGAAATGACTGAATGAAGTTATGTAAAATTTCAGTGCAAACTGTTATTCTCTTTTGAATTAGGTTGGTCCCTTCTGGCTTTGGCTCCAGGGGGGTTAGATGGAATGGGATTAGCAGAGGAACCTCAACCACCACTGTTTGTATCTGAGTGTGACCGCAGGTGCTGTGTGGTGCTTTAGTGGTGCTACCTCCTCTGCCTCGTCCAGCAGTGTGGACAAGCCTAGAAATCCAGGTGAAGAGGCATTCCCTAATGGCCTCATGTGCTGCTTCAGGACAAACCATGTAGAAAAGTGCCTGGATACTATTACACAGACCTAGAGGACAGCTTTATAAATGTCCCACAAAGCAGTTCTCACTGCTTTTTAGGCAGAGCAGCTGTTTTGAAGGCAAGCTGAAGGCATGTGGAGGGCAGGTCCCTAAGAAAGCTGTGTAACTGCTGAGGGCCTGGTCCTGGGGTAGAGCCACCCTCTGGTATCATCAGAGCTTATCTGCACAGTTATCCCCAGCTGGGTGTGCAGTGAGTCCTTCCACACTGGTGTTCCTCGCTCACGCACACAAGGAAGTTCCTGAATGCGCACAGGGTAAAAGTCATTGTCATAATTTCTATTCTAAATACATGTAAGAAATACTTGTGGCTCTAGCTTGACAGGCCCTGGGAAGACGTAGCCTAAGGCCATGCTTTCTACAGAAGATTGGAGCAGCCGATCTCCAGAGCTCCTTGCCACCCTTGAGTTTTCTGTGGTCAATTTTAAAAACACCTGTAATACTTCTTTGGGGACTTGAAATCTTGTCAGTAGATGCAATTAATTTATTTCAGGTGGAAAAGAATGCTTAAGAGAAGCCTTTGGGAGGCATGCGTAAACCCATTTCAACCTTTTTTGCCCTATTTGGGGGGTAGAGGTGAGCCAAAAAATCTAGAAATGCAGGAGAGTAACCAGTGTGATGGAAATAAATGCAGTTGCACACCTATCAGTGAATGTCTGAGTAGAGCTGTTTTCCTGTTGAATTGAGATGTAGTGACATTTGTGAGTTTGTCTCTCTTGAGTGCTTGTGGCAAATGGTCAAAATGCTAGCAATTGAAGTCTGCTGAAATAACTGCAGCTCTTAGAGTGTTTTATATGCATCAAGAAGCAATTTTTGTTGTTTCTCTAAGATGCAGTGGACGAGTTGGATGTTGGTTAATGTCCTCCCGATTTCGTATTCTGTATACATACGAAACATCCTCACAAACATCCTTTGTACATCAAAAACATAGAAGGCATGCACAGCGTGACCTTTGAACACAGAGCTTTTTTCCTGTTTATGTTGGCCAAGACCCTTAAAAAATTATTTATTCTGTCATGAAGAAAACTGCCAAATAAGTTAACATCTGTGGAAGCTTGCGGAAGGTAGGTAGTGAAACTTGGCATGCTTTGCACGTCAGAAGGAGGATGGGCCTTCCAGGAGATCATTCATGCTTTTGTGTGATGAGATATCTCCTTATCATTGCGGCCCCATGGGATCAGAATGAAATGACTGCTACCACGCTCTAGCAGAGAGCAAACTGAAGTCACGTTTGCACAGCAGCTGTTCCTCATTTAATCTGAACAAACAGGGGAGCAAAGTTCTTTACACATCATTTTCTGCTGGATGATATTCAGCCGTGTATTCACGTGTAACATCTCTGTCGGTGACTGGGATGGTGGGATGAAGTGCACGCTCAGCAGGCTGGCAGGTGGCCCAGGTTTGGGAGGGCAGGGCTGCCCTGCAGGGAACGGGGAAAGCATGGGGAGCCTCCTGGTGTTGGCCAAAGCCAAGTGCAAGGCTGTGAGGATGTGGAGTAAAGCACAGCCTCTGCGAAGACTGGAGGGAAGACGGCTGCAGAGCAGGCCTGAACTGCAATCTTCAGCTACCTGAAGGCAGCAATGGAGAAGACCAAGTCAGGCTCTTCCCTGAACTGCCCAGCACAGGGACAGGAGGCAGTGGGTGCAAGTTGCAGCAAGAAAAATTGGAACTGGTTGTATGGTGGGATGAAAATTCCTCATGAGAGTGCTGTACAGTGCTGGAGAAGGGGCCCAGTGAGGCTGCAGCACCCCTGCTCAGAGAGACAGCAGCATGGGCGCCTGTCCCGCCGGCCTGGAGCTCAGCCTTGCCCTCTGGCCTTGCCAGAGCTTGGCCTTGCCCAAAGGGCCTTCTCAGCCAAAGCTATCCTGTCTCACCCAGCATTGATGCCCAGCTAAAATCCCTCGTAATTGTGAATTAAGGAAAAAAGTAAAAGGGCAAAAAAATAATCCTCTGAATGTCTTATAAGAGAGAATTCACATCTCTGTGCAACTCCAACTGTGCTCAGGTACATACAGTGTTATTCCAAAACACGGGAGATCCTGCAAGCTTTTATTATCAATTTGATTAACCTGTTCATTATTATTATGACCAGTCTAAGAAAATGTTTATCGTTTGTGTTGAGAGTTTGTACTGACGGAACAGCATAGCTAATCACTGCAGATGATTGTGCTGTTCTGTGGGAATGCATAGCTTTAAAACATCCTCTGTCTGTAGCTGCTCATTGAATTATACTTTAAATTAATTTTCATAAAGTGGCTGTACTGTTATGCTTCTATTTTTAGCCATGTTAGCTGCTGTACTACAAAAAATCAAAACCTATTCTGTTGATTCAGCAGAAAGCAAAATTTTATGTGTAAGTAATGCTCAAAATATTAGTGCTTCTAGCAGACTGTAGATCAAAGTGAGAGCTCTGTTTACACCTGGAAATAGTTGTTGTTTTCCTGTAATGTAAATCTGACCGTTATACTTAATTTCCTGAAGTAAAACTGTTGTTAAAAGCATCATTAGAGTCCATAGATCACAATTTTGAAAGAAACTAAAGTAAATCCTTATTTCAGGGATCAGAAAATAACCTGTTTGAATACTGGTCAGTCACCACCTCCTGTCCTCTGGAAAGAGTTCATCTTCCCAAGCCATCCCATCATATTTATATCAAAGATAGTGCTATTCCTACCTCACTAAACCAGGAATGTTTTTTAAAGGAAGTGAGATACTGATTTGTCACAGGTAACACAAAGTTTTGGTCTGTTTTGAATTTTCTGTGTTGAAAAGTAGGTAGTCAGTTTTGGTCATGCTGGTGCAGTTAGTCTTACGGTAAGTCTGCTTTTGTGGTTTTAGAAATGCATTTTGCATATCCAAATAAGCATGCACTAATTAAAAGTCATAGATTGTTAAAAGTCATGGATCATAAATGATTTTCTTCAGTCTTTCAGCTGAAGCACGGAAGGGTTTCTCTCTGCAGAATAGAAGGAGAAACCTCTGCAAGCCTGAAGTATTAACACAAAATTTGTTTGGATTTAGGTATTAGTGGAAGGAGAAGGTTGGGAAGCTACACAGATATACAGATAAGTTCAGTAATATATTCTGCTGGGGGAATTGCGTTGGTTGAGAAAAGCTAATGATGAGTGAGCCACAAGAGGAGCTCCTTTGGCCTCTGTTGTGCAGAGAAGTGCTGCGTTGTCAGCGCTGATAGGTGAGGAGGCAGAGTCGGTGGTCAGGAGCCATGGCAAGTGACCCCCATGGTTGTGGTACACCATTTAACAGAGCACCAAACCTCTGTGTTTCAGTGGGAAATCCCTCTCCAGTCTAGGCAGCATGGGGCAGCAGCTGCCTGGGGCACTCATGCTTGCTTGCACGGGTAATTTAGCAGAATTGTTCTGATTTCAGGCAGGACCATCAATGATGGGTGTCCCTAGGTCCTGTGATTTGGCCCCCAGAGCCAAGCCAAAGGCTGCTGCTTTGGAGAGGTGCAGAAGCTGGTCAAAGCTCCAGTTCTTCCAGACTTTCTCCTGAGGTTTGAATTCTCTGCTGCCCTTTTCAGGGACAGTGAGATTTCCTCAAGATCGTTGCTGTCTGGTGAGTTTAGAGATGACCAGCAGGGTGCACAGGAAGCATTTTTCCATGTTTTACTAGCTTGCATTGAGCATAATTGGGTTGTGTCATATCTTTCCCTGGTTCTAATTGGGAAATGTAAAGTTTGACCAGACCAAATAACTTTAAATCTGCAGATTTTGTCACCTCCCTATCTGTCCTTTTTCCAGGTCATTGAAGAATGGCTTTTCTTTCATTTGTGTTGTCGAGATGCCAGTGCAGCTGCTTGTGAAAGACTGTTGTGAAAAAACAGTAAGTAGTTAGAGCAGAAAAAGTAAAGGGCAGAAATAAGTGATTCACCTCCTAGTGGTTTGCCACCTGTATCATGTGGTTAGATATATGATGACGTCAATATTTTGAAGTCAGTTTTATGTTTTTTGAGGAAAATCCTTTGGATGCATTTTGTATCACGATATTATTCCCAGTGATCCCCTCCTCTTTATTCCACAAAGCTGTACATTTTGTTTGTGTGCCTATATGTTACTCCTGAAGCAAGAGGTTTGATTTATTATTGAAGAATCAAGATGTACATCATTTAGAAAATATTCCCTGCAGGTTCTTCTTTCACCAGCTCAAAGTCACTTTAAGGAAGGCATCGCCTTGTCTCAGTAACACATATTTGAAAGTCATTTAGTGAGCAAATTGCCAGATAATTGCATTGGTGGTAATTGCATCTTAAATTGATCTGCTGTTGAGAAAAATGCTGAAAATGAACTGTTCTTAATCTTGATATGAAAATATTGGTTCTGTTATATTAATTAGCATGCTGTGAAATAAGAATATTTTTTAAGGGAGATGCTTAAGCTGATCTGTTTATTTTTAGTTAGTGCCTTTGGTTAGTTCCCTAGAAGAATCAAAGCTCTGTTTGTGCCTGTGTGTGAGAGAGAGAAAAAAGTTTATAGGATGTCAATCAATGAAAACTCTAAAGGTTTTCCATAAAACAGGAGTTTTGTGGCATATCTCAGGGATTTTGTGTAGCTTTGTCAAAATATTTTTTCTCTTTCCTTTAACCCTGCTGGGTTCATAACTGTGTCACTCATTTCACTGTTGAACCTGTTATGGGCAGCAAAACTTCTGGGTTGATCTGAAGGGGTTTGGGAGATTGACCTGACCAGGAAATAGCATTTCACCGCCTGTTGTACTTTGACCTGTAATAATTCCTGATACTTCATTCCGCTTCTTGTAAGGTAGCTTTCTGTCTGCACATTTCTTATTGCAGCTGTATGTGTGCATTTTCTTTCACTGACCTCGGTACAAAAGGGATGACCATGAGGTCCAGAAAGGCGAGGAGTTTGGTTTGCTGCTTCTTGCACTTTTTCCACACAGTTGTAAAGCTTTCATGGCAGTTTTGGTGATGGCTGGAAACCTTTTCTTCAGACATGGTGGAGTTAGTTTCATGGGATGTTTATAACTTTATTTGCTCTCCTCCCACAAGTATGCTTTCTCTTTCCTTTAGAGCTGACCTACTTGACCCGTGGACAAAAGGTCTCTTGGAAGCCAGTGTGTTTTGATTGTATATGTTATAGGGTTTGGTTGTTGATGTACTTTTTCTTGAGACACAAGATGGGTACATGAAGTATTCAGAAATTGACCTATGTGTAGTTACCATCACTTTTGTTGATATCTCATCTTTTTTTTTTTTTTTTTTAATCTTTATATAGCTTAGTCCTATGATACAGAGAAAAAATTCAGATAGTGAAAGGGGTGCAAAATCGGTTGGAACCTAGAAATGAATTACAATCCCATTATTTTTTTCTTTCTCTCTCTCTTTTTTCCCCAGTAATATGACTATGGTTCTTTGGTGGCCTTTAAGGAAATGTATGTGGTGCATTTGAGTATAAAGGGAGAAGAATTCAGTGTGTGATTTCTTTTGAGAATTGCTCTGGAGCTACTTCTGATAAGGCTAAGATATGTTTTATGAGACAGCTAACTTGCACTAAATTGTACATTAATGACTTCAGCTGGAAAATAAGATCGTAGGCACAAAATATGCGTGCCACAGGGCAGGTTTCTGTAGCAAACGTCTGATGTGATGGAAAAGGAAGGGATCTGCTTCAGACACAATGCAGAGCTGCTTGCAAATGTAGCCTTGTTCCATTTCTCTCCATCATTGCAGTGCTGTGTGTACAACTCCATTTATTTGCTGTTTAAGGTGTGTGAAATAGGGACAAGCCAGCAACTCCATCTTAGGGGGAACGGTGCGCAGAGGTTTAGTAGGTCTGCGTGGCCGTAAAGGCCACATGTGAGGAGGCAGGAGGCTGTCAGGACATCCCTGTGGGCCCACTGGGGTCGGTGTGTGACAGTTTTTGGGACTCTGAAAATGGAGTTGTGGTTTAAACACTCGGACTTGGAGATAAAAAACCTGGCTTACTTTTTCCAAAGGTTTTCAGATTTGGTGGATGACGCTGAGGACTGTCTGCTGACTTTTTTTAATTTACCTGTATCACAGGTCGATTTTCTTTATTGTTTCCCAGCGTAGAAATACGTGCACTGTGGCCAGGCTCTCAGTAGGCTGCTCGGCTGGAAAAAGAGAGGATTTGAGTTTGTTGTGGCTTCAGCCAGTCATCCATCAGCCCGAACAGTTCCTTTTCCAGTCACAGGAGGAAAATTTTAATGTTTTAGCGTGGCCAGAGCGTCTTGGGTTATTCCATTGAATCCGTGGGATGAGCAGTTGTCACATGCTAAAGCCGCAAGCAAAATATTCAGAAATCAAGGTTTCCATTGCCAGGGAGGGACTACACAAGCACGCTGAGTTTAGTCTATAAAACAGCTCACCCTTTCTTTGGCTGAAGTATTGTGAAGGAAGAGTTTGACAGGCAGCAGCATTCAGGTGATCTGAAAAGATGGATCCCCTGGGGCAGCGGCGTTGGGTCTCATGCAGTTCTGCATCGACTGCAAAACAGGTAAATAAAAGGAAAATACAAAGAATCGGTTTGTGTAAGGTAATTTAACAAATGTGTCTGTACTTGTGGATGTGTGCACTCTCTGGGACTACAGAAGGGAGATACAGGAGATGGTGTGTGCCTCCTGTCTTGACGTGTCAGGGTAAATTTGCCCAAATGCTGCAAGGTGCTGGGCTGGAGGAGCGCACATCTGAGCACGTAGTACCTGTGCACGTGTATATTATGCTGCTTTCATACTGAAGATTTCCGAGATGGGTTGTCAAAAGGAAGGAAGGTTGACCATTGTGCTTCATATTCTCTGAAGGTAAAAGTGTCATTTAAGTAATTTTGGAGGCTTTCTGTATCTGACAAACTAAAATTAAGTGTTTATGGTGCTGTAGCCTAAGGGAATCTCGGCTCATCTTCAAGTTTTATAGTTGTCTTATTAAAAAGCTGCTGTTTAATTAGCTGTGTCATACTGGCAGTCTCTTTTTTCTTTCTTTATGTCAGAAGAAGTAATGGGAGCGCGCTATTCTGATCCATAAAAACCTGGCTTGATACCTATAAAATCAGACTTTCAGCGAAAGCTTCACGTTCTTTTCCATATTAAAAGCAAAAGCATCTTCTGAAATGGGCCCTGAGGGCTGTGGTGGCTGTGTGCAGGTACTACTTGTTCTGCAACGAATTAAAAGTAAGGGTGTGGGGGGGGATATGGAATAACAAATTATTACTCTACCATGCGATGCCTGCCCTGGGAGCAGCCGTGCGGGTGCCTGGCTTGGAGCAGGGACCCCAGCACCTCCGCAGCCCCCCGGGCGGGCAGCAGCTGCCGAGGCGCCCTTGTGGTGTGACACGTGCTTCTCATCAGTCCTTCCTCACCCCAAACCTACTTGTGTCCTGCCCTCTGTGTGCCACGTGAAGTAAGTGAAGTAAGGGTGGTGTATGCCTTTACTGGAGGACTGGAGGACAGGTTCGGCAGCAGCAGCAGCAGATGGCTTGGGCAGGCATGCAGCTCTTGCCAGCTTTACTACTTCAGAGGATGCAATAATAAACATTGGGGCAGAAAAATCTGATTTATTTTTTTTTTTAATTAAAAAAATAACAGTAATTTTGCACTTTAGGAAACAATGGGTTTTGCGATGGGAGGAATTTCCCTACCCTGTTATTTCAGCGGGTGCTGCTCAGAGCCAAAGGGAGCGAGGGCAGCGGTGCCCCTCAGCCCGTTCCCCCATGTTGGGTTGCAGGCGCTGCTCTTGCTGTTGTCTGCTCCCGCGTTTGTGCAAATAAAGCTTGCAGACTGGGAACAGAGTGTCCTGTACAAATGCCGGATTCTTTTTTTAAATTAACATACTTCTTCATTTCCAAAATAGAAATATAATTCTCTTTGGTCGTGGGTCCAGGATACAGTTTCGGTCCAAAAAGCTATTCCCATGGTAACAACCCGGATTTGACCAACGGCTATTTTCCACCAAAAATATTTTTGGATGAAATAGCCCAGCATCTCTAAACATAATGGTCAAATCTACAACTTGTTATGCATTTCACTCCGAGAAGGCTCCAAATCAGATCCTTGTCTGTATTTTCTGCATGTGTTGTCTTTTAAAGAAAGCTGTTAAGGATTGGTGGGAAAACAGAGTGACTTTTTTTTTTTTTATCCCTTTCCATAAAGAAAAACATTCCTTTATGCAAAATCCAACATACATAGTAAGGAAGAGAAATAAGTGTTTTTAAAAATCCTTAAAAAAATATGTTTTTTGTGAGCCGTAACAAAATCTGCTGTAAATACTCTGAGAAGCACTTGCTTGTGATAAATATTTCCCAAGAGCACATTTCCATATTATTACTGTTATTGTACTATTAATCAGATACAGTTGTTTTTTTTCCCCTTCTGATCCTTAGTAAATGTGCTTGAGTGTAACATTTCTTCTTAATATCAGTTCTTGAAAAGAATTGATAAGAACCTGAATGCTAACCGGTGCCTTGTCAGGGATTGAAAATACATGCGTATTTATCAACGGTAACGCCATCAGGAATTCCAGCGGCGATTTTAAAACACATTAAATAATAAAATATCGGTTTATTCTGGAGAATAAAGGACAGTAAATGCATGCTGTTGTTGACACTTGCTGTCTCTGGAAAGCAAATATTATTTGGGTTGTTTATTTGTAGACAGCAGGAGCAGTGACAGCAAAATTCCTGCATGATCGGGCAACCCCTAGGAAAATCAATAGATGGATTTTCCATCAGGCATTGCCTCTTGGCAGCCTGTTTCTGTTGAACGATACCGCCTCACGTTAGCATATGCTTGTGCACTTAGTGTTAGCTAACGTCGTCGATAGCTGAGCAGCAGCAGAAGGGGGCTGTGTATTAATATTGTGTATTAACAGCACGTGGGACGAATGGTCAGCGTGGGTGCGTGGAGTGAGGTCTACTTGCGACCAGGCTAGGGAGCATCAGGGCTTTGTGTTGCGGTCAGATATTCCAGGAAGGTTCGCCGTCCTGCCTGCAAGCCTCTGCTTCTGCTTTGGAGAAGACGTCTCATCATCTTTTGATTTATTTCTCATTGTATTTTCCCAGTTACTGGGCCTCTGCCAGTTCCTCTTCCTTCCATCTTGAGCGATGCTTTCAACCTGACTGTGTTGCTTGAAATGCACTGCTCAAAATTATCTGCTAATTAAGCACTGCGCTGCCAAGTTTTGAAGTCCAGCCCCCTTAAAAAAAAAAAAAAAAGTTCAGAAGGACTCATGAGGACTTTATTCATGAATAAGTAATGGCAAAGTGCAGCCCTTTGGCCTCAGCTGCTAACGCTGCAGTGGGGAGTTCTTGCACGTTCTGCCATTTTTCTCCCACCACAACTTGAACACTGGCTTTAAAGCTGAGATGTTTGTAGCTGTTAAGGTCCCAGAGGAGCCATAAGCCTTCCAGAAGGGAACAGGGCTGCCCTGTGTTCAGTGCTGAACTTTTCCTTCGGTGTGCCTTTCTCATTCCACGTAACTATGCGCAGTTCGAGCTGTGTCTCAGAAACCAGCTGGCATCCATCTGCTCCCATCCACTGCAAGTTTTTCATTCTCCTGTTTACATACGCTGCAAATGCATTTTTCTGATTGCTTTAACCCGGTCTCTTCAAACCATGGTTGAAACTGGTGAGGTGGTTCTGCCGCCTTCTGTGGGCTTAAATGCAGTAAATGAAGCAATTGGATTACGGGGGTGGAAGCGGAGAGTGAAAACACACACAAAGGTTGTAAAACTCCTGCTTAGCTCCTTCCTTCCTTGAAAGCCCTTCTGCTCATCCTTGAGCAGTGCTGTTAACTGGAGGCAAGAGCTTGGTGCGTTGCTGGAGAAGGTGGAGTTGACGTGAGCCTAGAGGGGAGCCCCCAGAGGAGGACGTTGGTGGCTGAGAGCGTGCGCGGACACGAGGGGAGGGCTGCGTTCACCACCTGCCTTTTCCCTCCAGCGTTGGCTTGGACTGTGCTCGTCTGCATGGTGTTAGCGGCACTAAAAGCTGTGGTGGTGCTGGCCTGAGATGTGAGGAGCACGTGGTGGGACTGGGCTGTGCCAATGTTTCCTGCCCTGTACTTCCACGCTTCCCTCGCGTCAGAGCACAGGAGAATCGCTGGTGGGGAGGAGGAAAGGCATCTCCTCGAGCAGGGGCTGCATGCTCCGCTGTTGGGAGGAGTGCCCACGTCAGCACGCTCTGGTCACAGCAGTCTTCTATGATAGAAAACATCTTTCGTCATTACCGCTTCCGTAACAACCTTCCGGGATGTCTCTTGGGCTGCATTTTTATTTCAGAGGTGTAAAATGAGAACAGTCAAAAGAAACGAGGGTGCATAGCTGTATTGTCTTCCTTGAACTATGACCCTTTTTGTGTGCTTCTTTGGAATTGGAAGACTTGTTTGCAGGTTCAGAGTAACAGTCCAGGCGAAAACATCATCTACCCAGAAGCAATCACCACGTTGTTTCCATCTCTTAGTGTATGCAGTCCCTACTGACTGGTGTTTATGGGGGAAATTCCGGCACTGTCGGGCTGCACGCTTGTGCAGGTCCTGAGAAGACGCCCATGATGTATTACATGAAAAAAACAAATAGAACTATTACTGTTGCATTCCTTACAGGTCTGGTTAAGCCAAACCTTTCGTTTTTGCTTGCTTTTAGGCTGTGGGATCAGAAAGTATTGAAACTAGGGACTATCTACCTTCCAGATGGCAATTCACAACGATAATCTTGTGCAGTGTCCGTCTCCTCCAGAAACCCAGCCGTAATGTGCGTGTGATGCTTATTGATACGGGCATGTACTGTAACTCGGCCTGTGCACAAAATAAAAAAATATTTCAGATATTAGAAAATCTGGGCTTTACTGCCAGGACTGGCGGTGTTTGAGCATCTGTCTGCTGTCAGTCTGGCTTGCAGGTGAGAACCTTAATTTTCAGACAAACCGAGTGCTGTGGGCTGTGCGTGCCCAAGAGCTGTGCCTTCGCAGCTTTGTTTCCGTGCTGGCGAATCCTTTTCCTTTAGTATTTCTTCGGTATTTTTTTTCCCGATGCCATATGTTGTACCCCGTGACTGGGAAGGTCAGATGCGTGTCTGTCTCAGCAGGTAGCACCAGCAGATTTCTTTTTTGGGTGGAAAGGGAATTTTCCTCCAGCAGATGGTCAGTTCCTGTCTTCTGTGCCTTGTGCACTGTCACTGAAATGCTTCCAGTTGGTCCAAACCAAAAAAGTGTAGAAAAGTAGGAAAAGTATGTTTTCAAAACAATCTTTAGTAATTCCTTTTCTGTGTTGCTACCTCGTTTAGTTAGGATCGTTAGTATAATTACAAAACCAGTTGCTGTACAAGCGCAGAGGTGTTCCTTAGTCTCCCCACTGGTGGCTTCCCCCTGGGGTGTGACACTGGGGGTGGCAGCGGGGACATGGCACGTGCGCGTCCCCTTGTCCCCTCGGCGTGCTGTGCTGGTCGCCCCGTGAAGGGCAGCGGCCGGTCTGTGCAGCAGGGCTCGGGCACTTCTCTGCAGGAGCCCAGCCGGGCATCGTCACCCTTCTCATCGTGCTGCCAGGGCAGGATTTGCAGTACTAAAGCACACCCCAAAAAACCTAAATACACACTTTCAGCCGACTTCAACCAAACTGATTTGACCTCTTTTTTTTTCCTTTGAAGTATAAGCAGTAAAGGGAAGCGAAGCAGGTTTCTTTGTTGGTTTTTATTTTCAGTCTCTGCTGAGCCCCATCGTGTTTGCATCCAAAGGGTATTTGCTTTAACAGCCCGCTCTGCTGTCGCGTGACAGATTGATGCAAGGACACGTTGCTGCACGGATCTGCACGTGCAGCACAGTTCATTAGGAATATATAATCAGATTTAAAGTCATTAGGTATTCTCTAAATCACTCCGCTGGTGTCATACAGCTTCTCTTTATTATGAAAGGAAGAGAACAAACTGAAAACACGGCTTGTTGGGGGCTTTTTGTTGTTTTTATTTTTATTATTATTATTATTATTATTTTGACTTACGTGCCATACTTAGAAATTTAAAAGTTTGGTGTCAGAAAATATTGGAGAAGTTATCTCTGTAATTTTCCCTGTTTTAATAAAATGCTGCCTGTTGAGAAGGTACGGCCCTCGGATGTAAATTACTTTGAGCTGCATTTTGCCCTCAGAAGGGGGCTTTATGGGGAAATAAGGTTTCCTTCATGCAGGGAATCGCTGTCAGGAGCTGTTGCAGAATCATTCTCTGCTATCCCCCCTTTAGTGCAGAGCCCTCTCCCCTGGAACAGCTGCTTCAGGAAACCACAGACCTCGCGTTCGGGCAGTGAGTGCAGCCCAGGGCCTTGGCACGTCACAGAGGGGGCACGGTGGTGGCACCCGCAGCAACCTGCCCTTTGCTGCCTGTGCCTCACGTTCCCATTTAAGAGCGTATAAACCTGGCAGTAAATCAGACTGCGGACTGCTCCTCTTCCGCAGCATGCTTCAAGAGCACCAGCCCCTGCGTTTCAGAAGCGAAGACATGCAGCAGCCTGCAACTTCGCTGGAATAAATTGAAAAACGTCCTCAAGTACGTATTTCAGCATATCCAGGTTGCACAGAGCAATGGCAAGTGATGCAACCCCTCTCTTGTAGGTAGGAAACGAAGGAATAAACGAACGTGGTTTAGCTTCATCTGTTTAGAAGTTAACGAGGATGTTCCTCTGTGTGTTAATCTGTGCTGCAAGTCAGAGGAATCGTTTCCTCTGCCGCCCAGCACGTCGCTCCGTCCAGCACTGTGGTGCCCGCGTGCTGTGATGGCCCAGCGGGGGCACCGCCTTCGCTCCTGCCCCGCGGTGGGTGCCATCGCCGGGGGTGCTGCACCTTGCGAGCCGTCAGGTTGTGTGCTGGCCAAGGGGAGCTGCGGGACCTGGAGCAGCTATACTGGAAAATCTCCATGGCAACCCAGGGAAATAAGGGCCCCTTCTGGGAAAATGAGAGATCTCAAATTCTCTTGCAGCCAAGAAGTATTATTAGTGTCTGGCTGTAGTGCTGTCACATTCTTCTTTCAAAGTTTCTCGTTGCTGAAAACAAATCGCGATGGGTATTTTTCTAATGCTTTTGTAAAGGCCCTTGTAGTTCAGCACTGTTGGCTCAATAAAAATAAAAGGGAGTAAACCCAAAGTATAGAAGAAATGCAGCATTGATTACATTTATAAAGTGTAAGTTGTGTGTGTATCCCCATTTGAGTGTTTGTACATGTGTAAAAACAAACAAACCAACCACCAGAACACTTTGATTTTGTAAGGGAAGCTTAAGTTACACTTTTTTGTTCTTATTTAAAGCCGTTGGAGGACGTATCCATGCATCCAGTCATTTTCTTAACTGCAAAACATCTTCTTAATAGCAAGCTCCTCAGCTGCTCCTCAGTGCATCAGTTCACTCTAGTTCTTTATATGCAAAACCTGCAGAATTAGTATTAAATTTTATCTGGAAGTTACTGAATTATTAAAAGTCTTGAACAGAACTGTGAAAAAAATGTAAAATTGATAATTACAAAGCAGTGTGCTACTGAGTCAGAGCCTGTTTTGCATTGAATTATCATTTCACATCCTCTTCAGCTAAGAAGCTGAACTATTTAAGAAAATACCATATGATATTACATATGGCGTTTTAATAACACTTATTTTACTCTGCTTCTGCTTAGCCACTAAATGCTAAATGTAAAATTTCAGAGCGCCCCTACCCCTTCTCACGAGAAGCCCAGCCAGCTTGTCAAGCTTCGCCGGTTGTTCTCATGGCACGGGTCTCGCTGCCCTGCCCGCAGTGACCCCGACCTCTGTCGTAAAGTAAGACTTCAGTATTTTACCTTGGGTAGGAAATACACCCACGGGTCTCCAAATAGCAGTAGTGCTGCTCCAGGTGGCTGGAGTTTGGATTTATCCATATTGATATTTTAAACTACTGGAGCGTTTGGGGTTAAAAGCCTAAATCCATACATTTTTAGATATTTGAAGGAAGCAAAAGTTTCCTGATGAGGTTTGCCAAAGCATGGAGGTACCATGCTTTACACCTAAAATACCCCTTCACAATTCCCTTTACACCTGATTTGAAGAGCCGATGTGGTGGGTTACAGAATCACAGGATCGTCTAGCTTGGAAGAGACCTCCAAGATCACCGAGTCCAACCTCTGACCTAACACGAACAAGTCCTCCACTAAACCATATCACTAAGTTCAACATCTAAACGTCTCTTAAAGACCTCCAGGGATGGTGACTCAGCCACTTCCCTGGGCAGCCCATTCCAATGCCAAACTTAACCAAAAGTGAGTGAGTAACCAAAGAGATGACTCACTCTTAAGGTATTTGGAAGTGAATATGAACTGTTTTTAAACTGTAGGTTTGTATGCTGTGATTTTATCTATGGGAAAACTACTTTTCTCATAGAAACTTTAGAATTGGACGGAACTTGCTGAAATATTTTTAGCCTTCTACATAACCTGGGAAGTACTACTTCTACGTAGCGTGTAAAACCAGTTCCCGAGGTTAACTAGGAATTCAAGAAGGTAATGAACAAGCTTTACTTGGAAAAAACGCATTAAGGGTTGATTGGTTGTTTTTTGTTGGTTTGTTTGTTTGTTTTTTGTAACTGCAGTTTTATAATTAAGTTATTTTGGGGAAATATATTTCGGTCCATTACATCGGTTTTTCCTACGGTGGAACTTGAAGTTTGCAATAAAGAGCTGACCTCTACCCCCTTCCTCCCGTTATTAACATTTGAAGACTGCGATGGCTTTCCTCTGTTTGTTTATACGTGGAAAAAAGCTGACAGTTGAATAGATTAGCTCCATATGCCATTTCCTTCCTGAGAAAGTGGGATGTCCTTTCTGAATGTACGGATAGGACGAGTATGGTCTGTACATCATTTGGATCATTCAGACCTATTATTTTGAATATTCTTGTCTCTAATGAGATATTAAAGCTAGGATTAAGTTGCCTGAATTGCAAAGTAAACGCTTAAAACACATAGTGACAATAAATACCTGAAATTAGAGAATCAGAAGCTCTCAGGTTTAATAAACTGTGATTTGACTAAATGATCCTTAGTTTGTGGATGTCGTGCAGCTGCAGAGATCCTGCCTTGGGTGTTCCGCAAATAATACGTAAGCAAATAAAAAGCCTTGCTTTTCTGTCAAAAGCCTGTACAGCGAGCCCTAGCCAGTGTTGCCTTTTGCAGTCCATTGTGGCTCCTTGTTGTTGAGGGATAGAGAAGAATCTCTGGCACCAGTTCTAAAAGAAAGTGCCTTAATTACTGCTGTAATCTTCGCCTGTGCTGCATTTGAACGCTGAAGCTCCAAGGACACCTTACAAGTACGTTAGAGGTATGTGTTAGACTTCACTCGCCTGTTTGAAGCTGTATTTTTTTCAAAGAACAGTTCCCAAGTTAACATCAAAATGGAACATTTTCAGATCTTTTTGGACATTTCTGAGAACGCTCTGTGAATTTGCCATTAAGCCCTCATAATTATTCTAGATTACCATGTTACCAATGAGCCTATATAAAATATGCATCTAAAACAGCCCCGAAGAAAACTTAAAGCTGATTTTAATGCTTTGGGTTTAAATTTGAAGGGCTTTGCTGGGTTTGCTTGAAGAAATTCAATAAATATGTATTGGCTGTACTAGCTTAAGTGACTGGGAAAACTCAGCGATGTGAATGCATTGTAATCCTTTGGTTAACAAGAATGGATCAGGAAAGTATTACAGGCTTACAACGTCCATTGTCATGAGCGTGCAGTGTATTAGTCTGCCTTTCACCACGCAATGTAGTCTTTCCTTTAAGTCAAGGTACCTGTTGCGTAGAGGTAATGCCTACTTTGGGTATGTCTCGGTGCATTCCAGCAGATAAATTAAATAAAAAATCTCTGCAGCTGACGTTTATCAGGTTATTCGCAGTCAGAATAATACCTAAGTAATTTAAACGTGGTCACAATTAAGATAATCTCACCAGAGGGCTCCCGGCAGGCAGCCACATGTCCTCCTGCCCTGTCAGGGGATGCAGAGCCTGGATCGAAGGTTTTGTCCTCGTCGAAAAGGGGTTCCCCCGCTTGTGTTGGTGCGTCGCTTTCCAAGGGTGTGCGATGCCTCTTACGGCCAAACAAAAATGTGCTTACTTTCAGATAAACAATGTATTTCATGTTGATTAAAAGGAATGAAAGATTACAAGAGTATAAAAAGACAAGTAAAAATCCTGAAAATCTTAGAAATGACTGCTCCTGCCTCTTTGACGGTTATTTACGTATAAACATGTCTTGTTTTCCAAGTAGTTTTCATTTCGGTGAAGAACCGAGCCCTAAATCTGTGCTGTGAGATCCAGGTATGCATTTTAGAAATGACACACAAACACTCTGCTTGCTCAGTGGTCGGAGCGAAGTTCAAGTAAGGCAGATTGTGATTCAGATCATCGGTGCTCTACATTTTGCAGCTGTCACATTTCAGATTCTGTTTAATTTCTTTGGGATTAATTTTGTCTGTGTATTTGGAATACTAATCCTTTCTTTTTCGGTCAATATCTTAGAAATACTGAAGCGATAAATTTTGCATGGAATCGTGGTTTAGCAAAGCTGAGATGCCGAGAGAGCTAAATGGAAGATTTATCGTTGTAGAAGATTCTCCCTGGATTTAGGATTAAGGAAAAAATGCAGCACAGGTGCTCGTCCAGGAGAAGGATCTGAGCCGCCCTTCAGGAGGTCGCCGTGCGCATCTTGCTGCTCGGTTTTCTGAGCCAGCAGGATGTAAATATCCAGGAAGGAAAAATAAAAGGTTGAGTGTAAACCTCTCAGATCAAAGGCCATCCGGCATCCTCTGCTCATCTCTGACGGACAAAACTTGCCTTGACTTTTCATACCGCAAACATTCAGCGTCCACCCCAGATCTCTGGATTCTCTGGGGCTGGGAAGAGGAGAAGGTGGGGAGTTAGGGGACGAGAGCTGTGAGTGGCACTGCATGCTTGCTTACACCAGATTCTAATGGGAAGGTGGTTTTTTTTTTTGACCTACACCTTTTTGACGCAGCCGTTAATATAGGTGAGGACGTGCCGTGTTTAAATGTTTTTGCTGCAGATAATACTTATTTATCCCGGGAAGCTGAAGTTGTTATGACACTTCCATAATTATAACTGCAGTGGAAAGAGAGCTTATTTTCTAAATATAGTGGTGATATTTAATTTATAATTCTCTGCTCTTGTTTGGGGCAAGAAAAGCTCACTCTCGTGTTCGTGTTTCTGAAGCGGTGAATGTGACTGCTGAGTGCGTAGGCAGCGATGAAACTAATTTGGAGGCCATGCATACGGTTCTATACTTATGCTGCTCTCCTGCACTACTAAAATGCCTAAGTGAGGGTGTGAGAGCCTAGAAGAGGTGCGGGCTGCATTCAGGGACAGCGAGGTGGCCCAAAACCTGGCCAAGCTGGGGGGGCATGAGTGGGGCAAAGCAGGCTCGCTCTGCGGCGTGATGTCCGGCTGGGTGATGGGCCCCAGCAGGTCCCTCGGGGGTGCTTCCAGCATCTTCGTCCCCTTGACAGCTGGCCGTCACCGAGGCCGGCTTGCAGGTGGCACGGGAAGAGCGGCTGGGGGACGTGGTGGCTGTGCTGCCCTCCAGGTGGACATGGGGCTCAGCAAGGAGAAGTGCCAGGTCCTGCCCCGCAGAGCAGCCCTGTGCGCCGGTACAGGCTGGGGGAATGCCACTGGCTGCTCACGTCTGCTTTTGTGCCCGCCTTTGGGAGGTTACCCTTCGGTTGGCTGGCATCATGCCTACTTGGCTTTAGCCCTGTGTTGTGGGCTCGCATTTTAAACCCAGCTTCTTAAAACAGCAGCGGTTGCACAAATGGCTGATGCTTAAAACTTGGCCATGTGCGTATGGAAATGAGCATCGTGCTCGTTTTGAACAAATCAAGTTGGGATCTCCAGCTTTATTTAAAACCTGCGAGCAGAACGGATGTATGCAGCGCCCTGCGTCTGCATCAGGGCTGGAAGCAGAAGCTGTGGGGAGGAGAGAGGGAACAGATGTTGCACGGGGAGAACTGCATAAGCCCCCCAGGCCAACTCATTTTGTTCTTATTTGTGTTTGAATTTCTAGGATTGAGTGGCCCAGTAGTGCTGCAGGATTGCAGTCACACACAGACAAACGTAAATGTTGCAGTTCCCATAGGGTGCTACAGGATGGCTAAGCAGTCCGTGCTTAGTTTTGCTCTTTTTCATTAATCGATTTATTCTTTTCAGACAATTTGCATCTTCTGGCCCAGTTTTGTCCTTTGTGGATGCATAATATAGCGGGCTGAAGTTGCAACAAGAAGCATTAAGTAGCAAAAAGTTAGACAAAACAGAAATCAGCATTTTTGGAAGAAGGTCTAAAATAGATGAAGTACACTCTTCTTCTGAGTACTCAGACAGTTGAAGTCTTGTAAAGGCTCTGCAGTTATCCTGCACATTTAAGAGGAGAGAGTCTGCTTTTGTCAAAGCAGTGTAACATGGTCCGTGCACAGCCGTGAAGTCTCTGGCACTTAATGAGTTTCACAAACAAAATTTGTGGCACAAAAATGTTTTAAGCACCAGTGAGTAGCCTTGGTTATTCTTCCATAAGGTTTTCAAAGAGGATCTTGCTGCAGAAGTTGCAGTATTAATAGTCCATAATAAATACCACAGTTGACCAGAAAACCTATTTCTGTTTCGAAGGCTGCTCTTACGTGGCACCGAAGAGAGAAAAATCCTGATACAAAAACGTAGAGGAGCCATTAGAACAAAATAAGTGATATGTCCTTGGGTGCCGGATCTAATTATACATCCTCTCAAAAGACGCAGCAGCTCTACCGGAGAGAGATTCCCGTATTTTGGGTAAGTGGAACACTTTTTGGAGAGGGCGGGGAAGCCACTGACCTAAATACATGTTTATCTGAGAACTTACTGCATTACAGGGAGGTTTTTAAATAAAAGCCATCTTAATCTTGGTCTTCTGCATCAGTAAGGGTTTGGAGATTTTAAAGGTTACAGGACCCAATAAATATTGCACGAGCTGTTCTTCCATTATTGTTTACTGCACATTCTTTACAGTCCTTAATTTTCCTGCAATTTATCATCTTGAGCGTTAGTATATTAGTATGTGGGTAGTAGCAATGAGGTGTAGAATAAATTGAAAGTGCACTGTGTAAGACTGAATATCACACCTGATTTTCACTACTTTTTTTCAGTGGATATTTCAGAGAACGTTTTCTGGCTGTAACAGTTCAAATGTCTTTAAGGCTCCAAGGCACTAGGTAGAGATGCGTATTGCTATTTTTTTTTGCTCCTGCTGAGGTGCTATCAATGATTTTTTAATGCTGTGAACAGTGAGTTTTTTTGCAGTGTTCTCACATTTGTAAGTCGCATCCCTAGCCCGCTAAGGAGGCTGCAGATGCAGGTCCTGGCACACATCGCACAGCAAATACCTGAGAGATTCTGGGAGGGGACATAAGGGAAATGGGCTGAGTTTTGCTCATACTCTGTCTTATCTGGAAAAAAATATGTATTTTGCCCGGACTGTTATCTTTACACTGCAGAGCAATACGGCGAGCACGTAACAGTGCGCTGGGCTGTACAAAAGCAGTCCCACCTCCTGAACTTCTTTAAACTCCCTAAAAAACGTACGTGCTCAGAAAGGTATGTGCTCTCAGGAGAGGCACCCGCAGCTCAGCACCTTGGTTTGGAGCTGTGGGGATAACGTGGTTTGGTTTTCCTCCAGTTTAACCCGTGGGGTGCTGCCTGCCAGGCTCCATAACCTGCCGTTCCCTGCCGGCCTCTCCAGCCGCTGCCTCGCGGTTTTTCTCTGCAGTGCTTTGGGGAAGTCGCGGCAACCAAGGGGTAGCGGGGCCTGGAAAGGAGGCAGAAGAGAGCGATCGGTGTGTCTGCAAATGCCTCGCTCCTTCTGCAAAGCTGCAGTACGAAGAATTGCCGTGTCGGCTGTGGAACTTGTTCCTGGGTGACTCCAGCCAAGGCGTCCCCGGCCCACCAGCCCCAAGTGTCCTGGGAATGCAGGAAAAGGCTCCTGGGTGTTTTATCTCCTTCTTTTAAGGATGGATGATAGAGTCCAGGTTTAAAGAGCGTTAAATGAATGCACTGAGGGGTGCCAGGCTTCCAGCATGAGGAAACGAACTGGCAGACTTGCAAGTACGTGTGCGCTCTCAGCCCTACCCAGCTTCTCGAGCTCACCTGGCGGCTCCTTCCCTGAGCGTGGAGAACCCTTTGTTGTACAGCACAGGGCTGCACGATGCTGAGCATAAAATACATGTGCACATGAACACTTTGTGAAATAATAATTTCAGCAAATTGTACTGCCTGTGAAGAGTTTTTCAGACACCAAGGAAGAAGCTGAGATATCATAGAAACAGGATAACTTTTTTTTTTTTTTCCTTTAAGACTGAGCTGAGTAGAAAGGAGCAGAGGACTGGCCAATGCAGAAATGTTGTCGCAAGGCATCCTGCCATTCTGCAGGTAATGGAGAAGAGATGTATATTTGGGGACATACATTTTGTCATGTCACCTAAAGGAGAAAAAGGAAAAACAATGCAGTCAAGAGCCCTTATTTAAGGCAAGCTTTCTTGACTTGCATAATAAATCACGACCTTGAGGTTGTACACTAGTGCAGGCACTGAGAGCTGCTCACAGGTACCAGGAGTCACAACCCTATATAGCCTATATAGCACAATATATAGCTTGTGTTTTACTGCTCAGCTTCGTTTCTGGTTAATTAGTGACTAGTAATCAGTAATTAACTTAAGTCTTACTTAAGTCTTAATTCTTGCAGTTAAGAGGCTAAGGCTGCTGTAATTGGTACGTGGGATGCTCAGATGCTGCTGCTGCGTTTTCGGGTAGAAAAAGTTGGTGATGTACAGGGAGCTGATAAGTGCTTTGGGTCCGGTGACGACCCACCAGCACGTGTCGTTTGCTGCACGCAGGGGCTAACCAGAAGCCATGCCGTGAGGATGCGTGTCCATCTGGCTTGGCAAGAGCAAAAGGTGAGTGTCAGCCTGCTGGGCTGCTCATGGCATCGTGGTGCTCTGCGCATGGTGTCTGCGAGGGCAGAGGGGGCTGAGCAAGGACCTGCTGTCATGGGAAGCTGGAGAGGTGCGGGCTGCCGCCAGGGACTGGCAGCACCCAGCGCTGCTCGGGGAAACCGAGTGTTCGTGCTCACCCCGTGCCTCAGGCTGCCAGCAGCTGGCTGCGGGGAGCTCTTCTTCTTGCAAGTTCATCAGGCAAGCGTAAGCCCAGATGGAAATTGTCCCTGTTTTGGGAGTGAATTA
This sequence comes from Cygnus olor, assembly GCF_009769625.2. NCBI lineage: Eukaryota > Metazoa > Chordata > Aves > Anseriformes > Anatidae > Cygnus > Cygnus olor. Next base: position 35,822,746 of record NC_049175.1, read on the forward strand.
TCGATGTTCAGAAGAGGTTAAGAAATGAAAAGTTTAATAATGTTCCAGTAATGAAATTTACGTTTTCATTCAGAAGAAAAAATTAGATCCAGCTGACATTAGACAGAAAAAGTTAAGAGAGAATTATCTGAGGGGCTCTTGATGCCTAAAGGCCGCAGTCTTAAGCTTTCTGCCTGAAATGAGGAGCTTTGCAGGCAGATTTATTACAAAAGAGAAATGGACTTATTTTTGCATTTGTCAGTGTATTTTAATACACAAATGAGAACGTAAGTAATTTTTTGACTTAACAAAGTTTAAAGTATCCAGTTTTCTTACGTGAGATACTGGTTGTCTGGGTGCTACTGATGGGCAGGACATTGTTACGCATGGACTTGCAGCATCGGGGGTAGCCCATCATTCCTAGCCAACCTAAAAATATGTTTTTTAAGTTGGTTAAAGTGCTGTAAGCTTATGTCTGTTGGGCAGATAGGTCTTGCTAGCCAGTGTGCCATAGGTCTGGCTTGCACAAAAGGAACGGTCTGTAGCAGGTTTTCTGATTCCCTAGGAAAACAGGTTTGGGTCAGTATTTATCATTTTGATAGCACCTCAAATATGCCTAAGGACTCAGTGTGAAATGTGGTTTTGGATAACATTTCACTGTTCTGATGTTGTGTTTCTTTTAGTGGCAACAAGTAGAATAACCTCACAGTGTTTGTTCTGAAGATAAATTCACTTTTTCCACCAGCCTAGTCTTTGGACAGGACTGCTTTACCTCTGTCCAGAGCAGATGTGGAAAAGCAGCTTCCTCATCAGGATTCTGCATGTGGAAGTTGAGGGGTTTGGGTCAGTGTGCTGCTGTCAGACGGCTCAAGGAGATGTTGCGCCGGCAGCTCCTGGGAGCCATACGAACCCTGGGTGCCTGTCCTTCTCTCCGTACCAACAGCAAGTAGAAAGTGTTGTGGGTTTTCCTTGGAGAAAAAAGGCAACCTTGCAGTGTGTTAGCAGCTTCTGAACAGTATCGTAACATCTGCTGGTTGGCCGAAGGAGCAGTGTGGTCAGCAGCAAACGAGACCAAAAACAGTTCAGCAACCTTCACTTCTGTTTTGAGGTACTTCCTTCACTGGAGTAGCAAAAATACGTGAAACTGTAAGGAGTGTTTATCAGAAGAGTGTTGCTTCATCAGGCTGGAGATACAGAGAGTGCAACTTACGTGCGGTTGGGTAAGTGGATGAGGGAGAGGAAGAGGAGCCGGGCGGCAGCACGGGCGCATGGAGGCCGAGGGCTCCCGGCCCCAAGCAGGTAACGCAGGGGGGAGCAGGGGGCACAGTTCCAGCAGGGATTTCTTTGTATATTAAACCTTCTAACCTTTCTAAACCTTTTAACCTGTTCCTCAGACTGTTTTGCATTCCTCCTTATATATTGGAAGTTTTACTATTCTTACTGTATTTCTATGTGGATTAGGTATGTATACAGTCCAAAGTGTTGCCCAAATACCAATAAAGAGGGAGAGGGTGAACTGGCTTGGGTTGGGTTGGGTTGGGTTGGGTTTGTTTGTCCCACATGTAAGTTCTTACCATTTGGTCGGAGCATCTTCAAGCTGTGCTCTGTCTGATTTCTCATGGGAACAGGCATTAACTGGGAAGGTGAGCAGGCTGGGGTGGCCTGAGAGCTGGCTGTGCTGTTTGTGCCCACCCCAGAGATCCCCCAGTTCACCATAATGGTAATCGTGGAGGAAAGTTACCGCTTCCAGCCCCAGTTTGAAGTGCCCATTAGTCTTTTACAGCATGCCAAGAGCCTGGCTTTACAGTACGAGTGTCATTGCCTCCAGGAACTGCCGTGAATCCATCCGTTTGTAGGGCTGTAAAGCTGAGACAAGGACGATGAAGGGGAGGTGCGGAAGGCACGTGCGAAGGACACCTCTGGCAGTGCAGCTGCTGGCGGTTCAGGCAGCTCGGTGCATGTTGTCAGCGTAACCACCAGAGATCGTTGTCTTCCTTGGTGGGTTCTACCTCAAGTCTCCGTGTCTCTGATTTCAGAACCACCTTTATCTGAAATGGTCTTCGTTTGCCATGGAATACCTAGCATCATTTCAAAGTGTATGCTAATTTGCAGCTTAAAAATTGAGCATAACTATGCACACAGTGGTCCTTCGAATAACGCCTTTAACTTTGTAAAGATTTTTCCTTTTTTCTAAGCCTAATGTAAAGATTTTTTTTAAAGCTTACTGTATATATTGTGCAGTTTATGCTGAAGAGTGCCTAATCAGTGCAGTAGGTTTCTAGGCCCCAGATCTTCACCTTCTCCCAGGTATCTGTTTCTTGGCCCCACTGCACATTTCTCGTCTCGGGCACGGAGAGAGGGAAAGCAGCACACTGTGCGTGTGCCGAGTGCTGTGCGGGAGGAGCGGGGTTACAACACTGCCTCCGACGGGTCGCACAACGCCGCCCTGCCGGCTGCTGCTCGGGGGGACCTTCATGGGGAGCCTCGTAATATGTACGGCTGGGGGTTGGCTGTCCTGTCCCAGTGACTTTTATAGACATGTCGAGCTGTAATCCGGGGTCAGCCCCAGAAACAGAAGCGTTCTTTGCCTCGGGTACTCACTCCTCCTTGTTCTGACATCAATTCAAAAAGAAAAAATAAATAGATTTTCATTTGGGAAGCTTGCTGCCAATGTGCAAGACTACCTGTTCTGAGTCACCTGCACAAACTGGGAAATGTCCTTGATTATTTGCAGTGCTGTGGCATCTCTGCAGTGCCACATGTGAGAGGTGAAGCTTTGCAGCTCTGCCCTAGCTCAGCTGTTTGCTGGGGGGTTATCGGCAGCGCCCTGACTGCTCCTCAACTACTGCTTCTGCAGAGATCAGGTGCTGGGTTTTTGTTTGTTTTGCTTATGGTTCTTTTCTTTGAAGTGACTGATAGAAGCTTAAAAGATATAATAGGACATTAAAAAAAAAAAAAAGCAGAATTTTGAGTGCAGTGATTCATGTTAATATAAACAGCTGCAGACTATGTGCAGAGATTTTGCAGCACTTTGCTGGAATATGTTTTGCTTTCTTGTTGTTGTCTTAATGGGTTTGCTTTTTTCTTTCCTGTAAAAAGCAAGTTTAAAGGAAATAAAAGTTTAAAGGCTGTTTTTTGTCTGATGCTATTCATGGCTGTGATCCCGAGAAGCCAGCCGTAAGCTCTAGTAACCGGGCGCCTGTGGGGCTTGGTGAGGTGGCCGGTGCAGGACGTGTCTGCAGGCGCAGAGCCCGGCTGGGGTCCGTGTGCTGGCACAGCACGTCTGTCTGTCTGTCTGTCTGCCGTGGTCATTGCTGCACCTCAGGCCGTGCTGCTTCCTTATATCTTGTTTATGCACATTTCAGCAGTCTGGTGCCGATCGGAGCTGAAGTGCTGGAAAGTTTGCTGCATTCCCATGGAGCCTGTTTCAGTGGCGGATCGCCCTCGCAGCCTGGCATCGGTGTTTGTGATGGGAAGCGGCTGCACAGCACCAGTGTCACCGGGCTGCACGCTGCTGTCACTTGTCACTTGGCCTGGTGGCTTTTCCAGCCTGCATCAGCGCTTTTCCTCTCAGGGTTAACATTTTATTTCTTGTTCCTCTTTTACGACACTAATGCTTTTTCTTTTTTTTTTTTTTTTTTTTTTCAAACTTGAGCAAAGGGAAATCTCCTCCCTGCCCCTTCCTGCCCAAGAAAGCCTAATCTGCCCTGAAATACATGCCTGCATCCTGGGGTGCAGCACAGGCTGCTGGCCTGGGTTTTACATTCCCAATAGCTCAGAGGCTTTCCAGCTTAATCTTAATAGTAAATGCATGCCTTCTGTTTATTTTTTGAGACTCTAGGCCGTAAAGAACTTTCTGTTTATTTTTTGGAGACTCCAGCCTGTAAAGAACTTCAGCATCCCTAGATATTTGCATTGGTAATGATCGTTTTTTTGAGAGAGAAATGGCCTATTGGTAGGCATAGCACTTAATAATGCATGAGAAAATCAGATGCGTTTCGTGTCCTAAAGCCTGATTTTGAATTAAAGCTGCTGCTTTTTGTCATATATTTACTTTATGTAGCTAAATTTATCTGCTAACTTAGTGACTGTTGCAGGAGAAGAGAAATACGGCCCTCTGCCACCAGCTCCTGCAGTACGTGTGCAGTAGCGGGCCCGGCTATCGCTGTGGCTTTCGGTGCCAAGGAGCTGCAGGACCCTGGAGCTGCCGTCTGCCCCGCTGCAGCTGTGTCTCTGCAATAAATACCCGAGGAGCAGGTTTTGGTGCATGCCCAGCCAGCCCCTACGTGCACAAGCAGCTGTTACCCCGAGTGAATGTCGGCGTGTTTCGCAGAGCACCACCTCGCCGTACGGAGCCATCTCAGAGCAGGTGGCACAAGGATTTATCCGGGGCATGAGTTCAACATCTGGCTTGGCCCGCTTCCTTGGTTTTGTAATGGTCTCTTACACATTTTGTTTGCCAGAGAGTGTTGCTGGTCAGCGGGAATGATTTTGTGCTGGGGCACAGGCTCCACAAGCGGCTGTGGGCAGCTGCCGGGTTGAGTCCTGCGAGTGAGGTCCCTGGCTGTGTTGTGCCGGGCTGGGTCGCAGGAACTCCTGTTGCTGCAGCTTTAATCCCCCCAAAACCATTGTTCTTGCTTCTCCCATGTCTTTGGGAAGGTTCTGGCTCATGCTGCTGCCAGTGTTAGGGTACGAGCAGCTCGGGGTGAAGCGGTGTATCCAGCTGGCTGGGTGCGCGGATGGGGCGTTCCCAGTTACTGGGATGCCAGACTGGGTGCTGGGGTGGCTGCATCCTTCCTGCATTTCCAGGTCTGCATTCGCCAGGTTGTAGAGTTATCACATTTTAATGGGACTTCAGAACAGGGTTGAACACGGTTATAGAAAGGTTTCTGCATGCAAAGAAAGTTGTCAGAGCCTGGGAGGCTCGTTTTAACCTGAGCAGTTAGCAGTGTGATTTGTGGTGGTGCTGGCATATGTAAGCCACAAAGCTGCTACCTAACTTTTTGTGTAACATCTTCTTGATGTGCTATGAGTGAGCTCTCAAATATCCAGACGTCATGTTCTCCTTTGCTGGTTTGTCTGAATACGCAGACAGCCCATACATTGTGCTTTTGTTTTTCCCTTCCTCCCCTCCTTCCCTCCCAAATGAAATACTTTGCCACTGTAACACAAGCATTTAATCTGGCCATTGTATGGCATATAATTCTCCTGTATGTATTTTCCATCGTATGTAATTAGCTTTAGTTCTCAAGAACCGATTTTAAATATTCATATAGATCTATTACAAGGGAGCATCTGTATGATGATATGTTTTCTGCATCTGAAAAATAAAAGGACCACTGGGATGGAACAAAAGGCAACTTCTCAAGTTAATTGTAAAATTTTATTGGTGTTTCACTCTGCTGCTCTAGGGTTTCTTCTGTGAATCAATTGCAGACTGCTTAATTTATGGATGAACTCTGTCTGAAAGGCGTCGCAAATTGATTTGCTGACAACGCACGGGGAAAGGTGACCCTAATTTGTTACTTCAATCTCCTGTACAAGCCTATTGGGGGAAAAAAAAAGTGATACTGGAACTTGCAAAAACGTAAATGCAAATTGTTGTGCTCCTTGCCAAGGTTCTGCGTGTGTGTTCAGTAAAGTGTAATGAATGTAGGGTGTGGGCAGCAATTGTTTAGTATTATTGAAGATATTAATGAGACTTTAAAATGAATCAAGATGTTTGTCCTTCAGTGTTAGTTCCTATAAGATTTTATACAGAAGCCCTGCAAGTTCTTTGTTGGCCAACATTAATTATTTGCTTGGTGCCCTGGAAAGCGCCTGCTGGATAAAGCTCTTTTCCTTCTCCATGTTTCTGTCTTCGTGAACTTACTCCTTTGGTGAGCTCATAGGTGAAATAGTAAATAATTCAAAATACAGCCTTGCTGCAGAGATCTTTATTTAACTAAAATTAGACCAAGAAGGACAGATAATGAATATTTATGCAGCAGGAGACACGTTTGGATATGAAATAGGGCTGTAAAATGGCTGTGGCGTAGACCTAATGGTAGACATCAGCTTATAAAATAATTCAATGTTTTTCCTTCCTTTTTCACCATAATAACTACTTGTGCTTTCATCTCAACTCAGAATTTCATGGCTCGATCCTGCCCTGGGGTGGGGGCCAGCCCGTAACACCAGCTCTGCTGTGAGCATCACCTGGGGGTCCGCAGCTGGGCTGAGGCTGTGTGCCCGTGGCACTGGTGACCAAAAAACACAGGTTTTGTGCCTTGTGAGGTGGGCCATGTGCTGTGCAGTGCCAGAGCAGCTGGAGCCGTGTTATTTCTGCCTTTTGCTTCAGTGGCAGTGGGGAGTGTGGGCTTCCCGTGCCACTGCAGCCTGTGCTATTGACATGGGTTATAGCTGCTCCTCGCCACAGCTTTACCCAGGCTTTTCACGTTATAACTCGTTATCTGGAGATAATTTCTTCTGTGCTGAGCATCTGTCACAAAACTTGAACTAGTCTCGTAGGATTTGGCCTCTGATGAAGAATTTCTAGTGGTTCCTGGTAGCAAAGGGATCAATGGGGTGAGCTGAGGTTGAAAGTAATAACTCTGCAATTTATAAACCTCCTCTGCTAAAAATAGGCTGAGGCCTTTCCTCCTACACCCTTTGAGTAGGTTTGCTCCTCTTTGTGTGCTCCAAAAGCTGAGGTTATTCAAATGTTCACCAAAATGCTGATATAATGCTCTCTCACGCAAGGGACTGGGGGAAAAGGGAGGCCTGGCTCTGCAGTGATCATAAGCTTTTCTGTGTATAAAATTGTGGGGCCGGCTCAGGATGTTGATAACGCGATGCGAGGTGCTCTGTTAACTGTTTCGTAAATTCTGCCCCCAGCAGCAGCAGCAGCACTTGCTCTCCATGAGGCATTTTTCTATGAGCTCAGTGTAGATTTTATTTGTCAGGTACACAGACCTACACTGCAGAAACCACTACCACAACCAGGCATGTCACCAAAAGGAAATGGTGAAAGTGGTCAGGAAACAAGGGAATCAGTTCAACAGGTAGAAGCAAGAAAACTGCAAAAAGCTGGAAATAGTTTGTTCTTTCTGAAAAAAAGGGGATATCATGGAGTTTCACCATACAGAATTACCTGGCAAGCCTGCAGGAGCACTGCAGATGTAAATACCGCAGCCATCCAGCTTTCTTAGCTCAGAAAATATGTCTCCAGCAGCCTTTGTGCTTCTCCCGGGAGCGGGCTCGAGGCTGTGTGCGGAGGCACCGGCCGGCGGCTGGATGAGGGGCAGGTGGACATGGTGATGGCATCGAGGGTCTGGTGTTGTGGGTTCAGTCTCTGCCTCCTCCCTGCTGGCTGAAGCTGTAGCGTGGTGGACACTTGGGTTGGCTCAGATCTGGTGTTTGGGGTCCAGATTACCCCTGTAATGAGCATCTCTCCGCTGAACTGTGCTTGCTGTTAGAGGGAAGGACTGTGAATTCCAGCTAAGCTGGGAGGAAGAGCACCTGTCCCTGTGACTGAAAAGAGAAGAACCAACTTCTTGTAAAGTTTTTGCTTTCTGACAGGACTTCTGTTTTTGCAGAGTTGAATTTGTTCCCCTCCTTTACCAGCCGTACCCTAACGAGATGACTGGGATCGATTTGCTTTAGGTGTCGCTGAACGAAGCGGTCCTTTGGGGGTTCGACATGTGAATAGATAGGTGAAAGAAGGTCTGCAAGAGCATCTCACCGGGCAGGGATGCTCAGCGCTGCTCGTCAGGCTCCTGCCTTGCCTGGGGACGAGCGGGGCCCAGGCCACTCAGGCCACCCAGCACCAGTGCCATAGTGCGGCCGCTCGTGCGGCCTGTGGCGGGGCCAGAACAAACGGTGTTCTGAGGGGCTCGGTGTCTCCAACCCAGACCAAGCAGCCTCACAGGGGCTGTGTCTGGGAGCTGTGGGGGCCAGCAGGCACTGCTCAGACTGGCGGAGGACTTCATATGGGCCCACTTTGGGAAGGAGGTGAGGGGGAGCTGGAGGTTTCACAGGCCGGTCAGCTTACTTTCATTTCCAGGACAAACACCAAAACAATTAAATATCAGTGGTCCCCTGGAAGCAGTTGGAAAGATGCGTAAGAGATGACGTGGCATGCCCTGTTGTATCAGGCGTGTTCCTGTGGTGGTGTGACATGCCCCGTGTGGAGTAGCCAGAGATGCTGCCGTGAGGTTCTGACCCCATCTCAGAGGATGCTGTCTGAGAAGCAAGTCGGGCAAAGATGGATGCGATGAAACCCAGGCCTTCAGAGCAGCGATTAATTGGAAAAACCCTGCCCTGAGGAGTGCAGGTGTGTGGCCTTCACAGTCCCCTGTGTGGTGTTATGTATTGTGTCTGTTAACGGCTTGGCTTGCATGGGAAGTGTTATATTAATGGCATTCAAAGCAGCCTTGAGTAATTAGGGAACCATTGTGGAGAGTACAGCATGCAGATGCAGAGCAGGTGCAGAAGTCTGAAGCAGGAGCAACGAGCGGCACAGCACGAGCTGGGGAAGTGCTATGCCTCCGCAGCAGAACCTTGGAGGGCCCTGGCCGATCCGTCCCGTGCCGCGGTGCGTGCAGTGCACCAACCTCTGAGGCCGTGAACGGATCGAGCCCTTCGGATTTGGACTGGTGAGGCCTCCCCAATGCCCTGCAAGCACCTGGGGAATGATCCGGGCTGGGAGAGGTCAGAGCGACGAGAATCACCGGGATTTAGAAGTGACTGGTTCAAAGAGGCTGAAGGAATTGTTGTTAATTAGTTTACTAAAGAGATGATCAAAGGGACCTGGGCATCTGCAAGCATAGGAAGCTCAAGTGGGAGTGATGGGATGGCTCCACACAGGATGGGGGGAGCATCCAGAAAGCAAAACAAGAAAACCCAGACAAGCGGAGGACTGGGACACATTGCTGAGGGGTGCTGAAGAGCTTTGCTGGAGGTTCAGAAGCACGCTTCAGGCAGACGTCACGAGTGGTGTAGGTCCGGCTGAGGTGATCTGCCAAAAGAGGGCCCTTCTCACTCAGCTGTGTTATTCAGTGCTTTTACAGCTATCACGGTTATATTTAGAATCTTGCAGTTGTGCAAGCACCTATATAAAAAATGATTCATTTCATTAATTACATTGAAACCATGGGGCTTTACACTTAGCCTCAGATTTGAGTTATTTTAACTTATTCCTTTGTGATTAAAACCTCAGTTTGTGGGTGTTAATGGGTGTGAATCTTTTTCTTTTGGGGATTTTTAGTTAGATTTAGTTTTTTTTAGATCCTTTTTCTTTTGGGGATTTTTTTTTCTTTTGGGGATTTTCAGTTAACATAGGTGTGAGTTTTTTTTTTTTTTTTTTTTTTTTTTTTTTTTTTTTTTTTTTTACTATGGAAGGAACTCCAGGAATTTTATTTGAAGTTTTCAGGAGTATTTAAACAGTTTTCTGTATACAAGGGATGAAAGTTTTGAGATGGTGTCCTTGCACGTTGCACTTGGAACAATAGACATACGGTGTAATTTTTAGGTAGTCCTTTGTGGAGCCAGGGGTTGGGCTCAATGATCCTTGTGGGTCCTTTCCAACCCTGGATATTTTGTGGTTCTATAGCTCCTGGTTGTAGCAGTCCAGATTTGAGAGAAAGACATGCTTAATAATACTCATCACAGCTAAAAGAAAAAGCGTTGCATCTACAAATATTTCTGTTAGTCATTGGACTAGGTGATCTTGGAGATCTCTTCCAACCTAAATCATTCTGTGATCATATGGCAAACTATTTTATTAACTATAATTTGCTTGCTGACTTCATCCTGGTTAATTATACTTCATTAAGTGTGGACCTGCTTACCTTAGCCCAATCTCAACGCAGTGCTAGCTGATGGAGATTGAGCATCCCCACTTCAGAAAAGCACCTGCTGAGAGTTACTGAAAGAGCTGATCAGACAATTGCAAAAGCAGAGTTCTTTAAAGTGTTTGCAAATAAATGTACCTCTGTGAGGAAGAAAATGCAGTAATTGTCCTAAGCTTTGTTTACTTCGACACGGAAGCATAGCTTTGAATTTGAAAACAATTTTAATTTCTCTGAAGTTGTCCTTCCTTCACTGTTATTGTCGGCTTGATCTTGTGTACTGTTTTCCTAATTTGGGATTTCTGTGATGTGGAAACTGACAGTTCTAAGTCTCACCTGTGTAATTTTAAATATGGCATCCCTAAAGCCTTCACAGCCTTTTTTATTGCTTCATTGAGAGCCACTCAGCACAGCATGAAAAAGAAGCGTCCCTTCAGATAAGGCATACATTACCTGAATATGGAGAGTTTTCCAAAAATTAAGGCTACAGCCAAAGTTCAATATGTTCCTGGTTTGAAACACTTCTAAAGCAATTATCTTTTTGCTATGATTTATGGCACATCTCCATAATTGCTTTGATTCTAATCCCGGTAAGTAGCAGTGCCAAAAAGTCAAGAAAATAAAATAAAAATAAAAATAAAGGAAAAAAAAAACTGTAATACTCCATACAACTGCCTCGTGTTCCTTGATGTATTTGTAAAGTCTGATTGAAAAATTTCTCACCATTTTTAATGCGGCAAGTGTCACTTTTTAATGGTGGCATGTCAACCCCACTGCAAACACTGTCATTTAATCCTTTGCGGAGCAGACCTGCTAATGCAGTGCTTAATCTGCTAGTGACAACCGGTGATTTATATTCACTGGAGAGCTCAGCATTACTAATTGAAATGGATTTGAACTACTGTTAGCCATGGTAGGGTTGGAGACATGCTCGTGATGTTGAGAAAGATAGGTAGGACCAGCTAAATATGGTCAGTGGAATTAAAAAAATAAATAAAAAATTAAATTAAAAAAAAAAAAGATTTTGGTCTGTAATAAGATGTTTATCTTTAAACATAACTTTTTGGAACAGATAACATGTTTTCTCTATGAATTCTTGTTAAGCTGTGTATAGTCCATGAATGTGTGTGCCTACAGATAGTGTGTGTGATTACCTACCAAACTAGCCTTTGGCAGAGCAGAAATTTACATTTCTCAGCTGTCTGCTGTGAATTTTTGCCAGGCAGAAACTCTGTGCTACATATGCTGACCTTCCCTTGTCTGAAAGTGAAAACAAATGTAATAGTTTGTCTGTGTGAATTAGGGACGAAGTGACTAAGTGAGTAAGACAGTCTATCAAGCTTCATTATTCTAAATGAAAATTCATTTTATTCGGTTAAATGGTACTTTGCTTCACTCAATCTCTTATGTGTAAATGGTTATTCTAATTTGTAGTCTTTAATCTGATTATTTCCATCTCTTTTAAAAGCCCTTTATTGCACGTGGTCTATACACATCAGGAATTATTATTGTCAGATACAATTTTGTGAGCAGTTCTATTATATAGGATTTTAAATGTTAAGTATTTATCCCTTACATTCTTTTGCTATTCCTGAAGAGGCCAGTAGCAAAACGTGTATTTATATGTCCAAAAAAAATGGCAGCGAGTGTGCTGTAGGCAGTCCCATTTGAAAATGAATAGGTTTTTCTGGTGGTATCGCAGTGTTTTTATAACTCACTTCTAAGAAATGGCTGTGCAGCAGGCTGTGCAGCTGATTTTTTAGGAATATCTCCTTCGTAGAGTGATCCCTGGCAGAGTTTCTTGTTGCTGCTGGCTGAGCTGCACGGGATGCACATGCACGAAGGCACTCCACTGCGCGCGATGTGGAAATCGCTCATCGGCTCGTCTGGCACCTTGAAAAATGAACTCAGTCACAAAGAGCGGAGGTTGGAAAGACAAATTCAAGTCATTCCGGATTGCTCAGGATACTAATTTTAGTTTCTTACTGCAGTCTTTCATTGTGTTTTTGGCTTCCAGGTGTCATTACAGAAGGAGATAGGACTCTGCTCCATCAGCTCACGCAGAGTTTGCCAGGCTCATCCATACCGCCGCATTGCCCAGATGAGGACCTTTGTGTGTATGATAGATAGATAGTGTATAGGTGTATATATGTATATATTTATATTTTCATACATCTAAAGGCATTTATCTTTTCTCTTTTTTCCCAGTGCACACTGCAGGAGGGCAGCTTGATCAGTTGTTGGAAGTCAAATATGCCTTTCAGTTTTGAGCTAACCTTTAGCTCAAATGCAGACAAAAACTATCACAAGTTCTTTCCTTTTCCTCTGGATTTTAGGATATCTTAATTCTCTGAGCAATACTGAATTACAGGAATTAAAAAAAAAAAAGCAAAAAAAAACCACTACGGTATTTATTTTTTCTAAAGTTCATAATTTTTAAAGCAGATCAAAACATTCAGCTTTTATCAAACTTCTTGAAATTTTCATTTAGGGCTTCCCACTATCCTATTTCCATGTATTCATTTGGAACTCTATTTTTGGTATTATTAAATCCTTAGTTATGGGTTATGAAGTAAGTTCTGTATTCTGTACTCACAATACCCTGACATTAAGCAAGTGCTTCATTTATTCTGCACTAATTTCTCAAGCAGGATTCCCAGAGTTTCATAAACAGGCATCCCTGCTGGACAGGTGCGCTTCTTTTCAAAGTCATTTTGGAAAGCCACGATCAAATGAGTAGTTTTCTTTGTAGCGCTCTAGTAGTCATGCTTTCTTACCCACCTTATGACAAAATGGCGCAAGAAAGGCCTAACCGAAAGCGAAGTCTGGCAATATGCACTGAAGTGAAATTGTAACCAGGCACTGTCCCAGCTGGGGGGCTATGTCCTCCTGGAGTGGTGTGTTGTGGGACACCTGGTGGGGATAACAGCAGGCTCCGTGAGAGAGGAAGGAGCTGTGCTCAGCCCAACCACGAACACGAGCTGCTGGGCGTGCAGGGGGTTCCCTGGTGGGCACCAGGTCTCTGTGGGCGCACCCCAAGGAAGATGCAGGGAACGGGTGTCCATTGAAACTGCTGGGAAGCAGCTCATGCATCAGGTTCCTTGAAGGGGATCGCATGGGTGTAGCAGTACCACGCAGCAAGACGCAGATTTTATTATCATAATTTCTTAAAGCCCAGGTTTTATTCTTAAACTGTCAGGTCTGAGGAGGATTCACTTGTGTGACCAAGACAGAAATTAAATGTGTCCTAGTGCAGTAATCCCCGACAACAGTGCGGTTTTCTCACTTTCGGGGGCTGAGCCATCCAGTGTGCCATGTGGCATCCACTGGGCCACCCAAGGACCAGTGGCAATGACAAATGCTGGGCAGGGGCTTTGCATCTTCCTGGGATTTCTACGCCAGGATTGCATTTGGATGGTAAGTGCTGGGCCTCCTGGGCGGGATTTGAGCTCGCTATGCAGTTTCACAGTGACTTTTTTTGGTCATGCTTTCAGGTTCTCTGCTGGACCTGGAAGCATTTTTCTGTAACAATGCAGACTTTTAAAACTGTGATTGTAGCAGCAGTCTCTAACAGGTTTCAACATTTTAGGGCTTTAGTTAATCAGGAATAGCTAATAACCTGTACTACAAAAAATGGGATTCTGGGGAGTTAAAGCTGAAGTGCCTCAGCTAGTCACCCACAAATATCCATGAAATAGGGACTGGATGTCGTGGGATATGAGCAGGCAAAAATGCACGACGTGCTCATGCAGTTCCCAAAGCAGCTGCTGTGGCTTTTTGCAGGCAGGCAGCAGTGGTCTTGCAGAAGGAAGGTGGCCTTGAGCCCTGTGAAAGCTGTGTAATAACGACAGCGTGCACCTCACACCTCGCTTTCTTCCTTTCTGATTTTATCAGCAAGAGGCTTCTCTAGTGTACACGGTTGTCCTTTCCTGTTCAGCGGTGCCTTTCTGCCTGCCTGCTCTTTCTGGAGATGAGTTGTTCTATTTTTTATTTATTTTTTTATCAGACTATTGTGGCACTGCACCTCCTGGAGAAAGGAAAGCATTGCTCTATCTACAGGGGTTGGGTTTTTTGGTTTCAGAAAATTCTGTAGCTGAGGTCCTGTAGTAATTGCATGCCTTTCAGCATATGAAGAAGATAAAGATACATACGTGGTAAAATTTACAGTATATTAATGTATTTTATGCAACTTGCTTACTCCCTATCCACCCCTGTCTGAAGACAAGTACTCAGTGCTTTGCAGAACTAGATTGTACTGAGCTCAGTCTCTTGCATCTGCCCCCAAAATTTGCTATAATTTTTCATCCATCCTTTAGCAAGCAAGAATACGAAGCACTTAATCATGGCTTCAGACAAAAATGAGATCCCAGAATGTGCATAAACCATGTAGTTGCATTTGTTTCTGATAAATTTGGGGGCATCGAATGTGTAATCAAGCTACACTTTATCACATTCAAGAGAACAGATACGAGATGCCTGGCGCAGTATGTCTGTCTGCAAAACCCTCACAGCAGCAAGTTTGTGAGGCGCTTTGCTCCTTACACTTTTCAGCCTTTTGGACATGGCTTGCTTCCAAAATTACTCTGACTTCCACTGGGGGTATTCATTCTGCTGAACTGAACAATTCCTGGTGACTTCCAGGCTTTTAGGGCAGGTGATTGTCTCACATCTGTAGATACAGCCTGTTCACCCTCCGATGTCTAAATGTTAGCTTCTTACTCAACTCTTACAATGGATAGAGAAGACAGAAAAAAATACATTTGTTGAGCTCACTCCCAGTAGCCTAGTATAAAACTTCACGTAGTCAATAGCAGTATGGTCACTATGGTGACTGCCATAAAAAGCTCTCAGTGGCTCTGATTCCATCCAGTTAGACCTGGCTGAGGCAGCGCCTCGCACCTGGGGAGTTTCAGAGCAGGAGGATGGATCCCTCGGCTCGGCTGGGTCGGAGCTGGCAGACCAGGTCTGGTGCAGCAGTCCCGCTGAAGCAGTTTGCGGTTAGCTGTTGTGCATAATTAGTTACCTAATCCCATGAATGGCCAGTTCAGGATGAACCTGGCTGTTTGCTGAGCCTGGTAGTGTAAGATGTCTAGTCTGCTTACATTATAAACTGTAGTAGAGGGAACGGATAGAGTAAACCTGTCAAGTAGGAAGCTGGACTGAAAAGGGGAAATTAAGAAAATAAGGTTTGATGGAATTTAGGAAAATAAGGTTTGATGCTAATAACGCTTTTAATTATTCTTTCTTTGTTCATTCTTTTAAAGAAAAAAAATCAGCTAGATCCATTAAGCTTCCAAAGTGTAAGAATGGAAGCAAGAATAAAGAAATTCTATTGAGTGTGTGGTCCCATGTAAGAATGCTTTGTGTGTGTTGTCTTTTTGCTAAAAATATACATTTTGTCTTTTTATTTTCATGCTACGTTTTCTAACTTCTGTGTTTTCACACCGCTTGTAAGAGTTTGAAATGTCACGTATTTAGATTTAGGGGCATGTACAGAGGCACTGGCAGTCTCTTCTGGAAGGAGCTACCTTGGCGATTTACCTTGTGATTTCAGTGGGCAGGAGGGCTACTCGGCATCTTACGGAGCCTTGAAAAAATAAATAAATAAATAAATAAGCTTTAATATCAGATTATGCAAAATCGACTTTGCGTCCTTCCTTGAGGCACCTGTGGGCATCCCAGAGCTGCTGGTGGGCTGGGAGCAGGGGCTCTGCCCTGCTGGGGCAATCTCCTTCTGAGCACGAGATCAACAAGTTTCAAGTCTCACTGTTCTGTTGTTGTTTTAATTCTTCTTATTTTTACCTTTCTTGTTTATAATAATACGAGATGTTAGTTGAATTTGAATGTAGCCCTGTGCGCAGTGAAGAGACTGGGACTGAGGTTTGGGTAACAGGCATGAGCATGGTGAATGGGCAAGAGGGGGGTGAAAGTTGCTGTTAAGGGAGGTTTTTCATCATGGTTATTCTAATGACTACTGGCGCTCCTGTGGGTTTTGTGTTTGTTGTTTTTGGTTTGGTTTGGGGTGGGTTTTTTTGGCCTGTTGTTAAGCAGTACTATATAATGTCCTGTGTAAATTGTGCTATTAAATATTTATACTGATAACATCGGGGAGCTTTGTCGTGCCGTAGTGCTGTTGTTACAATTTTAGCCGTGGACGCAGACCCACCATCTGGCTGCGTTCTGCCACTTCTGAAATCCAGAGCGTGCCCACAGTGCCTGGGTGCAGCGTTTTTGCCAAAGATGACGCTTGGAAATCAAACAAGACTGCCTGCTGCCTGGGGTGGCAGCCTGTTGTAATTCACCTGACTATTAGGGACTAGATAACTGTTCAGCAAATTAGTAACAAGATTCATTTTTTTTTTCCGTTATAAAAATGTGCCTCAGTTTTGAGGGACTGGAGTGCTTCTGGAGCAGGTTGTCTGCCTACAGGTACTGACTCACCCTGCTCCTGCAGCAAGCTCCTGAATTTCTCTGCAGTCCCCAGCGCAGCAGCCCGTTTTCATCACACCTTTATTCTAAGGTTTTCTACATTGGAAATTATTTTCTGGTCTCACAAAATACAAATTTTTCTGTATTTGGAAGGCTCTGATGCCATGTTTTATAGCTTGATAGTTAATGGCATGTGTTCCCCAAAAGAATACATCGTGGTGCTCTGTGTGCGTGTGTGTGGAAAGTGAAGGCAGCGTAAGAAAACAGCAAAAGGTAGCTCAGAGCCCCAGAAGGTGTGATACCTGCAGTGAGGATAGGATCCACCAAACCTACGTGCCCAATATCTGCTCTGTGTTTACTCGCACGATGCCAGTTACTGGTACTTCTGTATTTTGGAAATGATTTCCAGATTCCTTGCCTCCATGTCCTCAGCTGCCGTGTGCTGCTGACACAGACCAGCTTTTCTGGCCCGATTTCTGTAATTGTCTTTGAATGATGGCTGAATGCTGTCTTCCTGTTCTTGCACTTAAAACATTTGTAATGAATTCTTAATGCAGACAAGTTGCATTTCCTTCCCCTTTGCATCAAAAAAGACAGTTAAGTGATAAGGCAATGGGAGGGTATAAAAGTTTTAAAACTTCCCTTGTGTAAAGCAAGCATTGCTTTTTCTTTAATTTTGTTCTGAAGAGCGGAAAAAGGTAATAGTAATTTGACCCAAAAATTTATCTTACGCTTTTCTTGTCTTTCAGATCCAGGATGGAACATCCCTGTTCATTCCTGCTACTCTGTGTTAGCTTTCTGTTCGTGCAGGCTTTACCACCAAATGGAACTGAATTACCCAAACCCACCACAACGACAAGTAAGGCCATCATTTAATTGGCAGGGGTGGGAATAGGGAGGGAAAAGGACTTCAGGTGAGGTCCCTGCGGTGACATCCTGAATATTTTTCCATCATGTTCTAATCTTGCGTGATGACATCTGTGTTTGACCTCTCTCTTACTGGTGTTGTAACTTTACTTTCTCTTTCCCGTGTGTGGGAAATATACAACTTACACACTGATATTTTGAAATAGAGGCATAGTTGCTTCAACAACAGAGAGAGCAGCAGGAGGAACTACAATATTTATATTGTCTTTTCAGTGATGTGAGCTATCTAAGGCAGAGCTGGAGGTGGATAATAGTGCAGGTATCCTGCATAAGGTGAGGTCAGGTGAAAAATAGAACATTTTTTTTTTCAAAGACCAGAGAGCAATCTTCTACTCTCTGGTCCGCCACGGCATCTCCTATTTCTCCTCATTTCCTTCTTTCTTTGACATTTCTTCCTCTTGCTTCAAGACCTCCTGTAACTGGCCTAACACAGCACAGTCCTGTAGAGGGGCTAGTTCAAGTCTATTTTATTTATTTTATTTATTTATTTATTTATTTATTTATTTATTTCGTTTAAAACCATTGATTCTGCTATTATGTTCTATGACTGGATGGCAAATCTGAGCTGCACATTGTCCTTATCCTTCATAAACCTAGGTAGGTGTCTTCACGTGCCTGTTCAGATGGTGCTGGGTGTTGGCAGTTTGACAGCGCTTATTTATCTGTTTAGGCAGTGGCCGCGCACGGCGCTGTGCTCACCTCAGAGATGGATTTCAGAATGAATAGCTTCTATGTGGCCTTGGCTGAAGGAAAACAAAACTGACTGTGTTCCATATAAACACTGTGCTAAAATCTCAGTAACTTTTCAGGTCGCTGTTGTTGCCATCCAGTCTTTATAGAAGGGTGTGTTTTTGCTGTTTTCTTTTTGTTTTTAATCTGCCTGTGAACTTCACACCCCTATGGATGGAAAGCCAAGCAAGAGTCAACTGCTGAGCGTGGCTGATGGCAGTGCCCGCGGTCTGGCGGGTCTGCGTGGGGACTGAGCTCCCGAGCCACGGCAGCACGGCCTTTTCTCATCCAGCTGTAAGGGACAGAGTCAGTAGCAGGGCTGGCTTTGGTTGGTTGGTTGTTGTGGTGTTAATGCCACCTGACATTCAGTCGAGCAACACTGGAAATAAATTTTGTTGTTCGCACTTCAGAGCTGTTTCTTCAGGCTGTCAAAAAAACTCACGCGGCACCAGCGGGTTTTGGATCCCACGTTCATCGTTTTGGTCTGTATTTGTAGCAACTCAGGTCTTAGGCATTTGTGTTCAGCAAGATGTAAGACTTCAGGGCAGCAGAGGTCTGGCAGTGTGCTGCTTTCCCTTGTTTTGCTTAGGTCTTTCAAATTGAGTAAATTGTTAATATAAATAAAAACGAAGGTATGTACAAAATGCTAATAAACAGCTCTGTTGAAATACTCTCTAGCAGATGTCTTGCCCTGCCTCTTGTATAGCACCTGGAGCTTTAGAAGAACAAGTTATTAATATTTGTCTAAATATGTAAGAATATGGGAATCGGGAAGTAACTTGTTAGCTTTATCAATTCCTAGAACATTTTTATTAAAATGTTTAAAAGAAAAAATGAAATAAGTACTTTCCCCATAGATGCTGTTCACCTTCACAACTTAATTCAAAATTATGTTGAATATGAGTACGATAATGTGGGTAATAGTAATCTTATCTTCCATATTTTAATTAAATCTTAATTTCAGTGAGACGAGTTAGAAATTATTAGTACAACTAAACTCTTTTTTTAGAAGTATCAAAGCCTTCGTTACTTTGCTGTGAGAAGCGAAGAAGAGTTCTTTCTGATAAACAAAACATGCATACTGAAAACAGATTGCTGTATAGAGAGTTCCAAGATAATAGGATTATCTAATACTTTTAATGGCTACAGAGCTAATAAAATATTTTTTAATTAAAAAAAAAAAAAAGATTTCCGATTAAAGTATCAAGAAAACTCTATTTAAAAGAGTATGGAAATAACTGAGAAGAGTTGTCATTTTGCATGCAGATTTGATGAATGATCCAAAAAGAGAGGATGGTTTTGAGTATTGCTCGATTTTTCAGCACTACTGCCATTTTGGTTCCTACAGAACTACCGTGAAATTGCTACCATGAAATTTCCGTTTAATATAATCAGAATATTCTGGGTTTTACTGCACCGCCATTTACTGGAGAAATTGTACTGCCATTTACTTAGTATTCAACTGCATTAAATATAAAACAGTATTTGTTCATTTGGATTTGCCTAAATTTGTTTATTTGGATTTTACACATACATTTCAAGTAGATAAAACCTTATGCTATCAAATACATGTAACAAATTGTTTAGAGATGATGCTGGTCCATTGAATTCAAATATTTCCTGGTTGCTTAAATATTAATTAGTTATCCGGTGTTAAGCATAGTCAGGATTCTTTTACTTCTTCTTGTTTTTTGTTTGTTTTGTTTTGTTTTGTTTTACACTAGTTATGTCATTTAAATGTGAAAGCAGTCTGGGAGCTGCAGTAGTAAAACTCTTAAATTTAAATGTTTGGAAAGGACTTCAGCAGTGTTTGCTGCATTAATGTTTCATAGTTTTCATGCCCCTCTTTACACTTTCTTTCCGCTACCAATGTATTAAGATGCAGAGACAATGAATTTATCGGATGAGTGGGAGCACCCGAGCAGGGTGCCCAGCCCCAGGTCCCGGTGGGTTTGAAGCTCTCCAGGAGGAGCCCCCAGCCCCTCTCTGGGCAGCCTGTGCCAGGGCTGCGGCACCCGCCCAGCACAGACGTGCTGCTGGGGGCCAGGGGCAGCCCCCGGGGCTCCAGCTTGGGCCCGAGGCCTCTGGGCCTGGCCCTGGGTGCCGCTGAAAGGAGCCTGGGTCCGTCCTCTTAGCACCAGGTGTTTATGGACATGGATGGGATCCCCCAAACCTCCTTAAATACAGCATAACCGGCCAGTCAAAAGTAGTGATTTTCACCGCTATTTGGCATAGGTGTGGCCTCATAATTAATATTGTATACAGCTCTGGACTCTACAATATGAAAAGGTCCTTGAAAAGTGTCCAGAGGAGGGCAGCGGAGCTGGTAAGAGGGCTGGAAGGCATGTCCTGTGGGGAGAGGCTGAGGACACTTGGGTTGGCTTGCCTGGAGGAAAGGAGGCCAAGAGGCAGCCTCATTGCTCTCTGCAGCTCCCGGCAAAGTGGAGAGGGAAGTGCCGGCCTCTGTTCCCTGGTAAGATGTGACAGGATGCACAGGAATGGCACAAAGCTGCACGAGGGGAGGGTCAGACCGGACATTAGGAAGACATTTTTCACAGTGAGGTTGATCAAACACTGGAACGAGCTTCCTAAAGAGGTGGTTGATGCCCCATGCCTGTCAGTGGTCAAGAGACATTTGGATAATGCCCTCAATAACATGCTTTAACTCTTGGTTAGCTCTGAAGTGCTCAGGCAGTTGGACTCAAACTTTTTAGGTCCCTTCCAATTGAACAGGTCTACTCTACTCTACTCTACTCTACTCTACTCTTTCTATTCTCCAGGCTGAACAGTCACAGTTCTCTCAGCCTATCCTCATGGGGTGGTGCTCAAGTCTCTTGATTATCTTGATAGCCCTTTGTTGGTCTCAGAATTTGCAGTGTGTCTCGGTCTCTCTTGTATTGAAAATAATGGAGGAAATGTATAGAAAGAATGAAGTCTTACTGTGGGATTGCCGGAACTGAACCCAGAGGTGTTGACCTTCACGCTAGATGCTGGAGTGGTGCTTTTCCTTGTAAAGAAAAAAAAAAAAAAAAAAAAAAAAAGGCTGGCCCAATTTACTTAATATTTGAAAGCCAAAGGGCTGCTTTGCTGGTAGATACTTTTTCCTTTGAAGCGCAATTCCAATAATTTGTTTGAAAAGCAGAACTTCATAAATACCTGGCTGTGGCTGATGGTGGCAGGTTGCTGGGCTCAGTCCAGCTGTCCAAAATTGGTCTTCAGGATGGCAAACGCCAGCATGATTATTTCATTTGCTGCTGAAGAACATGAGGAGAGAAGCAAGCTTTGGATGCTGGTTTGTTTCCCCCACCTTTCTGTTTCCTTTAGCCTTTCTTCAGGATTGGTTTTTTACCTTGGGTATGTTTTTTATGCCTATCAAAGCCAGCTCCTGGTTATTGGCTGTCTGTCTGCTTCCTCTCTGCAAGCAGCCACTGTGGAGCGTATCAACGCATTGCTATGGGGTTTTCTCATCCAAAAGTAGCTTGAGAGGGCTCAGGCTGGACTTGAGGCATCCCCGCTGCATGGGGCACTTGTCCTGCGCTGCCTCACAGCACGAGTTCAGCCGAGCCTGGAGGAGGCAGCACAGCTCTGGGGAAACTGAGGAAGGAGGTGAGCTCTCCATGCAGTGAGTTAGCTTTAAGGTTTGTCAGAGTCTGTAAAGCACACGGTAATGTTCAAGAGGCTTGATTATGGTAAATCAATCACTGTTAAACCTGCTGAGGGGAAACCGAAGTTAAGCGCTTGAAAAAGTTTTTACAGCAGCAAAAAAATATTTAAATATTCTGCTACTTGCACAATCCTGAGATTTCAGAACTGCCCATGTCCATGAAAAGTGCTCAGGCCTGCCCAAAGTATGTCTCTCAGGTGTGTCTTCACTGCAGACCAAATGACAGCACGAGGACTGCCTATGCCACACGTGCATCTGCAATGCAAGTAGCATCCCCGGTACCTGCAGCTCAGCAATAGTGTGAAAGGGTTTCTGTGCCAGGGCTGCACGCTTTGGGAAGCTTGGCTGCTCCCTGCAGTTACTCTTGGTGAGTTTGGAAAGAGTTATCTGCCCTTTGGGGCTTGTGAGGAGCATTGAAAGGCTACAATAAACAATGAAGATGTTGATTGCTCTTTGAAACGTACACAGGTTTAGTGGTGTAAGTGAAGGAGTAACGTAATGGTAGATCATTTGGTCTGACATCTCCCCTAAAATTATGGCCTGAGGTCTTGCGTGGCCACCAGGCAAGCTGGGTGCAAAATCTGATGCAAGCTGAGCTTAAATCTTCAGCAGAGATGTGGCAAAGAACTCCTCCATCCAGCCTCAGTCTGACGGGAGTGCTGCCTACATACCGGCGTTGCTGTCACTTGCATTAATGGGCCATTGTGCCATCCCAGTCCTACACGTAAAGGAAATGATTCAGGGATGAAGAGGAGCAAAGCTGTGCAGGGAGCATGGAAGGAGGACAGCAGGACACGCGCTGTTGTGTAGATACTGCCGTTAGTTCCCTTTTTTGTTGTGGTTGCTTTTGTTTTTAATGCTAGCACACTGAAACTAGGAACATCCTAACCCTGAAGGAAATGGTGATGCATTTCCAGAAAAAGCCTTACAGACATCTGGGACAGCAGTGCAGGGAATAAAGCAGGGAAGAACCCGTGAGTCAGACTCGGTGGGTGGCAGGGGAAGCACGAGGGGTTGTCACCATCCTTCTGGTGACAATCCTCATCCTTTGCCAAGTTGAAAGTCCCTATTTCATTGTAGTTCTGAAATGTACCCCCTAGACAATTGTTTTCATGTAGCTGCGAACAGAAAACCATGTGGTTCTGGGCCACTGCTCTCTTTGTGTTGGAGCAGCAGGAAATTTTCCCCAGCATGGCTGTGGTACAGAAGATGCTTTAGAAGACATCTGCCTTTTCTGCATGTACTTACTCATGTTTCAGTTGTCAACTTCGGAAGCAGCAGTGATTAAAGAAATATTTCAAGTCTCTGTTTCAGTCTCCCATTAAAATCTCCCAGATTTTAACATATATAGAGAGTTATATTGGCCAAAGGTCTTTCCATCTGTAAATCTACAGTGGCCTAAGCCCCGTCACAGCTTTCTGTTGCAATTTTTGGGTTGTGTTTATGAAATCACCAGTGCAGACACAGAAGAAAATACAGGTAATAAATGCAGCTGTTTAAAAACATGCGATGCCTTACATGCAGGCTCTGCAGAGGTGAGGCCACTGATGTGCCACTGCAAGGCTTCAGAAATAGATGTGCCCACAAATGAGGAAGAAAGAGCCATTCATGGATTTTGACCTCATCTCCTTGTAGGGGGAGAGGAAAGATCTCGTTGCAGAGAATTGCACCAGTCGTTGCAGGGCTGCCCTGTCCTGAAAGAAACGTGGCAGGAGGCTGCGCTGCTCCAGGGTTGCACTGGAAGCTGTTCGTGGCCCTTGTTCATGAATCAGTTTTCCAAAGTCCCCTCAAAAATAGGGTGTGAGATGTGTCAGCTCTTCGGAAAGGAAGAGACAGGGGATTTTGTGTTGTGTAATGGACTGAGGGAAATTTTAATTCCCCCGTGACTCAGATTTTTTGCTGCTTGTCATTTTGTCTTAGCCATCTTGAAACAGAACCGATTATAAGAACTAACAAAACCCCCAAATCCTGGAGGATCTGAGATATTCAGTCTCAAATTTCCAAACTACAGAAGTGGGCTAAAGTGGTTCATTTTGACCGTGAAAGGCAAACACATACTTCTTGTTTCTTTATTTGCCAGATCATTGTTTCTATAGAGAGTTCAGTATTGCTAAATGCTGCACAGAAATTGTTAGGCTGCTTCTGCCTGATGTGATTCCATCCAGACAGTACCTACAACAGTGATTTTCTGAAAGCCTGTCAAGTGCTGGTTTCTGATTACGATTTTGTCATGCCTGTCACTTTTGTCTTCATATACCACTGAAATGTCAAGTTTTATGTATTTTATTGCCTTGCCTTTCTTTGTACTATTATGTTGACTGAGGTAGCTTCTTTCCTTGTCTGCCCTATGGATATGCCTGTAAAGGAGGTTTTATTCCAGGCCCTAATATGCTACTTGCGAACCCTCACATTTCTTCTCTCCAAATTTTATTTTTCCCCTCTTTGTGGAGTTTCTTTTTAACAGTGTTAATCAAGCTTGCCTCCTGCTCTCTCACCTGTGACTTAAATATGACTAGGCTCATTTGTTTTGAAGCGGTGATTACCCACGACGTGGAAAAATACTCTTTGGTACGGGGCTGGTGTTGTTAGGAGAACCACTTTGTAGTTTTAGGTAGTTATTGTAATCTTGTGATTGAATGATATTTTATGTCATGGCTTGTGGCCTATTCAAAAAGTGTTTGCTGCAAGTAAAATGAAAGAGTTGAGGTAAGCGTGAATGCAAGAGGTGTTAGAATTACTGCTGCCTCTCTCCACGTTCAAAGACCACTGTAGAAATCGTGAGGAACTCATTAGGGATGTGTAAATGTAATTTAAAAAGAAAACCACCAGCAACCAAAACTGCCTTCTTTTTGGAAGAGCATACGATGGTAAGAAGGTTGACAAAAAGAGCTCAGGAGGAATGCTGAGGAAGGCTGCTGTACGGACAGAGGAGCGGGGCCCCAAGACCCATACTGGCAGATGCCATGAGCACAGGCTGCTACCGCAGGGATGTCGTCCAGTTGCGATCGAGGAGAGCTCTGCCCACCTGCACGAGCTTTGGGCAATAATTCCCGGCCCCGTCTGCCCCACCCCGATGCTGAAACTTGGGTTTACGGGCCTGGTCGGAAGGAGAAACAGGCAGCAAGGCTGTATTTTGCTTGCTGAAGACTAAGGCTGAGAGTTTTGTTTGCTTAAACAAAACATGCTCTCTTTTTTTGTGATTTTAATGTGTTATATGTTGTTCCATAGCATTAAAAGGTTACAGAAAGCACATTGAAACATTGAAAATGTGAAGTGCCACATACATTGGAAAAAAAACACTGTTAACAGAAGGGTGAGACTTGCAGTTCATACTGGATATAACATAGATTTGTTTTTATCTCTATTCTGAGCATTTATAAAAATCCCTGCCCGTATTTGCGTACATCATGGCGTGTCACATTGGATAAGTTACACGTGTTTTAAACAGACGCCATGTCTTTGGAGTAGATAAAGTCTAAGCAAGGGGTGGCACTCCTGGATGATTTCTGGCTGGCTGAAAAGCAGTTGCTGTGCACAAGGATACTTGCGCAAGGAAACCTGTTGAATGGGCTTGAAATGTAGTTCAGGACCTTGCAGCACTTAAACTTATTTTAATTACAAGTAAATTTTTTGCTAACCAGTCATCCCCAAAATATACGTGACACTCTCAGCAACAGATAGTGAGTGCTCTGCGCGTGTATGCCTTTGAGGGGTAAAAAAAAGCTTTTAATTTCAGCTTTGCATATATTAAATAAATTTGTGATGCTGTTTAGTAAGTGCAAGCAGATTGTTGCATAGAACCAACGATTTCTGATATCCCAAGCTGTTTCTGCCTGTGCTGGATGAGGCAGTCTGCGTCTGTACCGTTTCACATTCACTGTCTTTCATTTTGCAGACTCTACAGAGGAGAACAATTTACACAAGGACCTGCTGACTTCCATGCTGATCTTGCTGCTGGTGTTCATCGTCTTCATTCTGTTGGCTGGCTATTTTTTCAGGTACGTCTGCGTGGAGCTCTGCGTGCAGAACTAGTTCAGTCTTGTTCTGATATGATCTAATGAGGAAACGAAAGCGTGCGTGCGCATGGTGCGGCAGGAGCCTCCATCACAGCGCAGGGCAGGGAGCCGTGGTGCTAGCGGCTCTCACCGTAGCAGTTCACAGGAAGATGAACAGAAACAGTTTCTCCAGGCTTACGTGGTTGGTAAAGGCTGAGTTGGAAAAATGCATGTTACCTTTAAACCTAGTTTCTCAGACTAACGTGGCGTATATATTTAAGGTTCAGAAGACATCGGAAAGCTGTTGTGAACTCCGGTGACAAAAAGATGCCAAATGGGATCTTAGAAGAACAAGGTAAGGAGAGATTTGCTTTCCTTGTCTGTGTGAATTGTGTGTGTGCATGCACACATTCTGTCGTTCATCAAGAATTCAATTATTCAAGCGTTAATTATGCTTGCCTCTTATTTTATAATGTAAATTCTAAGATTATTAATAAAGAGAAAATAGTAAAAACAAAAACAACAAAAGAGGTCCATATTTATCTATTCCTCTATCTCTGTCTGTCTGTCTATCTATCTATCTATCTATCTATATCTATCTGTATCTATCTATCTTAACTTCCAGTTTTTGGTTTTAAATAACTTTCACTTTATGTTGTGATGCAGCAAATACTTCTTTGTAAATGTTCTTCAGGTTCTTTATAAATGTTTTATTAGGATGCTGACTGAGATCCAAGTTTCTGGCACTGTGATCATTATATTAGGAGAAAGGATTGTAATATTTCTTCTTAAAAGTAAAAAAACAAAAAAACCAAAAAACTTTTTGTGAAAGTAGCAAGTTGTTCCTGCACATAATCAGAGGCAAGCAAGGGGATGAGATAGGGATGTGTTGTAAGCCAGTTGGACTAAAATAAAGTACTCCCAGGAATTGATAAATGTTTTCCCCTGGCTTTTTTGAATGTGCTGCTTTTATTTCCTTGAGCAGGGAGCCCCCAGGGCTGGTGGCTCGGTGGGGCTCAGGAAGTTCAAACGTAGTACATGTGGAGGAGCCATTAGTTTCTTGCTTATAAATTTTGTGGCCATAACAAAGAGGAAAATGTCATGAAATGGAACAGTTACGGTGGTTCTTTCTGTCAAATCCACAATGCTACATCTGAACTGAAGACTTAGTTAAAGTAATGTGGAAGAAAAAGTCAAGAAAGTCAGGCTTCTAAATACACCCCGGGTGCTTCCTGTTCAGTCCCGGCAGTTGTGCACAAGCCCAGCTGAACCTGCTCTGGAGTATCTCCGTGCCTGTCCATCAGTGGTTCATGCACTCATTGGGAGGGTTTAGTTTTGAAGCATGGCTGCTGGAAGTCATGCTCGTCTACCAGGCTACAGGTGCCCCTCGCCTTATGTGTGAAGTAAGCCAGTAGTATCTCCTGCGGATAAATACCAAAAATTGTCCCTCCGGTCCCTGCTGTGCTGCAGAGTGGCTCTCGGCTGCTGTCTGTTCCTCATCAGGGGAAGCAGGGGATGGGGAACCTTCTTCTTTCCTAAACAAAACTTGGTCGCAGCATAATCTGGTGTGAGTACAGAAACCATTGATTTTACCAGTAGTGGTTCTACTTGAGCTGAGTTTGTCTTGAAGAAGTCACTTGGCCTGTGGCTTTGGTTTCTTATTTCATTTAAAAGCAGCTTCATCACTGATTTAAGTCTCGTTTGAGGAGTATGTTTTGGCATCCGCCAACATACAAATTAATTTGCAATTTGAATTAATTTATTGGTGTGCTCTGAACATGGCTTTAACATTTATTTTCCTTGAACTGACAGAACAGCAAAGGGTGATGCTGCTCAGCAGGTCTCCTTCAGGCCCAAAGAAGTATTTCCCTATTCCAGTAGAAAATCTTGAAGAGGAAATAAGGATCCGATCAGCAGATGAAGGGAAACTGTTCCGGGAGGAGTTCAATGTAAGTCATCAGATTTGGGGTGAACAGCTGCATAGTGAAAAATAGGGAGCAAATCAAAATGTCTGCAAATGTTAACAATTTGTTAAAAAATGTTGTATGTGTGATGCGGGTATCTCAGAACCTTAGCACGTGTTATGTGAGTGTGCTGGTACAGTTTGTCCTCCTTTAACACTTTTTCATTTTGTCTGGGTCAATTTTGAGGCCGAAATGCTGTTTTTATTGCATTGCTTGGGGCATTTGAAGAGGGGGATGTTCTGCTTCAGCGTTCATGTCCTGGGCATTACCCCTCTGCACGCCGGGTTGCACTGCCCTGTGGCAAAATCTGAAAGGTTAACTGCTGTGTGAGACTGTGATGCCAAATTTGTCGTATATAAACTCACTAGCATTTAAAGAAGGTCTGTGGTAGAGAGTAAAGTGGAATAAGAATCTCTTTAGCTTTGATTTTCTTGTTGATAGGGGGAAGCAATTTTTACAAGTGAGTGCCTCACCTCTATGGGAAGTACATAGGGTAGAAGAGAATGTGGCCTGTAATATTGCCCTAATGAGGTTTGGGGTTTTTTTGGTGATTTGACCTTTTGCTCTCTGTTATTCTCCCATCACTTCCCTTTTTGTAGGTCTTGGTGCCCTAGCAGATACATTTCCATGAAGTATCTCAGCTGTGAGGGTTTCTCTTTGAAGTGTTGCCTTAGCCAGAAAGGAGATTCTGTTTTCTGCCTGTAACCCAAACTTCAGCTGTGTGTGGTTGTGACAATGAGTCTTAACCAGAGCCTGTGGTGAGCTGCTGCAGAGCCGGTGTCCATGGGGAAGCATGGCACTGCCAGCCCGCCCTCGCATGCCTATGATTTCATGGGCCCTTACAAAACTTTCATTATTTCTCTTCACTTCCCTTAGCAGCAGAAGCAAGTTGCACAGAGCAGTAGATTAAATGTCAAATACAGAGTTGTCAAAGCCAATGCATGCATTAATTAGACAGTCTGTTATGTTACCTTCTTAATTGGTAGCATATTTATATCTGCAATTTGTTTGATGGTTATATTTAAAAGATATAATTTCTTTGCCTTGCAAGAGACACAGCGTTGTGGAGATATTTATCTAACTCGACAAAATGAATGTGAAAACTAATTTGTCAAGATGCACAGTTGTGAATTTTGACTCTCCTGATTAATATGTTCCACAGTCAGGAGTGAAACAAGCAATCTATTTTTATTTTAAAACCTGCTCTGCTTGGATCTTTTTCTACATCATGCTGCGAGCGGGTGAGCTTCTGTCTGCACACAAGCTCCAAGTCTGAAAACTGTGGTCCAATACCTGTAAATGAACAGGCACGTGTAGAGCAGGCTTGTAAATGACTGGGGGTGATGGTACATAACGTCTGCTTGATGGGTTTTGTGCTGTTTTTTTCCCCCATTACATTGCCTGTGGCTGCTTGCGTACATATATGTGCTGCTTGCTCAAGCCTGAGAGGGGAAGGAAAGGTGAAAATTGAGCATCAGTGATCAATATTATGGCATAAAACAGGAAAACGAATAAACAGAAGTCTGCTGTTGCGATGCAAGAAGGAAAACAGTTGAGAAATCGCGACCCGCCAGCACGGCAAGGCCTATGTGCCAGCCCCTCCTTCAGAGGCCCAAATTCAGCTCCTGCCAGGTACCAGGCCATGGCAGCCCAGCAGGCCGGCCGCAGGATTACCTTGCTGGGCCTCTGTAACATCCCGGGGGACACAGATACATGGTCTCCCTTGAGAATTTGAAACAGATTTGGACTGAAGTTGGTGTTTTGGCACTCCTGCGAGCCAGCAGCGGCTGCGCATGTGCACCGCCCAGAGGAGTTGGGCCCCGAGGGATTTTTCTAGTGAAAGTAAAACAAAGCAAGCACTGGTAGGCAAACAGTGCACAGCAGATAGAAAGGATTTTTGAGGACAGTTCTGTTAGATTTATGGGCCTGATTGTGTTCTTCAGTACTGTTGATTTCACCCTTAAAGCCTAAACTACCCTAAATTGCACACGTTGCACTTCTACACTGAAATAGCAGTTTCCTACCCTCGGTATCTTCATTTTATTAATTTTATTTGATTCCTTTGTAAACATAGGGCACTAGGAAGCGTGTTTTCTTCCTTCACAACAAAACAAACAAAACAAAACAAATATATTCCTTTCTGTCTTGGTCCCTCAGATAAGTTTTACCTCTCTTTATTATCCATAATGCAAAATGTGCTGGCTATTCGTTGAAGTGTGTGATGGCTAGGTCTCATTGCCTCAATCTTCAGATTAATGTCTGAAAACCTTCCTAAGAATTTGCTTTTGAAGTTTTAATTTTGATTTAAGATGTCCCTGTGGTTCATGCAGTGAAAAAAAATGAGAAAACGTGCTGATGCTTGGATAGGTCATACCGCTCTATCACTTCACGGAGCTTTTTAGGGTTCCTGTGAAGTGGGAGCAGATAAGATCGCAGTGACCCAGTACCCACTGAGCAGACAACCCAGTGCCACCAAGACTCATCAGCTCCTCATGATGCGTGGGAGGATGGAGGGGACATGACCAAGTGCATCTTTGTTGAATCTCATCTTCCTCTCTGGAGGTGGTTGGGTTGTGAAGCCCACTGAAATGGGCTGTGTCCTTGCATGGGGTCCAAAGCACTCCTTAAGCAGTGCGTTGTGACATTAGGAAATGTCCACAGAGGTGTTGTGGCCTTGCAGAAGTGAGGAGCAGGGACTGGAAAGATTACTGTGGAGTGATAATTATTTTTCATGCATTTTTTACATAAAGATGCAAGACTAATATGACGTTTCATTGGGTATTTTTTTGGCTAACTTCAGAATGAGTGTTAATTATTTACTGTTGTGCAAAACATAAATTCAATTTCTGTTTCTTAAAATTGTAAATGTATTTTGATTAGTTTTAATTAGCAAAAGCATGGGTTTCAATTGAATAAGGAGTTAGGCAATTTACTAGAAGTAGCTTTCTTTCCTAACTGGTAGTTCTTTTTTCTTTTTTCTTTTTTTTTTTTTTAACCTTCTCTCTCCTTTCTCTTACATTCACAAGTTTAAGTGATATAAAGAAAAAAAAAAAAAAAACAGAAATGCAAGTTGCTGTTCTTTCTGTGTCGGTGAGGTTCTCCCTCCTTTCCTCCCTCCCCCTTTCTATCCTATGTAACCCTGACAACACTGATTTCTGTTTTAAGGGGAAAGTCCAAACAGTGCTTTATGACAGACAAGCAGGGACAGTTGCTTTAAGCTAATTCTTAAAATACAGTAATTTCCCAATTTTCCCTTCCCCTAAGTGATTCAGAGTAGGCTGAGCAGATTTGGGGGATGTGGGGGAGGTAGAAAGGGGGTGGGAGAAGGAGGTTCTGTGCTCCCAAACTGCTGGGATTTTACCACACTGTGATCCAACATACGCTAGCATTGTTTGAGGAGGTAAACGTAACAAACCTGATGGACCTCCATGCTCCTTTACACTGTTTGTCATGAGCGGGGCATCTCAAAGTGCAGGGAACACGAGTCTCATGCCGTGTCTCTGGATGAGCAGCATTCCTTGTTTTTCCATGAGCCTTTTCCTTAGCAGCCACATCTCTCCAGCTTGCAGTGAAGCCCCCATGGCCTGTTGGTGATGGTATCCCATCAGCATTGACTGTGGAGATGGAGCAGTTCCACCTCTGGCACCTCCTTCTTTTTATCTTCACCATCTTCCTCTCCATTTCTCATTTCTTCTTTTCATTTGATTGTTCTGAAAGACTTTTTTTTTTTTTTTAAGCCTGACTAAATTTATCTGCAGCCTTAGATCTTGCTGATTAGAAGCAAAATTTTTTACTTGCGCTCTTACACTGAGCTTCAATACTAAAGAATTGTGATTTATTTTTTTCCTGCCTTTCTGCCAGAGTTGGAGCCTCACCTGTAGATCTGGACAAGACGGTTGATATTTAATGTTCTCAGCACTGAACTATTAACTATCAAACTCTGTTTCTGTTATTGAACCAACTGCTATTGCTAAAAGTAGCTATTGGAGCAGAGCTTGACAGAGCGATGCATCCGCATGGCTGGGTCACGGCGCTATGAATCATGATGGCAGATGGCGTCTTAAAGCAGCAGCTCAGATTTTAACAGTCTTCTAAATAACTGTGATTTCTGGTGGAAAAATTACTTATTTTTCAAAACTGCTGAACTCATTTTCTGCAGTGAAATCTGCCAGGACATGGTTTCCTGTTTTAGAGTAATGAAAGTTATTTTTTTGGAAAAAATAAAATATGTTTAGTTCTGTTGGATGAGAGGCATTATGTAGAAATGCAGATTTTTCCTATGCTGTGTGCAGTCAGCAGTTAGCTATTTTATAACACGTTGACTCTTTGTATCTTTTTTCAGTCATTAACACCTGGATATGTGCAGGGGACATTTGAAATGGCAAATAAGGAAGAAAACAGGGAGAAAAACAGATATCCTAACATCCTTCCATGTAAGACGTTACCTTTTCTTCTAAATCAGACGCTTTATCTGTCTGGCATTGAGTATGGTGGTGGTGTTCATTTGCTGAAAATACTCAAGTAACATAATTTCACTGGTCACAGGTGTTCTTCATATCTCTGTAAAACCTGTTCATTTTGCTGTGGCATGTCTAGCCGTTGATCATCTTACTTTACGTTTTTTTATAATGCTTATCAGGTGTTGCGATATAAAACCTATAACAGTTGGTGTTCTACCTAACGATTATATGTCAAACTGGTATTTCAGGGTTGAAATAAAATAGAGTGAAGTTTGGGCTTCCACTGTTCTAGAGATGCAGTCCCAGTAACCCTCAAGTGTGAGGACAAAGCAAGATTTCTGTGGAGGAAGTTTCTTAGTGAGAGCTGGGGACAGCCTGCAGCTGCTGCTGAGTTCAGCAGGGCCCCCGCAGCTGCCTTGGGCAGCGGTGTCCTCCTCCAGGTCTGGCTCTCGCAGCCACAAACCCTTACGAAAGTGCTGCGGTTTGCAGCGTGCATGTACAGTCACCATTCCCAGGCTCTGGCAGGAGGAGGTGGAGGGCCACCAAAACCCACTCGTGGTGTCCACAGGGTTTAGCTGGAACAGAGCAGAGCACCTCTGAGCCACCTGGGGTCCAGCCTGCGGTTTAGGAGACAGCTGATGCTAAGCCTGTCCCGATATTTGTAAGGAAGTAACATAGTGAAGACTGATTCAAATGCAAATGTGCTTGTAATGCTTTTTTTTTTTTTCCCAGATGATCATTCCAGAGTGATTTTGTCCCAAATAGATGGAGTCCCACCTTCAGACTACATTAATGCGTCATATATAGATGTAAGTTCAGTTTTCCACTGCTAGCCAAACTGCTAACTTTTACTGTAAGTTAATATTAAATAGGCATTTTTCTGCCAGCACACGCTGACATTTCATTTTTTAACTCTATGATATTTATTTCCATAGGGTTATAAAGAAAAGAATAAATTTATAGCAGCACAAGGTAATTCATTCTCATCTCTCTATTATGTGCATTTTATGGCTGAACGTATTTAATTTTAGAAGTTTTATAAAGGTTATTTTCGGGTTCAGATGGTGGCCAAATGTGAGGTGAGCTTTAAAGGTTAGACTGTAAATGAAAGTGAAGTGAGCATGAGGGCACCCACTGCCTTTCAACCTGCAGGTACTGCTCTTAGCTTGGAGCATTGCCTTTCTCCACTTCCATCTCCACTTTGTTTCTCTCTTCTTTTTTCTCATCTGTGTGTTTGGGTGAGGAAAAATAATTCTGTAAAAGAAAATAGGATTTTTTTTTCTTTTATTATTTTTTTTTTAAATATTATTGTTACTATTTTTAAGAAATAAGCAGTATGGGTCAAAGCATGAGTAGTTTGTAGTAAACAGTTCTGGGTGGGCACCCAGCGCAGGGGGCGTTGGCGCGTCCCGTGGTGCTGCTGGTCTTTGGCACATCTGCTGAGCAGAGCTGTGTTCTGTGTGCAGGACCCAAGCAAGAAACGGTCAATGACTTCTGGCGGATGATATGGGAGCAGAAGTCTGCAGTTATCGTCATGTTAACAAACTTGAAAGAAAGGAAAGAGGTAAGGAGCTTTCAGCGTGACAGAGGATGTCTCTACCAAAGTTGTGATCCAAAAGTAGCTGCGGCTGCTCAGCACCTGGCCAGCCGTGTATCTGACCACTTCCTTTTCCAGCCCCGAAAAGGAGCTAAAAGCACATCTGAGCGCCTGCTAGTAAACGTACTTTTAATTTCCCAAAGTACAAATTTATGCTAGTAGATCTTGAGGACGAAATTCTGATAGCTGTTTTTGTCCTGCGTAGCCCATAGCCAAAGGCACATTCTTGTGCCTTTGTTTTTTGTCAGCATAGCACTGCACTTGCGGGTGGTTTTGGTTAGAAATGAAGAGAAAAACGCTGTTCATTTGTATTCTGAGTATTATGTTTCAAAATCCTTTCTGGGGCATGCACACAACAATTGAAAAACAAGGCTGCTTTCTTGTGAGCAGCTTTCTGCTGCTTCCTGTTCCCACATTCCCCCGGCGCGCGGTGCTCCTCCTGTTGTGTGAGACTTTCCGTGCGTATTGGCTGAGCACCGAGACGCAACGAGCTTCAAACATTTAACTTCTCTCCTGCCTCGCAGATTTTAGAAGCTAAGTCAAAACATTAAGGAAGTGCACCATCACGAGAGACTTTGACAAGAGATGCTTAAGTAGTCATTTTTTTTCTTCTGGGGGACAGTTTGCTACCCTGTTTGTGCTACAGCCTTGTTGTATAAATACCTAAAGTCCTCCAAACCACGCACCCCAGAAGCAAACCTCGTTTCCCTGGTAGCTGTGAAAGCCAGGAGGCAAAGCAGGCATAGACCAGCAGATTGCTGGTGCCTGTTCTGCTGCTCAGAGGCGACCTCTCCTGCCAGCCGTGCTGTGGTGGTGACAGCGGCACCTGCCTTGGGAGCGCAGTGGGCTGTGCTTGGCTTGGGGGAAATGGCACGCTGGCCTTCATGAGTGGTTTTGTGTTTTATTTATTTATTTATTTAAAACAAGAAAGAGAAGATAATTCAGGTACTCTCAACTCACAGCAGTGATGAGGAAAGGCTCTCCTTCTTTGCCTGTTCACCATGGTACTTCCGCTTTATTTTGCTGTAATTGTAGCATTGCTTGATCGAGCTCTCGAACAGCAAAGCAGTCTGTAAGAAGAGCTTGTTTCCAGTCTGAGAAGCCAGAATCGTTAAACTGTTAAACCTCGATGTTCCTGATGACTCCTACATGAGGACTCCCTCACATTTCTCACTGACTACACCCAAAGCTTAAAAATAAAGGGTCAAGACATCAAAGTTCTCTCTCTATCACCAGAAAGCCCCCCCCTACTCCTCCCCTCCCAGTGTGGTTTAGATCTGGATAGTTTAAAAAACAGCTTCAAAGCTTTTCACACCCTTCTCTGCATAAATTTAATCATCGATAGCACTGGCAAAGTGTTAAAGCTGTCTTCTGTCAGATGACTAACTCCACATACTCTAACGTGTACTTCTGTGCACAGTTTTCAAATACCTCCCTTGTTTTGTGTGTGACCAGCAGTAAAGCCAGATTCAGTGTTACAAAACGCACGGTGTGTTTGTACAGGAGAAATGCTATCAGTATTGGCCTGATCAGGGGTGCTGGACTTACGGGAACATCCGCGTGTCGGTGGAAGATTGCATCGTTCTCGTGGACTACACCATTCGCAAGTTCTGCGTTCAGTCGGTCAGTAACAATGCTCCTCTCTGCATTCATTTTAACTTTTAAAGCAAATTGTTGCAATGTCGAATTAAAATAAAATAAATTTGAAAAATCTGTTAAACATTTGCAAATCAAGAAGGATGCTGTGCCGCATCTGGGCCAGCTGGTGAGCTCTGTGTGACAGCATGCATCGCGGCCACGGCTGTTTAATGAATTGCAGTAGGCTCCGCTCAGGTTTCTTCTTGCCTGTAGCTAAGTGCCACGGCAACTCATTCATTTTGATTATCAAGGAAAGAGAAGAGGAGCAGAGTGT
Source organism: Cygnus olor (assembly GCF_009769625.2). NCBI lineage: Eukaryota > Metazoa > Chordata > Aves > Anseriformes > Anatidae > Cygnus > Cygnus olor. The sequence continues at coordinate 35,858,232 of NC_049175.1, forward strand.
TGAACTTTTGGGGACAAATTGTATAGATAGATAAATGAGTAAATTTGAATATAGGTGGGCATTTGGAGCGGTCTGTGGATACCGGCTGGCCAAAGTCAGACAGCATTACAGCTCGGCTTCTGCCGTAACCTTGGTCTTCAGCACAATTAAAGCTTTAGGTCACAAGGGAGACAGAGATGTTGACTGCATGCACATCCACAGTGTGTTGCCTCTTACAGGGACAAGCTTCTAGAGATCCTCACCCCTCAAAGGGGGGTTGTTGTGTTTGTAATGCAATTACAGTCCAACGCAGATTGAAGTCTTCAGATTGAATCATAATATTTATTTCAGGTAGTGTGTCTAGTGAGAGCTGATAAGCTGTGTACAGCCGTATAGAACTACTTTCATTTTATTTTTCATGTATGATACAGAGTGCTGATAGTCAACACAGGCTACATGAAGCAGTGGATAATACTCATAGCTGTCCTCTAATGCGTTGATGTGAAATGTTTATCCCCATCTTTCAGCTTTTCATGATAAAGCAGTTTGCTAAAGTTGGCATTTGGCACCTCATAGTGATGCAGGTCTTCAATGTTTAGAATGAATTTGCTGAGTTTCATGTGAAGTTGCTAAAAGAAGTGTCATGAGGATTTTATAAGAGAAAAAGGGCTTGAGGTTTGATCCATTATTTGCATAAATTGTGAATCTTATTCTTCACATATCGTAATTTGGGATTACTCCATTTTTCTCTGCAAACATGCGTTTTAGGAATATATGCTAATTCTACTCCGTGTTCATATTGTACATATGCTGTAAGTGTCTAATCCTTGAGTCAGGATCCAGGTGTTGCAGGAATACAAGTCATAATCATGGGAGTTTGTTTATAAATCTCGGCATGGAAAATGAGATGTCAAACTCAGAGTCTGTGTGTTCCCTGCAGCTGCACGACGGTTGTAAAGCACTGAGGCTTGTCACACAGCTTCACTTCACCAGCTGGCCCGATTTCGGAGTGCCTTTCACACCTATTGGGATGCTGAAATTCCTGAAGAAAGTCAAAACGTTGAATCCTGCCCATGCTGGGCCAGTAGTGGTTCACTGCAGGTAGGTTTGCACTCTTCAAACCATTCCATTAGTTTGGTCTGGGGTTACACGTGGAATATTTAGGCTGAATGTTTATTTTCTGCTAATAGGCTATGAGGTTTTTTGTGCATGCATGTGTACGTATGCATATAAAGGTCAAGACTATGCTAAGCTTTTTAGAGCCAGGGGTAAGAACAGTTTCAAAAGATAAGTCTTTGCTGTCACTTTAATACTCAGACAGAAGGTTTTGTTTTATCCATGGGTGATCTTTGGTATAAATATGTTCTTTGTCAGAAAAACAGACTTGTAATACAAATCTGTGACCTTTGCCACTAAATGCTCCTCTGAGAATTCATCCTCCACTTTTCCCACAATAAAATTAGTTTGCTATGTAAATTGTCCATTAAATGCCTAGAAATTTTGAAATAAAGGCTTGCATTTAAGAGACTGAAATGCTGCAATTTAAGAAATGTACTACATACCGATGCAGAACATAATCCCACTCATTCAGTCGCAAACACACGAACTTGCTGCTGTTAAAAGTTTGTGCTAAGGTGTTTGAAATTAAATGTTAATGAAACCACAATCAAAAAATCATTTTTAAAGGAATAATTACAATCTCTGTAGCAACTGTAATGTTACAATTGAGCAAGAAGTGTCTTTTTAGGAACAATTATCATATCGAGCGAGGTTAGAGTGAAAAGAAAAGCAGCTTTGTCTTCCTGGGTTTTGTTTTCAAGGAAATGGTTGTAGATTCATTTATTTCTTTCATTTTTGTTACTTTTGCTGGACATCTAGAAATACTCCGAGAGTCCTTGAGGACTCCCTGTGCACTGAGAAGAGCATGGTTGTCCTGCCCAGCCAGCCTCTTGTTTTTTTGTTTCCACGCAGGCCTTGCCATGCTTGAATTTATCTTCTCGCCCATGTGTCATACATAAGAGTCTTAAAGAAAAGCCTCAGAAGGAACAAGACTTTGGTGGCCTCACATAACTTTTCCTTTGAGAAACCCACTATATTTTTTCAGCCTTTAGCTGTGATGTTCTGTGGAGACTCATACTGGGTTTGAGCTTTATTTTGAACCAGGAGGAAGTTCTGTGTTTAATTTAATCAAGAAAAGTAGAGACAAAATAAAGATAAATCTCTGCAGACTTTCAATGAGATATTTTATATTTAAATATACTGGTCCAGCAGCATGCAGTAACTCCACTACATGCCAGGCGGGGGCTTGTGTGGCACTTTGGCCTGATTTAGAAGTAACGAATGAGGAAGGTGACACTTAATTTCCGCTACAGGCAGGATATGACACGGTTGAATTGTTGGGAAAAGGAAAGGGAAACTCATCGATAGTGAGTAATCGTGCATTTTGGGGGGAGCTTTTACAAAAATATCATCCAGTCATTCTGAGTAAAAACTGCTCAGTCAGAGATTTTTGAAGGGTAATAAAAGGCTAATTTGGCATTTGGAAGTAAAGAGCAGTAGGTAAAATACTGGGAGGGGAGGGGAATTGGCAGTTTCTGCCAAAACACATTTTTGTCATACTAAATCGGATGCTGGTCTGCAGGAAGCTGACTGCAGGCAGAGGGGACGTGGGCACCCACGTGCGAGGGACGAGAGAGGGGCCAAGGGGTGTGAGCCCAGCGGGTGGGTGGCAGAGGGCCAGTGCGAGCTGAGGGCACATCACGGCCAGAGGTGGCCTCCAGGACACATCAGGAGGAGGAAAATCTCCATCAAGTGTGAGTCAAGAAAGTAGGGCTCGAGGTGGAGTCGGCTGCTGTGGGAGAGGTCAAACGTGAATGAAAGGAAGCGAGAGGGAAGGGAGGCCTGGCTGCACTGAATGGCCGCATGCGGTAATTGTTTTCTTTTGGGATGATTTAAAACCTGCTGTTTCCTTGCTGAAAGTTAATCCTGCGTCTTTTGGGCACGTGGGGATGGGGGGAGAAATGTTTGTCGTGGTTCAGAAGGTGTTTCGGGGCGTTACAGCAGTTGCTGTATGAAGTAAGCTAACAGGAGGTTAAGGGAGAGCTATTAATGCCTAGCACAGGATGCCATGCCCTTTTCCTCTGAAAGGAAGAGCTGAAAATTGGGAGCGATATAATTTATAGTAATCTTGCTCCCTCTCGTGGCTGTTGAAGGATATTTAAAAATATATATATTTGGGGATAGCTGTGTTTGGAAGTGTAGAACTTGTAACAGCAGTCATGCAGAAAAGAGAAAACGAAGAAAAATATTTAAAATTTAATTTTAGATAATTATTTTAACTGGTCAAGCACAGGTTTTGTTTGTTTGTGTGTGTGGGGGGGGGGGGGGGGGGGGGGGGGTTGTTTGTTTGTTTCCAGAGGTCTAAGAGTAATATAATTTTGATCTTGCCATTTCTAAGCTGTTACAAGACGTAACTTTTTAGGTTAAAAACTTAGATCCTTTTCTGTTGCTGTCACTACTAAAATCAAAAATGAAAACTTGTGTTTCACAGTGAGTATTTCAGTTCAGTAGAAACAGCACAAGTTCTACCTCTGTCCTTGCTGTAGCAATTCTTGCAAACTTTGTAGTTCAATTAATTATTTTTTTTCCCTCTTTTTTAAGCGCTGGTGTGGGCCGAACAGGCACGTTTATCGTTATAGATGCCATAATAGACATGATGCATGCTGAACAGAAAGTTGATGTTTTTGAGTTTGTTTCAAGAATCCGTAATCAGCGTCCGCAGATGGTTCAGACTGATGTAAGTAGTAGTCAGCTGAAACTGCAATTTTTCAAGTTTCAAGTTTTCTTCAAGTCGATTAATGTGCATCTGTATCTCCACTGTGATATTCCCTGTTCTGTTGCACACCTGGGTAACTGGGACATGAGCAAAGCCCAGAAGAAGGGTAATGCTGGGGAAGGAGATAGAGGCACGTTCAGTCTTTGGCATGGAGATCACTGTAATGCACGTTATCTTGTGGTATCATGTCCAGGGTTTCCCCTTCCACAACTGAGCTGACTTTAAGGAGTGATGTAACAGGAACTCTGTTTTAGCCTAAGGTATACGTTGGTCAATGAGTTGTAGGCCAAATGAGATGAATGAAAGTGCCAGACGTGGTGTGGTTTGGCTTCCTTGCCGCGCAGTATGCTTCTATGCCCGTTGTTTGTTCCAGATGCAGTACTCCTTCATTTATCAAGCCTTACTTGAATACTACCTCTACGGCGACACGGAGCTAGATGTGTCATCCTTAGAAAAACATCTACAGACATCACACAGTGCAGCGCCAAACCTTGTCAAAATAGGGCTGGAAGAAGAATTTAAAGTAAGTATGAATGGCCTATGCTCTAAGATTTTCAAATGTTGAAACACTCAGGACAAAAAGATACTTCAGAAGCAGGAGAAGGGCAACCGTGAAAGAAAGGGACTGTCAAGACTGGACCACCCATTTTATAGTGTATCAATTGGGAATGGATCCTGTGGGATCAGTGAAGGAGGCCTTGCCTTAACATCCTGTTCGGAAAATGCTCATTCAAACCTTCATCATTTGATGGATATTTTCCTGTATGCATTTGGTTTGCTTGTAGAAGAAAAATGGAATTATTCTTTCAGTCTTGTACTGGATGCCAGATCAGATACTGCTGGAAAATGGAGCTGGGTTACATTGACCGAATTGGCACGTCAACAGAAACGTTAACTCAGTCACCACTGTGACAGCAGAGTGAATTATGGAGAGTTTTCAGGTTTTGTGCTGAATATCCACAACTACCAGGAGGGAAAAATATATATAAAAAAATGGAGAGATAAGGCATTCTTGTTTTGTGGAGAAGCCCTGACTGGAGAAACCAGTGACAGTGTCTTTCTTGATCCCTGTTTAAAATAGACTTCAACTGCACTGAGGAAATAGAACTTTTCTGTGACATTTACTACGCTAAAAGACTTATTCTATATATGGGTCGAAGGCATTAAATGAATCAGTCATTTAATCAAATGAATTCAGTGTTAACTGAATTTCTCTTTTTCCTTTAAAGGATTAATTTAATCAGAAATTGGGAAGTGGGAAAAGAAAATGAAGTAAAAAGTACAGCAACAAGTTCAACATTCAAAAGATTTACGCTCTTTGAGGGAAGGAAGCAAGTGAACACATTGAGTATTCCACTTTTTCCAGAACTCCTAAGTTGTTTTTTTTTTTTTCTGTCCACTGCGCTAGCAAGGCTGCACAAAGTACAGAAAGCAACGTTTAGTTCGGCTGTGTATTCTGAAAAGCATTTATTTAGATGGCCCAGAAGCACTGAACTAATCTGCACAGAAGAAGAGCAGAACTCTGTTGTAACCACTACCAGACTCTCTGACATAAAGTCTGTTAAGCACAGCATTACAGAGTAATTGAACAGTGATTTCTGAGATACAGGGGTTTCTTTTTATTGGTTTGCTGCTGGTACTAGAGCTTTTGCTGGCATTAGGGTGTGCTGCTGCTCAGTGTCTGACAAATACAGAGAAGTACCTGAAAAATTGCTTGCAGCTTGAAAATTAAATTAAAATAAATGTAAACTGAATTTGTATTAAATAGCTGCTGAAATGCAGCTGTGTAACTACAGTCATTAATGGGCAGGTCCCAGCCCAGCAGAAGCAGCCTGTTGATGTTAGTGGGCACAATCTCTACTACAAAAAAATTTTGAGGCTAGGGCAATGTTTGTCGTCTGGGAATGCTGTCATCCTGTACTGAATAAATAACAGAGGATACCACTATCCTCTGGTCCCTCTGCTAGCAAAAGCCAAAAATATATAGAGCCTGGTTACAGTAGGTGGTGCACAGCCGCCCCTAAATTCATGCAACCTCGTTATGCCCAGTGGTGTGTCTCAGAGTTTTAGTAATCTGAAAAGGATCGTTATGTTGCGAATAACAAGGATATGAGTATGAATGCATATGAAATCTGTTTGTGCTTGGATGATAAGGGAAGTGAAGTTTATGAAAGAGAAGTATTTTAGCACTTGAGAAGAATGTGGAAATGAAACGGCCGCTATTTCAGCGCTGGGCTTGCAAAGCTCCTGGGCAGTGTCTGGAGGGGCAGGAGTGGAATGGTGTTCGGTGTGCTCGTCAGCCTTTCTCTGCTTGCTTAAAGGCTGGGAAGACAAAAATGAAATTCATTTGATAAAAAGGTATGCAGACAGGTTTTCAAAAGTGGCTAAATTCGTGAAACTCAATTTCTGAATCTCAAATTGAAGAAACTTTTCAAAGGGCGTGGGCACACTGTGCTTCTGGAAGCCACGCTCAAATAGTCCAAAAGTGTCATTAAAAAAAAATAAATGAAAACCTGCTGTCATTTTATTGCACTTAAACTTTACTGGTATGCTTTGGAAACGTGTTCAGATTCTCAAAAATATTTTTTAGTATGAAAAAAATTATATAACCGTCACTCTTAATTATACTGTACAGACAGGGCAACAGAGTGGCTTTTCTGAAAAGTCAGCCTGGCTTTGACTGTAGCACTGCTCTGTACCTGATAACGAATCCTCTGGGTACAGGCTATAAGGAACGTGGTGAGAAGAGAACCACTTCTGTTTCAATTAGTCCTCATCGTCGTCTGTGTGTTTTATTACAGAAATTAACAAATGTCCGAATAATGAAAGAAAACATGAGAACTGGCAACCTTCCAGCAAATATGAAAAAAGCTAGAGTCATCCAGATTATCCCATGTAAGATGATCAACTTTATCTATAGAAACAAGTGCTATAAGTACATGGCTATCCTAAGGTTGTCGTAAGTAAACATTATACCTGCGTGTTGACACCAGCACACCTCCTATCAGAACATGGCTGTGTTGGCTGGGTCCAGAAGATGGGAAAGCCCAGACCTGGAAACCGTAACTCTGCAAATTATTACTGCATGTGCCTTAAAGAAGGAAAAGTTGTAACTTTTTATGTACTACCTGTAAAATTCAAATGCTTTGAAAACTCTTGCACTGTCCAGAGTGGTAGTTTTTGTTTTTGTTTCATTTTTAGGTAGACCACATTTCTGAGGGTTTAGTTAGCTTCCCTTTGGTTTTGTCGTCCTCTTTGCAGACATGGCTGCTCAATGTTTGGGCAACGATACAGACAGAGTATCCTGTCCCTGTAAAGTGTAGTGTCCTTATGGAGTGTCTGCACACAATATATTTATTTATTTTAACTTTATCAATGTAAAATATATAATGAGCAGATATTTTTCAGGATTGAATGAAATAATTCAGCAGTTTCACCCACTAAACCAGCGTACTTTCTGTATGTTTCCTTGCCCAGTCTGGAGCAGCACTGTAATGTCTGCTCATGAAAATAAGTTTCAGACCTTGCTTGCCATATCCTGTGTGAATGTAAAAATAAACCACAGAAAAGCTAGTGCTCTCCTCCACTCGCTCAGTAAATCCTGGATAAGATCTTTAAGACACTCTTTCTGGCTTCCAGCTAAAACGTTTGTTGTTGTTCTCTCACAAATGTAAGAGTGGAGCAGTCAACATACAAAAGAAAGAATAGACATGTGTTTGTTTGTTTTTCCAGATGATTTTAATAGAGTGATTCTGTCAATGAAAAGAGGGCAGGAGTATACAGACTACATCAATGCTTCCTTCATAGATGTAAGTACAAATATTTTTGATATATTTAGGCTACAAATCAAATATTTTGCTGTTGCTTGTAAGTCTTCTTAAAGAGACATGGCCAATTTGGCTTATGAAGAACAGTGGCTTTTTTGTTTGGGTTTGGCTTATAAGAGTTTCCAAATACGTTTCTTATCTGGCGTTTTCAATTTCAGTTTAAATAGTTGTGTAATTTAAACATTGCTGATGTGAGATGTATAAACTAAGGTTTGTATTAAGTCCTAAAAAACCAGGCAGTGAAACAGGTTCTATTCTCTGCATCCAGGTTAACAGGTATCCTGACTACGTGGTTTTCTAACTTAGAGGGGGGGTGGGGATGGAGTACATATTTAGCATGGGGAAAGGCTTTCAGAGTGTTTGGAGTCAGGATTTACCTGGGGAGACCTGCAATAATTGCCAGCTTTGTTCCTGGCTTCCTCACGGAACCTGACCAACGCCTTCCACTTTTATTTTTATTTAAATATGAGAATTAATTATATCCTAAAGCAGTAAAAACCTATTAGTGACTGAGGACCGTGGATACTACAGCTATGAAGATCACATCAGTATGTAAATAAAACTGTAGCTCAAAAACTATAATGTTAATGCTGTAGTGAGGGCAGTGGCTGCAGGTGTTCACAATCTCCTTGTGGAAACCTTCAGCTGTCACTGCAGAACTCCATTCCTTCAGCCGTGACTGTAAAAATCATAAAATACGACTCAGGATTGTGAACCTTCCTTCCTGAAAGGAGACAAGGTGAACTTTAAAATTCTTTAAAATATTCTTTAAAATTCTTTATTCTTTAAAATAAGACCAGGGTAAAGCCCCTGATGACAGTGGGGCCACTTACGCATTACCGCCATGACGCACGTACAAGAAAAGGGTATCGAGAACGCAAGCTTTTACACCTCGTGACTGCACATTGGCATTTCCAATCTGGGGGAACGAGTGACAGTTGGGTGGGCTTTGTGTCACCAGAGCATGGAAGGGATCTGGGTGACCGTCTCGTATGGGACACCAGCTGAAGCGAGGCTTGGAGAGAAGCTGGGTGCTGCGCTCTCTGAATACCAGCTTCGGTCACTCTCATCCTCGCGAGTCATTACGCACACGTATCTCTTTCTCTGCAGGGCTATCGCCAGAAGGATTACTTCATTGCCACTCAAGGACCGCTGCCCCATACCGTGGAGGATTTCTGGCGGATGGTGTGGGAGTGGAAGTGCCACACCATCGTTATGCTCACAGAAGTTCAAGAGAGGGAACAGGTATGCGTTGCACAGCTGCGTTTTAAAAGTGCAACAAAGATGAGCCTTTGTGTTACATAAACACTATTATATACTATTTATAATACTTACGCTATTTATACTATTTGTATAAACCCTTATACAAATTTTAGCAATACAAGATTTTTTGCCTTTTCTGAAATGACCTCTTGCTTCACTGTTAGCTGTAGGCCCGTGTTTGCTGGTTTTCCTCAAATTGTCAGAAAGAATGCCCAAGCTACTGGAAATTAGGTTTTTTAAAAGGGCCCAGTTCACATTAAAAGCACAACTATTATTGGGATTCCTGGTGAGAACACCTGAGGAAGAGTTGTTTGGGATAGGAGAACAGCTGACAACGTTTTCTTGAAGAATTCCCTCCCCGTTTTGCCACTATAAGCTTCTGAACCTCTCCTCGTGCATCCTCTGTCATGAACTACCAGAGACCTGTATCTCTGCATCCCTGCAGTGTTACAGACTCCGGGTTCAACTTGTGTTTTAGCGCTCTGAAATGTTTTCTGGTGTTTTTGGGAGGCTTTTTTACAACATTACATTGCATTGCCTGGAGGAGTTACTTAATTTTCTTCTAATTTATTTATAACGCAGGATTTATCAACTATGACTTCTGAGCCCTTTTCATCTTTATGTTTTACATTGTAGAAATATTTTATTCCTATACTGTTGGTTATTAGCCTTTTCATTGCAAACTGTCTAGAACATGTTATGCTGTATGTCACATTTTATATCAGAGATTCATGATAATGCAGATAACTGGGAAAAAAAGTAATATAATGGAATGTTTACAATTCTCTCTCAATTTTGCAGGAAAAATGCTTCCAGTACTGGCCATCAGAGGGCTCAGTAACTCACGGAGACATAAATGTAGAAATAAAGAATGACAGTCTTTTAGATGCCATAAGTGTAAGAGACTTCATAGTTACATATAATCAGGTATGTTTTTAAAATTGCATAAGTTTTTTTTGCATTTGAAGGCATTTACAAATATAATTACATAACTTAAATCCTGGAATTTCTATCTGAAGATAACTGCAGACATTTTAGCAGTCAAGAGTAAACTTATAGGGAACATTTTGCTTAAAGCCCCATGAAAATCCTGGTCGGTAAAACACGTCCTTGTTCAAAGTGGGGTTTTTTTGGTAATGTTTTGCTGTTGCTGCTGGTCTTGCATTTTCTACCATTTACCATATATCTGGTACAGAAAATTTGATTCAGTTTTTTAAATTCCTGGGAAGCATTTTACAGCACAAATACAAATTCTCTGCCTACCAGCTGTTCCTTAATGCTGCTCTGCTACAGGCATGCTCTACAGATGACTATTTTTTGAACTTTTGGGCATGCATCTCTTTACTCACTGAATCGTTTCTTTAGGAACTGATTTGCATTGCTGTGTTTGAAGGAAAAATTTACTTGCCATTTAGAATACCATTAATTTAACTACCTATTGTGTTACGTGTAATTTATACACTTAAATAGTTGGCCCATGCAAAGCAAAAGGACTTTAAAGTGCTCTGCATTTCCTTCTGAAGGAGAGCGGTGGATAAGGCACAAGTACACACTGTGCTCACAACAGAGTCCTCGTCCCTGTGTTGACTTATGTCATATTGCAAAGTATTTAAAACCCGAGTAACGCAATTTTAGATACTTCCAAACAGCATTTTTTAATGCATTGTTAGAAGCGTTTGCTGCAGCACATCTGAGAAATATGAGTACCTTCTGTATTGGGCCTGAGAGTCCTGCAAACCTGCATGTCCATTGCCGGAACGAGTTGCTAACCAGTTCACTTCAGAAGCCATTTCTAGGAGCATGCTAAGAAACACACAATCAGATAATTCACCTACTGCCATTCAGATCACTAAAAGAAGCCCACATTTTAAGGCACTGTCTTTTTTTTTTCCTCTGATTATTTTCTGGTTTTCTTCCTTATCTATCAAATCAGTATTTTAATACCACTGGTAAAGTCCATTCCCAACAATCCTGTTTAATTAGCTATGAAATAACGATGTAATATTCAGAGTGCCTGGCAGAATTAGTATGACATTAATACCTATTTGAACTTTTAGTCAGCAAGCATAAAGACGAGACAAATAATTTTTAAGTTTCAAGGTAACAGGTAACACATTGTGCAAAGATGAGTGGATTTCATTAGCTGATTTTTTTTAGCACAGTGCATGGGGAATGTAGGAACAGAGCTATCAGGTATGCATGAGCAACGTATTATGGACCAGGTTGAAATTAGCCCACTTTACTGTAATGGTGAAAAAAATTATGCTACAGCTGTTGAATGTAAGAAGTGCGTTTCCATCTGGAATTAACAGCTGGGTGAATCTGGTTTTTGCACGCACGTAGGGTAACCACGAGAAGCAAAGCAGGCTGGTTCGGCAGTTCCACTTCCACGGCTGGCCAGAAATTGGAATCCCTGCTGAAGGAAAAGGGATGATTGACCTGATCGCAGCTGTCCAAAAGCAGCAGCAGCAGACAGGGAATCACCCGATCACCGTGCACTGCAGGTAAGGCTCCCCTCTCCTTCCCACAGTTAGCTGATTAACTTTTTCTCCAGACTGGTTGTGGTTACAGCAGTTCTTTATAAGTGAATAGACTGCATCCTTTAAAAAATAAAAATTAAGAAATATGAGCAAAAGGTAGAGAAATGTAAAAATTGAGATTACATAAATGTAAAACAATAGTGTTTTGGTTTTTTTTTTTTGTAGTGATTTGTAAAACACCCCAGCAATATGGTGCTCAAATGTTCTATCAGGATCAAAGTAACCAAATTATTGGCAGAACAAAATATATCCTTGATCTAATCTGAACACAGAATGTACCTCTGTTTCTGAAAGCAGGAAGGACAGAGAAACCAGTGTTCTGTCATTGTTTCTTTTTCCATAGTTCTTTTAATAAGCTGTATTTTTTGGACTTTTCCTCTGTGTTTTCAAATGCTATTTTTAGAGTATTTTTTTCTCTTTATCATCTTTTAAATTGTTCTTTTCCATTTTTGTACTACATCTGCTGACTTTAAAAGCAGTAGTAAAACTATTATACTGCCTCCTCCTAATTCAGAAATAACACTCTCCTTTTAAAATACTTGATTTTTTATAAGTGAATAAAGCCTTTTCCTTTTTTCTGGTCAATACGAAGTCAAACTGACAGTTGACAGGGGCAGAGTCAGCAGAAGAGAGGTGCCTGGTTTGTTTTGTCTTTTAAATAAGAAGTTATTAACCTCAAGAGGTCACCCTTTGACGTGAACGCTTTCGCTGCTATGGGCTCCGTGGACCTGTTTGCTGTGGGAGAGGTGCTGGCAGATGCAGTGCTGCTCTTACCCAGACTGGGTTTTGCAGGGGCTTCGTCTCTGCTGCGTTCGTCTGAGACCTTGTGCAGTAGAGTGTCTCCTGTGATTGGAGCCCGACCATGACATATTTTGTCTCTCACTGCCCTCAGAATTGGTAACTGAATACACGTTAGATGCTGGAGCATTAGATCTTTTCTTCTTCAACATGTCGTATGAGTTCAGCTGCTGTTGCTGGAGCGTGGTCTCCTTCAAGCAATGCACAGAGGTCAAGATCCTGCTATTTTTATATCTAACAACATTTATTATTATTAACTGTAATATTTTCTTCCCCTTTCTGTGATCCCACTGTTGAGCAATGCTGGGCACCTGTAGCACGACAGGGATCCTCTCTGCAGGAGCCGTGCTCCCCAGCACTCTGTCAGCCAGCGAGCGGTGTCGGCTGGCGCTGCTTCGGGGGCTTCCCTGCATTGCAGAGAACACCCAGCAGGTTGTTTTTCACGCTGCAGAAACTACAGCAGTGATTTATGTGACACTCAGATCGTCTCGTAGCATTATCCGCAGGGAAGTATGCTCACTGACCGTTTGGAAGCGTTTTGCTAGAAGAGCACATGTGCTTGCTATTGAGTTAGAATTAGGAAAGGCTTTGTTAGAGCTGCTCTCTGCAGTGTGCACCGACTTTTATTTTGCTCTGATTTCAGTTTTAATGGGTCTCACTGAGAAGTACGGCTTGTATTTTAGCTATCTGAAGTGTCACAAGTATTTTCATCAGCTGCTGAAGCAAAATGATCCCGGGAGCTCTTGGATTTGTTGGCGTTTTGGGATAGGATCATACAGTAATGTGTAGTAACTGCCAAAACTTCCTCCTCCTCCTTACTTCTGAAGTGTTTTCTCTTTGCTGTTTTCATGTATTTTCCCTAGGGGACTGTGGGTTCCCCCACCCCATGGGGGCTGAACTCGGTGGTGGTGATGATATTTTGTGTTTGATGCTTCAATTTGACCAGTTCTAACAGCCGCTTCTTTATAAACGCTAGGGAGGTAAAATTCTGAATGGTAATTGAAGTGGGTAAAGTATCAACTAGTTCTAACCAATAAAATAAGAGGTTAAAATAACTGATGTCTTTGATATACACAAATCAGATAGATAAGAACTAGCCGAGGGATATATTGCTTCTACTTTTTTGAGTTTTTAGAGCTGCAGCCTCTCTGAAGCATCAGCTTAATCGTTCGACATGAATTTTTCCTAGACTTTTTTAAAAATGACTGCGATGATTATAAAACTGATTAAACAAGAAAATAAAAGCAACCACACGGTGTATCCTAGGATTTTTAATATCGCACATTTTGTCCTGCCCCTATTTTGACAGCCTGTATGTACAGTGCTCTTTAACTGCTCCGTGCAGTCATACCTGCGTCTTCAAATATAAATTAATGTAAGTGTATGAATAAGTAAAAGTAAAAGACTGATTTTTCAGAGCGTTCACGTAAACTTGTGAAACCCTCTGTTCATTTTTTCCAACTATCTCTGAATGCTTTCAGGAGCAGCTAAAAGCGATAATTCTTACGTGGAATAAAGACCTAGCACTAAAGAGTTTCAGAAGGGCTTTGCTAACTGAGTTGCCAACAGAATTCAAAGCCAGTCTGTGCTAAATCCTAACTCCCTTCCCTTCCCGTGAGGGTCTCCTGCTGCCTTCTGGTTAGCTCATAGCTACCTGCGCTTTGCCTCTCTGCTGTCTCCTCCTCTCTACACCATAATAAACCAGGCAAGACTGCTTAAAGATCCCTTACTTCACTCTTTTGGCCAGTCTTTGCCTTTTGAAGCATCCTTTGCTTTTGAACTTTGTCTCAAGAAGTGAAGTCTGAGAGTCAAATTGAAAAGTTATCTTCCCTTTAAAAAAGTGTTAAAGGAAGTACAGAGAGGGAAGTGAGTATGAAAGGAGTAGTGCCGTGTTCCTGTGAGACAACGCATGTGTTTCTCCTGCATTTCAAACACAGTTTAGTTCTCCATACCAAAATTTTTCAGCCAATTAACAAAACAAAAAACAAAACAAAAAAAAAAAACAAGCAAAGAAAAAAACAAACCAAAACAGCTCAACAAACAAAACAGGCCAAAAAACTTCTATGGGCTTTAAGGATTTATTAAAAAGATGTTTTGGGAAGAAAGAAGGAGAGAGCACCTAGCACGAGCAGTACAAGCAATGGAGTGGAGAACAATGTGTGAATAAGTGAATAAGCAACATTTGATGATGTCTGTGTGCAGCTTTACTTTATATCTTTATTTCCTCGCCTTTTTGTAGATGTAGACCTATTCCAAAGTGCATCACTCATGGGTTACTCTAGAAAGCACATGAGGTTACTACAGATTAGCTAACGACAAGTAAACCTGAACCCTCTTAGATTTTGCATTTTTCTTTAATCCGATAAAAGTAATTGTCTGAAGGGAATAGTGCATCTCATACATTGTACCCGTTCATTTTCCCTCCAGTTGGACTTTTATCCAGCTGAGGATACATGCATTTGCACTTAATCTTTTCATAAGACGATGCTTATCAGATTTTTTTTCCATTTGATGGAATTAAGGTAGAAGCAATGATGTGTGATTACACTTCACCTGCTATAAATGATTAAAAAACATGAAAATTTTAAATTTAATAAATTATTTTGTGCTTATCCTTGTTCAGCAATCCAGTGAACCTTCTGCTTCATCTTACCACTGACTGCCAAATCCCCAATTCCATCCTGGTTTTAGTTATTTCCTATCAAAGCTGCTGGCCTTCCAGTGCACAGCCCCTGTTTTTTGGTGACAAATAGTCCATGATTCGTGCGATTAAGAAAGCAGATTTTTTTTGGCTCTGATATTAGGCATAATAAATCAGATAACAGTTACTCAAATATATTTTGCTTGCGTGGAATTGTGATCTGACAGAGATAAAGGGACAAAATATACCGAGGGAAGCACGCCGAAGCAAAAGGAACTGTAGTAACTTTGGGCTCTGTCAGGTTGCTTATAATAGTCAGGCTGGAGGCGGAACAGCCATTTTCAGTTTCTAGTATGTTGTATAGCCTTGTATGCAGCCTTCCTTTAGTTTCTCCTTATATTAAGATATCTGTTTGAAAGGAAATGGCTTGGATCATAAGAGCTGCTAACATCTTTTAATGGGGTAGGACACCTTCCCTCAAATTGCTTTGGAATAACAATAACCAAAATCCCGTCGTGTGAGTTTGATTGCCCAGCGCTTCTCTGTGCTGTAACCAAGTTTCGTCCAAAGTCTAAAGATTGTGTTCTGCCACCTGAAGATTAAAACTGAAAGCAGAGCATGAGGGGATAGGAAGCTTTCTTTGCCGAAGACGAGTGGATAGGTGAAGAAGCCGCTTTGCTAGCTCGTAGTTCAAGTGCCAGGCTTGTGCCGAGGGCATCCACGCGCTGCTGCTGCTCACGATCTCCCGTTTGAGGGCAGAAGCTGTCAGCAACGGCGCTGGAGCAGCTCCTGCCTGCCTCAGGATTAATTTCGATTGCTGCTGGCTCCCTTCTAACGTGGCTGTAGTGGCAGAATAGGCTGATATTAGTGCTTGGCTATTCTCTACCAATATTATTGTTAGCGTTTTTATCCTGCTGTATGCCAACCAGGTGCGTTTCTGTTGCAGCGCTGGTGCTGGCAGAACAGGTACGTTCATAGCACTCAGCAATATCCTGGAACGAGTGAAGGCTGAAGGGCTCCTCGATGTATTTCAAGCTGTGAAGAGCTTAAGACTGCAGAGGCCACATATGGTGCAAACACTGGTATGATATTTAACGACCCGGATCCTTGTCAAAGGATGTGTGTTTGTAAATATTCTTGTGGGAAGAGAACAAAGGATTTTTTTGCAGGTTGAAATAAATTATGTATGATGGCTGTGTATGTACAAGGTATTATCAGAAATCTGTGTTTTTACAGACTTTTTTATGGCATTTCTAAAAAGAAAACTTGGCTAAACATTCAGTGTTTTTTTAGGAACTGGTGACAGTTAAATAAACCAAAATCTTTTGAGAGTTACAGATGACAAAACTTATGAAGTAAATGCCTTTTAAGCCATATATATCAGTTTTTCTTTCTTTTCCTGAAAGTGTCTAGACTTAAACAGGCTTGCAGTTCATCACTTGTTGAAAGTCAGCTACAAAGAATATGTGAAGCTTGGTCCTGACACTTTCCCTTGCAGAATAAACGTTAAAAAGTTTTATGGAGGTGTGTTTTTGGAAAACACATAACGCCGATATTTGGTATTTTGATAGCAGCTTCCATTAGGCAATGAGAAACTTCTTTAGAAACAGTTCTCTCGAAGCTCCTTTCTCAGGTAGATGTTTTCTCCATACTATGGATAGGGGAAAGAGGGTGAAGAAGTGGAATTGGATTATCTGCAGTCACGCTGAGACAGGGATGAAATCTTTCTTTTGGGGTTCTGGCTCTGTGATTTAATAATGTCAGTTAAGGGTGTAATTGCTGTTATTGAATTGATATTCCCAGCTGAGCCTGTGGAAAGGCTTCTGCTAAACTCTGCTTTCCAGCGTGAGTGAATTCAGATGCCAATTCCGTTCATTATCAGGCGTTAGAGATCTGGTAATCCAGCAAATCGTGTCGAAGGCTATCAGCATGCCCACGAGCTCGGGCTGTGCCCCACCTTTAGGATGCAGAGGACTAGCCAGCAGGCTAACGTAGCCAGTGGATGAGTATACACAGACAGCATTTACAAGTGAAACTCCACTTCAGAAAAAAAAAAAAAAGAACTTAGAGGTTTTTGCAAGTTCTGTACATTTGAAGTTGCATTGTCACATAGTTTCAGCTGTGGAGCTCAAAGCCTGAAGTTAAGCAGCCGGGCTCCCTGGGGAAGGCGCAGGAAGAGTTACCTGCTTTAGCGTGAGATGGGTAACAGCCAGGTGCAGTCAGCAGCTTAATTTAAATGAGGAGACAGGTTTAAGGATCGATGTTCATCTGAAGAACTATCCCCTAGAAAGCTTAAAGAAATCATTTTAACCGACAGGCAAGAATCAGCCTGTATTTGACAAAAGAGAGGTACCATTGCTTTTATTCAAGAAAAAAAAGAACCAGGATAGACTAACGCTCGGCTCCTTCTGCACATGAAGGGAGAACGGGCAGCTTTGAAGAGAACACCCTGCTGACGGGTTGGTGGCTCTTTGAGGGTCAGGCTGTTACCATCCGCCTATTATTAGAAGTTGGTTGCATGCGAGATGAGAGCGAAGCCTTTCATGTCAGAACTGCCACGGGTCAGAACCCACGTTGAAACCATGGCTCGGCTCGTGCTGAGGACCATGTCGAGGTCCTCTGGTCACCTGCCTTTGGTTTCAAAGCTCCTCGCGGTGACAGGGTCAGGAACCAGCCAGCAGCGAGGCGTGAGCAGACTTGAAGCCAAGAGCACAGAACTTTTGGGCAGCCATCAGAAACTTTCAGTCAATGGGCGATTGGGTCGAACTGGTACCTGCTGTGAACTCTCAGTGCTCCAAATTGGAACATGTTGCGTTTACCACTAGGATTTGCATAAGAATGATTTTTTTCCAATGTAATCACATGATGTGACCAAAGCACATTTTGATACCTTCTTACTGTTTTTCAGGAACAGTATGAATTCTGCTACAGAGTGGTACAAGATTTCATCGACATATTTTCCGACTATGCTAATTTCAAATGAAAATTCCTGCCTTATTTTTTAATTTGTCTGTATAAATAGTTGTATATTATATTAATTTATTCCATGTCATTTTGATTGACTTTTATTGTAAATATGCCTTTGTGTTTGCTCTAAAAGTTGCATTTGCTGTACAAAATTATTTCTGAAATATAAATATCTTCTAAAGCAAAGTATAATGTTCATATACAGTATATTACTATAAGATGCTAGAGAAATCTTTATTCTAAATAACAGTAAATTAATTATTGAAGTTTTATTTCTTTTTTTTTTTCCCACTTACAGTTATTTATCAATAATGCTGTCTCCCAGTTCTTGAAACTTTACGCAGGTGATTTACATTTCATACTAAAAAAGTGAACTGTGGTATATATGTTTAAACTAACCATGTTTTGGCCATAAACCTTTCTTCACTGAACTCAACAGCAAATGAAAACAGATGTTTATCTGGGGACACACACTGCTAACCTACTCATGCTTACGTTTAATTTATTTCATGGTCTCACTGAAGGGCAAAGAGACTTCGAGGTATCAGAATATGGCCCTTTTTGTGTAATAATGTACAGTATAGCTGAAAAATATAATTGCTTTTAAAGTCTGTTTTTAAGAACCTCCCAGTGGATGGCAGTTCTATTTTGAGTCTTAATAAGATATAATCATTATAAATACAGATTTAAATTTTTGATTTAATATAACTTTAAAAGTCCATTTATTTTGTTCTTTCCTAAATATTACACCAGCTTAAATCAATCTAGAAATACAGTAATGCGAGTTTCCCACTATTTGAGAATATTTTGCATATCAGAAGAGTCTATTTTGCAGCTCCTGAACTTGTCTACTTCAAGAGGCTCTACAGCCGTTGTTGAAAATCAATATAAAGCTTCTGTATGTACATGTGCATATTTTCTCACCTTTTTGAGAAAAGGCAAAAGAGGATTTGATGAAGAAAAACTCTCATTCTTTGATTACAGTCAACAAAATAATTAATAGTATTTGCTAAAATTTTGAAAAAAAATACAGTAAATTTTTAGCACTAGCAACGTTGAGCACCGTAGCAGAAAGCTCCTTTATGTTCTTACTTTCCCACGTATGTTATCAAAAAAAGAAACGCTTCCTTTATCTAAAAGGGTTATATGATTGTGTATATAGATATATTTTTAATGAAAGTACTACCGATAATATAATTGGTGAAATAAATTTTAGAAGTCTTTTACTATAGCCCAGAACAGAATGTGCTTGGGGGTTAGAAAATCCAAAAAAATCACAGGGCATCTGAATGTTGAATAATTCAAAAGTATATCTTTTCCACTCTTTAAAATGCATCCATATATGACTTAATGAGCACAAAGTCCGTACTTCAGTTCCTTAACTAATATGCAATAGTCCTGTCTTGTCCAGTTGCTTAGGTTTTTTCAATGCAAACATAAAAGCCTTATTTAAAATTAAACAACTTAAACTGATCATGTCACTGTTCTTGCACTATTTTGCCCCATGACCATTTTTCGTATCTGGTAACAAATAGAATCAGTCGTACAACGCAAGGAACAAGGGAGGTGTTCATCCCTCTCTTTTCATTTCATAGTGGATGGAAAAGGTGCAGTTTAGACATTTCTAAGCACACTGTTCTGAACACTGCCATTTACTGCTGCTTGTCTTCCCATTGATGCACTTCTGTATTTATTTGTACAGTAAATTATGCACTTAAAAAAGTTCGTTTAAAGACTAAACATTCTTTGTGACTTGTCATTAGAAGATACTCTCAAAACACAGAAAGTGTTGAGGAGTAAAAGAACGCAAAGTTTACATTACTACTGCATGCTAAAATTCTATCAAATTTTAAAAAGGCATCAAATAAATTCAGTATGAAAACCAATGCAGCGAGGTTTTCAGTATGATCATTTGCAGCACAGACAGAATCAGAGAGGTTAAATGATGATAGAAAAGAATGCAAAGAAATTTTCACCATTTTCCAAAGAAGCTTATTTTATGGTCCCATTAGATCCTAGGATCTTTCCAAGCATTTACTTTACAATAAAAAATAATTTGTCTATCAGACAGCCCATCTCCTAGGGGTCTCACATAAAAGCCTACACTGAGAGTTGCCTCGTGAAGCAAACCTCCTCAGCTGGATGGCAACGCAGCGTGATGTTACGGGGACCCGATGGGCAGCAGCTAAGAGGAGGCTGGAGTTAAGCTGAAACATCAAATGTTAAGTGGGTACTCCGATTTTAGTTGCTACCTATATTATCAATTAGGGAACAGAAAAAAATGTAACGCATTTCAGAAGTCACAAACATAATGACCTTTTTTCTTTTTTCTTTTTTTTTTTTTTTTAAATAATCTGAGAAGCTTGCTTTCCAGTTGTGTTTAGTGAATAAGCTGCTTATTGCAGCAGCCTCGTAACTGGGGAGCTGTATCTTGACATAGATATACCTGATTTTTCTTTAAAAATTTTCCTACATTGCATGAAATTACTTTAAAATGCCAAATAGTTGATTAGAAAGTTGTACATTCTGATCGGTATGTGGTTTTGGTCACTATGTGACTTGACTGTTTTCACGTGTTAAGATGGGTTCCAGTTCACCGAAGCATTTAAGCATTTGCTTTACAACATCTCTACTCCACAAAACATACAGCACCATAGGTTCTTTGTTCCTGAAGCAATCCCTTAAGTGCTTTGCTGAATTGGGCCTTAATGAAGAATGCATACTGTAATTACCAGTGTTTTTTAGGGTATTTTTACGTATCAGTTTTTTAAACTTTTAAAATGAGCCTGACCGCCTGTGTTCAATATTTTGAAATGTTTTCATTTCCCTAGTACCATTTTTAATGTAAAGTTATTGAAACTTTTCTGTATGACCAAATTGTATTTAATTTGTCAAATCTTTATAATATATGTATGTATTATACAGTTTCAGCTACTATTATTTTCTTTTATTACATTTATAATTTGATCTTGCTGTGTTTTTAATGCCAGTGAATGTTGCTGAATTATTTGTATATGCAAATTGCAAGATCTAATACATTCTGATGCAAGAACAAAGCTCTGTTTTTATTCTTAAACCGTATTACTTTCTTTAAATCTTTTAATTTCATTCCCGTCCTGCGTGCTCATTTAAGTTAACCATTCCGAAGGATTGAAAAGCCATTACCTAGGTAGATAATTCTTCGGTGCTTATCAGCTGTAGTTATTTGGAAGTAATGCTGATTCGCGTCGTAACTGAAGCATTGTGCGTATAAAACGCGGATAAATTCAGGGTAGCAATTAGCAGGCCAAGTCTTCTCAAAGAGTATGAATAAGTAAGACTTGGTGATCGATAGAGAGCTCTGAAATGACTAGGCCCCGTGCAGCACCGAGCTCCGACATGACTAGGCCCCGTGCAGCCTTCCCTTAAGTATCAGTTCAATGATTTGAAGCCTGGCCCTGCAGTATGTTGACAAGGATAACCCCCGGTACACTCGTGCAGCTCCCAGACAGCTCAAAGCCATGTCCCTCTGTTCATTCTTCCCGTCAGAGCAGGGCTGTGCTGCCCGGGGGGCGTTGGGGAGCAGTGGGGGCCGGCGGCACCACGGGGCCTGCACCAGGCCGCAACTCCTGGCCGGGCAGGGGCGTGAGGGGAGGCCTCGCTCATGGCACACGCACCACCGCTCCCTTCTGCTGTACCTCAGGTTTGAGAGTGCTGTGGTACACTGTGGTATCGCACCAAGATAAATGTGGTGGCCTAGCTTTCAGTTGTCGCCTGTCATCAATCAAGAGTAGGATAGGACAAGAGGGAAAGGCCTCAGGTTGCGCCAGGGGAGGTTCAGGTTGGAAACGAGACGTTTCTCCTCAGAAAGAGCAGTCAGGCGTTGGGACGGGTTGCCCAGGGAGGTGGTGGCGTCACCGTCCCTGGGGGTGTTCAAGGAGGGGTTGGACGTGGTGCCTGGGGACATGGTCCAGTGGGTGATAGTGGTGGTAGGGGGGTGGTTGGAGCAGGTGATCTTGGAGGGCTTTTCCAACCTTTACAATTCTGTAAGGGTTTTGACAGTGTAGATTATTTTTCAATTATTTTTTCCGTGCTTGTTTGGAAGAACTTTTAGTTTGCGTGCCCTCCTTGTGCACTGTATGCTAACCTATTACAGAACTCTTTCTTTGTTTTCTGATGTTTGTCAAACGCCCTGCTCCAACATTTAGTATTCGCACATGGTAGTCTTGCTGCTTTCAGCACTACACTTACAGGAGTAACTGTATTGTCTGTGATTCTATGATTTGTTACATGTCAAAGCTTTTTTTTTTTTTTTTTTTTTTTGTAATTCCAGATGAACTGACAAAATATTTTGTGCGATTGGATCATAGTTTTAGCATGTATCAAGATACACAGCCTGTAAGGCCACTGGAAGTCAGCTGTGTGGGAACAGACTGATACCTTTGCTTTCAGAAAAAAAAAAGAATCTCAATTATTAATCAGTAATTATTGACTATTTACTGCTTATTTTAAATAATTATTATCAAAATTATTACTTATCTGCACAATTTCTAGTACGATACGCCTAGTATCATACTAGAATAGTAGGGGTTACATGCTATGAGACACAAAGAATGACTTTTCTCCTGTGTCATCGTAGTGTGCTCCTGTTGGTCTCTTTCTGTATTTAAGATCAACGATAAAAGGCACCTTTCCTAACAAACGTAAAATTGCAGAAAGGACTTGGGATAACTTGATCCTCCATTCCTTAAAGCTGCTAACACACTGCTGTTCAGATACTGTACTGATAATAAAGTGCTCAGATTTGCCTCTAACATCCAGTAAAAAGAGATTTCAGTGACAGGGTGACGGCGTAATTACAATCCAACTAGTGGAAATGTTTTTCTTACAACAGATACCCTCTTATTCTCTACTATGTCCCATTTTAGTAGCAAAAGAAATAATGCAACTACACAAAGTATGAAGCCTGTAAGTTTTGCAATCGGTTTATATACACAGATTACTTTTGTCATTGCATTTCTCCAGCAATTAATTTTTTGACTCATCAGATGAGAGAGAATCTGCACTTTTTTTTTTTTTTTTTTTTTGTCCTTGAACTTGTGTTTCTGGAGATTTTGCATTTTACAACTTGTGATGCTGGAGATAGTTCTGTTTATAGAAACCAGCCTTTAGAAATAACAAACTTCCATTTTAAACTACTCACGCAATACATTTATTTCTATAGGCTATTTAAGCAATATAGACTAACCGAGAACAAAGCCATATTTGTTCTGTATAGGGCATAAATGTCAAGTCAAAGCTAAGATTTCCTTCATACAGAAATTGTTCGGTGCCTCTGAGAATTTTTCCAGCAATTGGACTTTACTGCGAATGTTCTTCATTTTATGTGTTAGGATTATTTTGTAATTTCGATATTTTAATAAGAGCTTTCTTCAAATGATTTTTATACGTTTTCTACGCTACTTCTCACAGTGTGAGAATTACCAAATTATTAATCAGGTTGAGACTTTGTCCTGGAAGTTTTTTGCACAAACAATCCTTTCTTCACCTGTTCCCATTGTTTCTGTGTTTTCATGAACGGCGCTCAACCCATTTATAACCCTTGAACAGCAGATCTAAATTGTTACTGAATGCCAGTTGGGTGAGCACCAAGGAGAGCAAAACTGTACCGCTTTCAAGGAGCTCGAGCAGGAATCAATTAGCACATTGGCAGTGGTATCAGATTATGAAGCTCAATTTGTGCACTCGCTGGCAGTGATCTGATACCAGCAGAACAGGCTGCGGGCCGTGCCTTCGTTTCGGGCAGTGAGCAAGCTGTAGGCCGTGTCTGTCCTGCTCGTGGTCTCTGCTCCTGTCTTCTTGGAAACACCACAACTGCCCCAGGCCCTATGAAGTAGATACGTATTTTGCTTTTAAGTTATTTAAGCTCAGTGGAGTCCTGCCCTGTTCTCAATAAACGAGCGTACAGATCACTGAGTCATACACAAACAGCAGACGTGTTTGGTAGGAACCATTTTGGAAAACCTATCCTATTTGTTCATAAACTTAGGCAGATTCCTCTCACATGAGAATAAGTTGTCAAAATTTGGTTCTCTGTATGAATACGTGCATCCAAAAATCTTAGGTGTGATAATGTCAGTGCAATAAACCATTTTAAGAGAGGAAGCCTATTGCAAAATAGATACTTTTTCAGAGATTCATCATAAAATAACTTACTTAATCACTGGGCTTTGCTTTACACAGCATCAATAGCCTGAAGTATATATTCCTCAGAATGCCCAAGAAAAAATCATTAATTAAATCAAATTGAGAAGTGATCCACGATGACAGCTGCAACTGAATTTACACTGATCACATCTACATCAACACTTTTGTTAGAAGTTAGCAGTTTTAATCATCGCTTACCAGGCATAAATCTGTCTGAACGTTTTTAACTTTGGCAACTCTAGAAGCGAGGCTTATCATGATTGTTTTGTTTCTCTGTTCATTTCCATACTCCATACTCTGGACACACACGCCAAATTACATGTACACTGAGAGAATACTAGCATATTCAAAGGTAATTCAGTTTTCTAGAACTGGGGGCTGATTAGTGGTGATGGCCTTTCATTAATATTAAAGTTGCTGCCTGAGTTTATTGCCTTATTCACCTTAAAACCTATATACATCATAAAAGCCCTAATCCAGTAAAAGCTTTAACTGGAACTTGTGCTTTCTTAGACTTTCAGCCGATTAACAGCAATAGCACAAATCTGTGAGAAATAAGCTTCATTCATTGCAGTGCTTCCAGACCACCTGTTCAGAATCTAGAACAAATGGTCTTGTATGAGGACCTTCATGTGAGGAATTAAGATGCTAATTTTTTATTTTTTTTTTTTATTTTTGTCATTGTGCTCCTGGCTCCAGCCTTCAGCCCCAGCATGTTTTAGCGATTAGGGGCCTTTTTGTATTATTGGGTCACAGTCCTCCACTGATAAGCCTAATCACTAAGTCCTGAAAAGACTCACAGGGCCGGACTGGTGGATCTCTGTGAAGTAGCTTTTTCCTAATTACCTTTTGATTGGTCAAGTTAAGTTAAAAAATGTCTAAGCTGGCAAGGACATTCAAGGACTGATATAAACTACTATATAAAAGTAGTTTTCAACACATTTTGAGAGTCAATTGTCTTACTTCAACTTGTATGTGGTGGCTTGTAATCCTAGTAAATTAAATGTTGACAGCCAAATATTACCCTAACAGAAAATTTGAAGTAAATGTCATTTTTTCCCTCCTGTAGATATACTGTTGCAAATATCTGTGTATCCATTATTTAAGAGACCACTGCTGCTCTTGAAGACAGATTTGAGGCAAGGCACTCTCAAAATCTTTTTTTTTATAATTTATGTTTTCTTGTAGGTATTGTTCTGTTGCAGAGACGTTTATCACAAAGGTTGTGATAAGATACTGTGTGGTAAGTGCACTAATAAACCACTGTATGATCATACCAGAATATACAATTATTGGTATATAGCAGAACACTACCTTTTATTTTATTTTATTTTATTTTTCTGTAAAAACACCAGAGCCCTTGTCATCATAAAAATGCCCATACAGTGATAGCGGAAAAATTGCTATTTTGCTGTCTGGCTCAATTCAATGCAGGCTAACGGACACTGTAATGAATTAGGCTTTCGAAGAGTCTTGATAGCATAATCCTTTTGTTTTGGTAACTTCAGTCACGACCGCGCTTGTAAAGACCCCCAAAAGGATCTGACTTTGAGATCTATTTATTAGCAATGATACCCCATGTTAGAATTCTGATTTTGCTTGAATGTTTTATGTTTTACACCTAGGTACAAGATTATCCAGTAGCATAAAGCTATCATGACAAGCTGAAGGTGAGATGATAAATTTGTGTTAATATGTTAAACTAAATTAACCCCCCTACCGAAACTTATGAAATAGACTTCAGAGTAATTTAATTCAAAAGAAAAAAAAAATTACTAAGTTGCTTACATCTAACTTTATCATATCTAAAGTCCCCTAAAGTCATTATACCACATAAAAATAGTATTTGAGGCAAACTAGATAATTTATTATAAAAGTAATAACATCAAAAGGAGTTCTGCTTTGTGAAAGATCTGAATATTAGGATATTTATCCCCTGAAGCACAAAAGACTGGATGACCTTGTAAAAGGCCTTTCTCCCTTTGTATTCCCCCCCCACCCCACCCACCCACTCATACACACACACACACACACACACACACACACACACACATAGAACTTTGTTAACTTGCAGTTAAGGTCACCAGAATCTATACCCCACCCACACACATTTATTATTTAAAAAAAAAAAAAAAAAAAAAAAAAAAACAGGCATCACTCAACTTGTCTAATTTCCCTTGGATTTTTTTTTCCATCTTGAGGGGGAACCATACAAGCATGATGTTGGTAGACAGCATGAATTGAGGGAGGAGGCTGTCTTTGCTGTAAATTAGTTAGGGTAAAAAATAAGGTTTGCTTTTTGAAGGAGCCCAGTAACTGCAATGTTTTAGCTTCTGTGTGGTTGGTATGATGGTAAGTATCAAAAATACCGTGCAAGGTGAAGCCCACAGTGCTCGTTTAGGCTGTTTATCCTGTGGTCATCCTACAAGACTGCAGCCAGGTTTTAGTGCTAGTTACCAGTTTGTGTTTGGTGCTAGGAAGTTGTGGGAGACATACCAGAAATGAATACCCTGCATAATACACATAATCATAGAATATCCCAAGTTGGAAGGGACCCACAAGGATCATTGAGTCCAACTCCTGGCTCCACACAGGTCTACCCAAAAATTTAGACCATATGACTAAGAGCGCAGTCCAAATGCTTCTTAAACTCCGATAGGCTTAGTGCCGTGACTACGTCCCTGGGGAGCCTGTTCCAGTGGGCGACCACCCTCTCAGTGAAGAACCTCTTCCTGATGTCCAGCCTGAACCTCCCCTGCCTCAGCTTGACACCATTCCTGTGGGTCCTGTCACTGGTGATTAAGGAGAATAGATCGGCGCCTGCCCCTCCACTCCCCCTCGTGAGGAAGCTGTAGGCCGTGATGAGGTCCCCCCTCAGCCTCCTCTTCTCCAGGCTGAACAGGCCCAGTGACCTCAGCCGCTCCTCATACGTCTTCCCCTCTAGGCCCTTCACCGTCTTTGTAGCCCTTCTCTGGACACTCTCCAACAGTTTCATGTCCTTCTGCACTGTGGTGCCCAGAAGCGCATACAGTGCTTGAGGTGAGGCTGCACCAGCGCAGAGCAGAGCGGGACAATCACTTCCCTTGACTTACTAGCAATGCCGAAGTTTATTTTAAATTTAATCCGTAAGAGTAAATTTTTCTCCCTCTTTGTCAAATTATTCAGAACTTATAGGAATACTTTGCTTCTTTCATGCTTATATTAAATATTCAACTTTTGTTTAACTCTGGCAGTAGGTAAAGGTCAGTTTGGCTTTCATTGTTGTGAAACCACAGCCTAAAAATGAGGTTTCGAGCAGCCAGGCTAGCCAATGCCCAAAGAGCAGGAGGAGCGTTAGGTCACCTGCATCTCCATCTGCTGCCTGGCCTATCTCTACTCCCTCATTTTTAAGTACTTTCCTATTCTGTTTCATGGAGGGGAAGACAGCCGTACCCTCCAATCCCTTTTATAGAAGTCCCAAACCTTTTGTGACTCCCTTAGGCCTCAAAGAGAATCAGCAGAGAACAAATACGTAGCTTGCTTTTAAACTTGGCTTTATGTACCGCATGGAGGAGACTGGAGAATGAAACGTGAGGTGGCTGGGGCCCGCGCTTTGTAACTCCAGGCCACTGGTAAAAATGTTCAAAATGAAGAAAGAAATGAGCATACTGATGGAAGTTACATGTCTTAATGTAGCTAATTTTCATCTGTGCATAAATATTTTAAAGAGTATTTTAAAAATATCTTCTCTATGTCAGAAAGGGCTGAGGTTGAATCTTTCCTGTCCGAAAAATGTTTCTGACTTAAGTCTACATTTAAAGGGCTCAAAGGTATCTTCTTCTGCTTGGCTATTTTCAGATCAGGGTTTCTTGTCATTTTTCATACCATATTATCTCATTGATTGGAAGTTAATGTTTGCTCAAATGATAGAGGTATCAAACGTAGAGTTGGCCAAGGATGGGGATAGCCATGATGTTGGATGTGGGGATGACGATTTTCTCTCATATCAGCTTTCTACTTTTATGCAGTGCAAGGCCTTCTGGTGGGACTCATCCTGGCTCCTCACCAGGTGTTGGTTTTTTTTTTGTCTTCACATACAGAGCAGCATGGGGTTTGTCTTGAGTTCAGTCTCAAATGTAGGCCTTAGTACTCAATTCCTGTCAGGGAATAAGTTTTTGTACATAACGGAAGGTAACGACAGGTGACGACAACAGACTTAAAACGCTGATTTAATTTTTACACTGTTATTGCTGCTTCCTTCCGTGCTCCCTCTACTGTTACCCCTTCAAAGTGCCCTGTTTTTATGATGGAGACAGTTTGAATTAGGGGAGGAGCGGTACGCAAGCCAGACACGGCTGTTTGAGTTAGGTTAGCGTTAGTTTAGCGAGCAGCTGCCCAAGCTGGGCCTCCCGAGCTGGTTCTGGCTCCCGGAGCCCCTCAGTGACGACGGGGCCCGCTCGCTGCCTCCCGCCCGGTGCAGGCAGGGCGGGGCGGGGCGGGGCGGGGCGGGACAGGGGCAGCCCTGCGGCGGCCATTTGAAATCAAACGCCCTCCGCAGCCCCCATTGGCTGCTCCGCGCCACACGCCGCTCCCCTTGGGCCAACCGGGGCTCTCCGCGCGCTTTTTCGAAAGTTCCCTGCGCTCGGTTTGGTCTCCTTCCGCCGCAGCGCCGGCCGTTACGGCTAAAAGAGTCCGGCCGCCGAGCGGCGCCGGGCAGGGCCGGGGGGGGCGCGGGGCTGCCCGACAGGGGCTGGGTGTGCGTGGGCGCGTCCCGCCGGGGCGGCTCCGGGCAGCGCCGGGACCGCCCGGTGCCTCTGGTGCTTCCGGTGCCTGCAGCGGCTCGGCGCAGGGATACGAGCGGGCGGCGGTGCTGGCGCGCGCGGGAAGGGCGGGAGGGGGGCGCCGCGGGGCCGGCGGGGAGCGGCACCGGGAGCGGCACCGGGAGCAGGAGGGAGCAGGAGGGAGCCGGCACCGCGCCGCGGGTGAGCGCCGGGAGGGAGTCGGGGGGACGGGGGGCTTCTGGCTGCATCCCTAGGGGGTTGTCCGGAGAGGAACCGGGCTGCGGCAGCGGTGGAAGCAGCGCCGTGCCGCCGGGGACAGCGGCGTGAGGCCGGTTAGAGCACCGCCGCTGGCTCGGAGTCGGGTGGCGAAGCCGCGTTTTGGGTTGTAAATAAACTTTGAAAATGCACGCGGTTACTGCTTGGCGATGGGGAAGCGGAGTGCCGGGAAGAATGCTGAAGGCAAGCCAGAAGCGCTCCTTGGCGCTGTCCTTACGGTGCGTGGGCACGCTGCTTGTGGTGCAGAGATGCTGGGCTTTAATCCTGTACGCAGATCATAAGCGTCTTCGTAGGAGCTACTTCCAAAATAATAACGTTTGGTACCGCACCACGCATAGGCTGTTTCGAGGATCGGTCCCGCTTCATGGCACACACAAGGGTTTGCTCAGCGGAGGAGCGCTGGCTCAGCTGTCACACACACAGCTCGCTGTGCAAGCCCCGTGCCAGCTGCCCGCGTTGTGTCTGTGGCTGTGCGAGCCTGTCAGGTACCCCGGCACCTCTCCTGACGTCTCACCCCAGCTGCCCTCCTGCAGGGCTCCTTCCAGGCGCTACCCATTTGCTCCTTTATTCGCTGATGGGTCATGGGGCGAGAAACGTTATGGTGCGGTCAGATTTAGATTTAACACAATGCTTGGGACCCTGATCCTTTTGTAATAACGGGTGCTTCCCCCTCCTCCTTGGGGAAGACGACGAGGCAGGTTTGTTCCCCTTACTGTGTTACCAGCTTCCTTGAGAACCGAGGAGACGCGGTCGCTTTTGAGACCTGCCCTTCAACAGGATTTCTGTGAAACTGTGCTGCAGGTTTAAGAACTGGCAGTGACAGACAGCAGCAGACAAATAGTTACAGCTACGGTCACATAGCCTCGGCTTACTTCACAGTCAGCTTTACTTGAAAGCCAAGTCTGAGAACGTCCCAGTAGGTGAGAGGAAGGTAACATAGCAGGTTTAGGTGGGGAGGGGTGACTGCTTACCTGAAAATAGCTTTAAATCGCTTATGGAATGAAATATTGTATGCGTGGTCCTGCCTCTTTGCAAAGGCTCTGGTGGATAACAAGTAGTTACCGCATATGTAAAAGCGGTATTACTAAGTTTATGTGAGCACGTGATGACTGCTCTTGCCACCATTTGTAAGCGTTGTTTTCTCCAAACGTGTGGTGTCCTCAGCTTCCGTGCACAATTTCAGCGAATGCTCGTGGTGGATAGTTCCCAGGTGTCTGTGCAGGGAAGCACACATAAATGGCACTTAATTCACGTGGCATGTACACAAAGTTCTTCTGCTGTACTTCAGAAAATGTCTTGAACAGCATTAAAAAAAGGGTAACGTTGTTTTACATATTTATGAGAATAAATCATTGCTTGGGTGAGTAATTTTGACATTCTCATGTAGGTAAGACTTCTTATGTTTGAAGATGCCGCTCTTCGGGAAAATAATTGTAATTAAACGGAATGGGACTGATGGAATTCACTTTCCACTCACTGCAAGTTCTTGTTTATTTGGAAGGTGAGAACGTGTTGAGTACTCAGATGCATTGAAATAATATTAATGATATTTCCTGCAGACAGAACCTTTTTAATACTTACTTGCAAGAAACAAATATTTGTATTTGTCAGTGGTGTTCAGGGCAGGGAAAGTGCTATTGGACTAACATTACTTGAGCTGAACTTACTATTTGTCATTGCTTTTTGTCCTTCCCTTGCTAAAAGTTCTTTTTTTTTCCCCAAAGTTTTTGGCCAGGAGAAATTTAGCAAAGAGATCTGATAAAGCTATGAAATTGCAAGTAATCTACACGTGGCGTATATACAATAAGCAAGTGGTGGTACTCTTACCAGGGGGGCAGGTCCTAGAGAACCAACCAGTGCAGAAGGGAGTGTGGTTTGCATTCAACTGTGATCATGTCAGTGCTTTTTGCAATATTTTTTTTGTTTCTCCAAGACCTCAGTAATGGAATGCATGAGCTAGTATCAAGAATTGATAAATAAAATGTTTTTACTTCTCTTGAACTGGGTTTGCTCAGCACTTTTCTGATTGATGTCTTAACTAATTATCCAGTCCTGAATCAAGTTCCATAGTGCCAGTCTATTGGAAGCACTGCAGTGTCAATAATACTCTTCTTTGGCTTCAGCAGAGCTGCTCAGAGAGATGAGAATTAGTTTTACAAACATGAATTTCTGTCATCTGCATCGGTGAGAGGTGCAAGGTGCTTCTGTGGACAGCATGCCTGGTATGACGGCTGTTACATTTGCTGCCTAAGACCCACAAAATGTAATGTGTAAAAATTACTAGAGATTAATAGATATATATGTATATATGTAGATGTGTCTTTTTAGGCTTGTCATGAACTGATTTTTCATAATTTGGTTATTTTACCTTTTTTCCAGTATGGATTCTCTGGCATTATGGGAGCATAAGCTCCTGTTATTTTTTGTCACAGTTGAAAGCCTTAGGTGGTTCATTTCTTCCCGTTCGTTGCCTAATGTGTCCTGCATTTTTTTTTCAGACTTAATTGTCTTCAGGATCTCAACTCTTTTATCCAATTAAGGTGAATGAGTTCAACGCTCCCTGGTGGGTTAGGCAGGGCAAGCCTGCATTCTAACAATTTTGGCCACTAATGGTAATCTGCGGCTTCACACTTGAGCCAGTCCTATAATAATTGGTTTTACTGGCAGATGAAAAGGCTGCTTCTTAGCCAGCCGTGCCGTACTGAGACCCTATTTTTTTGATCTCTATATTGTTAGCACTAGGACAGATTTTGGAAGGAGTGCATTTTGCTGATAACGTGACTTAGAATCTAAGCTTTAGGCTCCACGTTTTTCTCTCTGTTTCTTTGTCTAACCTTTTTACTGCTGTGCTGTTTTTTCCACCGCTTTTCATCACTGAAATTAGCACCAAGTATAGCATTCCCCCTGTTTCTTACCTGGAGCACTTAGTGGCTAGTCTCTTGCTTAGGTCTGTTGGCATATATTAAATGTATGTGTCCAGAGAAAAGTGGTGGAACTTAAACTGCTCATCGCATTCACTTTTTTTTTTTGGTGGAGAAAAGGTTTCCCCTGTTGTAGTAATAACTTTCTGGCTTTTTCCTAGTGTTCCAAACTCTGTTAGTGCAATAGACATCATGTTAAGTATTTCACTAAGTGTATTTTCTTATCCCTTTGTTTTTCAGTGTTCTTGTCTGTGTTAACAAGTAGGGTGGTTGTGGTTCTATTTTTATTTTTTTAATTAAACACAATTACCATTATAAATGTTGCAGCTACTCAGCTATGACAGGCGTTGTTCTGCAGTCCACAGAACAGGCAAAGCCTTTAGCATGCAGCTTCTTAGTTTTCTTCTATTACTTGTGGTGATTGGAGATAACAGAAATGCTGAGGTTAGGGTCCGTGTTATCAAATTTAAGAAAGTATCGTGCTGTTGTACAAATTATTAGCTGAAATTTGGGAAGTCACCTAATTCTACAGCAGTCAGATTTTTCTGTCTTTTCTCTTTTGCGTGTCTTGAAGCTCAAATTGTATTTTCACCCATAGGAGAACAGAATGTGACATCCGCATCCAGTTGCCTCAGGTCTCAAAAGAACATTGTAAAATTGAAGTAAATGAAAACGAGGAGGTAAGATATGCATATTTTAATGACATTTGTATTTCATTGTTGCACGTCATCAGACTACTGAAATTTTTGTTTCATTTCTAGGCAATCTTGACAAATTTAAGTACAGTAAATCCTACGCAGCTGAACGGTAGCTGTTTTCAGCAACCTGTACCTCTGCAGCACGGAGATGTGTTAACTATTATTGATCGTTCTTTCAGGTAAGTGCCAGTGACAGAGACAAACTGTCTCTGACAGAGACAATGCCTTGATCCTAGAACGTGTTCTGCAGCCAAACAGTGTGGAGAACTCTGTGGACACAGTCTCTACGTGCCGGATGAAGATACAGGAGATAGCAGTAGATGAATGGGAAAACCTAAAATGTCGTTTTACCATTTTCAGAAAGATAATTTAGTTTATTTTGTATCTCTTTACAATGTCTTATAGAGCTTCTCCAGAAGGCAAGACAGCTTAAAGATTTTTTTTATTACTTTTATATATTATATTAAGCTAAATCAATAAAGATAGAATTGTCTGGAGAGACCACTTTGATTTTGTTTCAAGGACAAACACATTTCTAGGAGAAAAGAATATTTTGATGTAGTTAAAGTATTTTAAAGCAATATGTTTGTGTTGCTGGGAGTGGGACAACTCTTTCTAGGTCATTTATCTTAATAATGGGAATTTAGTTATCAGCTATTTAACCAAAAAATGCTTATTTTTACTTTTTAAAATATTTTATCCAGGTTTGAATATCCTCTCCAATCAACTCCAAGAAAGAGGCGTTCCAGATCTCTGAAAGATGAAACGCGGCAGGTAATTTTGTGGTGATAGGCTTATTTATTGCCAAGTACATTGGTATCAGTATTGATAAGGTATTCTATTTTCCATTTTCAGTGCGGGTTTTGTCTTCTTTTTTTTTTTTTTAAATGAATACTTTTTCAGTTGTAGGCTAGCTTTCTGTTTGAAAACACAAATGAACTCCTTTGGATAATTTTTTTAGAACTCAATATGTTATTTTTAGAGTTATCAGTTTCTGTTAATAGATCTGCTACTAATCTATTAAGATTATAGGTAACCTATTAAAAACTAATCCTTAGCTTTTTTGAGGAGATGATAGGATGCAGGAAACAAAGTATTAACGTTGGATATACTTGTACTGTTAAATGGGGTTGTTTGCCCTAGAGCCTGAGCGTTTTTTTACTCCAAAAGTATGTTGTTTTATGTGCTAGTAAACTAATGTATTGTTGGAATTTATAAATATCAAACTAAGTCTACCTTTTAATAATTTATTTGCATTTGTTTCTTTTTTCATTCCCAACAATATTTTATCCCTCCAAGGGGATATTGTTACATAGTGAGTACTTTGGCTATTGAAGACTTTTGTATGTTATGTTTCTCTTATTTAAATAAAATTCTTCTACTAAGTCTGGTTAAAAAAAAAAAGTGAGCTTAGAATGTGCTTGTACATGTTCATATGCTACAGCTGCTTTTAGAGCTAATAATGATAAAAGAAAACTTGAGCTCTTGCTATATAGAGTATCGGTTAATGTTCTTAAGTGGTGAAATACTCTGCTTTAATTTGAGTGGTTTTAAACCTGTTCAGTATGCAATGCTTACACATTTATGAATTTAGTGTTTTTCAATGTTCAGTAGAAAGCTAAATAAATATTTGTTGCTCTGCTATAATGTTGTACAAATTTACAGGTTCTTCATGTTCAGCAGGTGGCAGAAGTGGAGTTATTACATAAGCAAACTTCAGGATCTAAAAGATCTTCAGGTTGGTACCTGTATTAGAAGGGGGTTGCATTCATCTTCCTCCTTAATTTTACATTAATTCTTAGCATCTGGAGGAAAAACAAGGTTGAAAAGAGCAAAAGAAATATATTTTAAGATTTTTCAAACTGAGCACAGTACGCTTTCCTATGTCAGTGTACTACTGCATTGTACTTAAATGCTGTGATTTACCTAAGCGAAGTCCTGCCAGGGGAAAATATGTAGTTGCGTCCTGACAAATGGGCAGTAACACTTGGACTGGAATCGGCAAAAATGTGTTTATATTGTAAACTGAATCTGCACAAATCATTTAAATCAAAGGTTATACCTAAGAAAGGAGTTCGGTACCCTAGTTGTGCAAATGCAATGCAAATGTCAGTTGAAACTGATAGGTGAAACTTAATGCTTATTACATTTTACTTTTCAGCAGCAAAAAACTAGAACATCACAAATACACTTTTGTGATAAAAATATATGAACAGATTGCTTTTGAGCAAGTAATAGATCATCTTGAGCAAGTATTTTTTTATCTAAGATATTCTTTTCTAATTAGTGTTTGAAACAGGTATTGCTTTGGAGTTACCTAGAGTTAACTTTGCTGATTGAAATCATAGTTTGCAGTATGAGTAAGACAGAAGACAGGCTGAGGGAGTTGGGGTTGTTCAGCCTGGAGAAGAGAAGGCTCTGAGGAGACCTTATAGCAGCCTTCCAGTGCCTAAAGGGGCCTACAGAAAAGCTGGGGAGGGACTCTTTGTCAGGGGGTGTAGTGATAGGACAACGGGTAATGGCTTTAAACTAACAGCGTGGTTTTATGTCAGATTATTAGGGAGCTGCAGGCTGCCGTGAGGCCTCCCCTCGGCCTGCTCTGCTCTGGGCTGAGCAAACCAAGGGACCTCAGCTGCTCCTCATACACCTTTCCCTCTAGGCCCTTCACCATCTTTATAGCCCTCCTTTGGACACTAATAGTTTTA
Organism: Cygnus olor; assembly: GCF_009769625.2. Lineage (NCBI taxonomy): Eukaryota > Metazoa > Chordata > Aves > Anseriformes > Anatidae > Cygnus > Cygnus olor. Next base: position 35,893,628 of record NC_049175.1, read on the forward strand.
TGTGCTTATGCTCTGGTGCCTAAAGCTGCACACATCGCTCGAGGTGAGGCCGCAGCAGGCCGAGCAGAGCGGGACATCCTTTCCCTTGGCCGGCCGGCAGTGCCGGGCCTGAGGTACCCCAGGGCATGGCCGGCCCTTTGGGCTGCCAGGGTGTGCTGCTGGCTCGTGTTCAACTTGCTGTTGACCAGAACCCCCAGGCCCCTTTCTGTGGGGCTGCTCTCCAGCCTCTTGTCCCCCAGTCTGTACATACAGCCAGGCCTGCCCTGTCACAAGTGCAGAATCTGGTGCTTGCTCCTGTTAAACTTCACGTGGTTGGACATTGCCCAGCCCTTTCATTTGGCAAGATCTTTCCGCGAGGGCTCTCTGCCCTTGAGGGAGTCAACAGCTCCTCCTAATTTAGTGTCATATGCAAACTTGGTATACCTTTAAGTCCTGCGTCCAAGTCATTAATGAGAACACTGAAGAGAACTGACCCTAAAATGGAGCCCTGTGGAACCTCACTAGTGACTGGCCACCAGCATGAGTTAATCTCATTTACTATAAACCTCTGAGCCCGACCCATCAGCCAATTGTGCACCCCTTGTATTGTGTACTTGTCTAGCTGTATGCTGGATGCTTTGTCCAGGATACTGTGAGAAACAGTATTGAAAGCTTTGCTGAAATCCAAAACAATTATGTTTAAAGATCTCCTTCCTAACCGCCCCCCAATCTCCTTCTCCAAAAGTTGATCAGCATGCTTTTTCCTTGTATGTTAGTCTCTACATCTTTACGTGTATTTCCCGTTGCATCTAAGAGAAGTCAACATGTCAGCATTTGTTTTAGCAGATGTTCATGCTGGTATACGGCAGTGTTGAGGCTGTGGATGTATAGATGTTCACAAGGGCTCAGCTTCTTGTGGCTTAGAAAGGCAACTTCTTGGATGAACCCTGACTACTCTGTGCATGGAAAATGTGAAGTGAAGCATGTTACTTCAGGCTTCCTGCATGAGTGCAGTCACTTGGGTTGTCTCATCTGGGAAGTGCTAGCTCTGCTTTATTGTCTTGCTTTGCCCTAGAGAAGCATTGATACAGTTAGAACAATACAGCACCTGTGTAAATGCAAGACAGAAAACTGATTGAATTGTGGTAAGCCGATCTGAATGATTGTTTAATTCTATGTTTACAGATTTGTCTTGTGGCAGCCATGAAAGATATGTATATAAGCCACTGAAGAAAAACAGCAGCATGAAATACAAATTGCCTTATCTGAATATGGGATAAGGTCCAGATTGCAACTTAAAATTCATTAAGCATTTCAATACTAATGTTTTTATTATGAGAGAATTGTTATTGTAAACAGAGCTTTGTTTACAGTCCTATATCCTGGAGCCTGGTTGCTAGTCTTGGTAGAGGAAAGGAGGGAATTCTCATCTGTATTTAAGGAACTTTGTGTTTCTGCATTTTCTACGTAACTTTGTTTTTGCTTTGCTTATGCTGTAGATCATTCTGAGTGCGAAGAACAAAATGCTGATGAAAATAAACAAAGTACAGAGGAAAATATGTCCAAAGCCTTACCAGTTAAGCTACAAACACCCAAATCTTCATATAAGACAAAACAATCTATTAAAAAGGAAAATGAAATGTCTCCGTTTAGTAGACTCTATGAAACACTGAAACATGAGATTAAAGTGAAAAAAACTCTGCAAGAAGGAAATGTACCTGAAAAAGCTGAAAAAGAAGGTGGTAAGGGTGCTCTGCAAGAACCAAGTGCTCGAATTGCATCAAGTTGTGATCTTGTAAGCCCGGCTAAAGAAAAAGAAATAGGCATAAGTGAAAATAATGAAGAATATAAGATGAAACAAGAAGTAATTAGTTCAGAATTTAATCAAATCTCAACAGTAGGAAGTGCTACCAAGAAATGTTTTACCAGAAGTCCGCAAACTTCTATTTCAAAGGAGGTGACAAAAGGTATTGGTAAGAGAAGTAACTTGCAAGATCATAAGGAAGTAAGTACGCCAGGTAAATCTAAAGGCACTGAAGTTACAGCCAAAACACCCAAACCCAGTAAGGAGAATGACAGCAATGCAGCATGTTTGCTGCAGCCATGCTCCATAGAACGCTTGGGTTATGCGGATGAGGTGAAAATCTACAACTCTGCAATAACAGCAGAGAAAATAGCACAAACAACAAACATGACGAAGGTTTCTGAAGTAGATAAACATGTGTCTACACCAACCCCCAGAAGGAAGAGTCCTCGATCTTGTTTCACGTCACCTACCAAAGAAGCTACTGGGGTGGATTCTGTAAATATTGGTACTCCAACAACTCGAGGAGGTGTGTCGTTGGAACGTAAGTCTTTTTCAGAAATTTCAGCTGAAATTCAAAGGGAAGATTCAGTGTGCAGAAATGATAGCCTCCAACAACTGCCTTTGGCAGAAAATAAATGCTTAAAACAGAGACGAAATAGTAAACAACATACGCCAAGAAAATCAGCGGAAGTAGAAGTGCTGAAAGAAATCTGTGATCAGACAAATGTAGACTCAAAAAAGAGAGATTCTGAGTCCCCTGCTTCTAATTCCAAGAGTCCCAGAAGAAATGTCAGACAAAGTAAAGAATTTGTAAACAAAAGCATCCATTCAGAGACACCAATTTCAGGAGAGTTAAAATCAGAACTGGCATCTCCTGCTAGTGAGAAATCTGGCTCTGGAAGAAAAAGGAGTAGGCCAAGGACCTCTGAACTGCGAACTGAGAAATCATTGGAGACAAATGCAGTTAAAGAACACCACAATAAGACTGTAGACAGTCAGGACAGTGGAACTCAACAAGATCTGGCCACCAATGTGCGTAATCGGAAATCAGATTTGGAAAATGCCAGTGTTCCAAGACCTCATAGATTCTCGTCAAAAAGAAGGTCTTCTGGAAGTGCTAATGTACTGGAAGGCAACGAGGCTGTTTCAGAAATGAGTGTTTCTGGCCTGTTGGCTGAAGAAGAATCAGGTAAATAGATTTAATTTCATTCCTCCTTGGTACTGAATTGGAGAAAATCTCTTCGTTTTCATGAGAATTTTTCCATCTAAATGTATAATTAATTGCTGATACATTGGTTCTGTAACGTTTATCATGTTTTTATATATATGACCCTAAAAATACCCAATAATTTTTATAAAAGTTTACCTAATTGAATATAAACGAGTTATTTTCTAATATGTTTCCAACTTTAAAATGTCCAAGTAAGCACTGTTTTGTATTCTGGTTAAAATGGTGACTTCCTGGATTCTTTGATTTGTGGGGATATATTCAATTATTGCCTTTTTTTTTTTAGGCAAGACAAAAAGAGTATCTCAGAAGAGGAAGAGCGGTGATCTGTTACCTCAGCCTTTAGGAAAGACAAAAAGAGTGTCTTTTGGTGGTCATCTAAGTCCAGAACTCTTTGACAAAAGTTTGCCTCCCAACTCGCCCCTTAAAAGAGGTGCGATTCCTGCAAGACTGAGCTTACCATTTGGAGACTCCCCACGTGCAGTGCTGAAAAAGGCTCAGGGGCTGAAGCACTTTGCAGTCCAGGTAAATAAATGCTAAGGCTAATCAAGTTGTTAAGCTAAGTAAATTCAAAGACTTCTAAAAATGAATTCAAAATGAATAATGAAGATGTATATTAGGAAGTGGACATATTAATTGGGAATTAAAATGGTATTTTTTAATCACCGTTTTTAAACCTTTTCCTCCAAAGGAGGATGTGCAGCTTATTGTTTGTCTACCTGTCTTTATGCAGTGGGTGTGTGTTTTCACCATGTTTTTGCTTGTTCTCATGAATGTTTAGGAGTATATTTCTGTGTGCTTGTACTTAACAGCAGAATCTACTGGCACCAGTTAATCATAAATAGCAGAAAACAGACGCAATCTAGAAGAGTAGTTTGTTGCCAGACTATGCAAGCTATGGCCATGTGGCTTGGCCAGAAGTCTGAAAACATTCAGCTGCTGATTTAAACTAGTGAAAGCCTGTAGTGCGCTTTATGTGAATAAGACTGTTTTGAATAAACTAGAGTAACAAAGTTAACTTGTTCAATTGGATTTGCACGTGCCTTTTGAGGCTTTTGAAATTTAAAAATTGTTGCCAATTTGCTTTCTTCTTAGAGAGTAACATCCAAGGCTTTTTCAACTGATCTGGTGATATTTTATACTATTGCATTTACTTTTCAGAGAGAGAGAAGAATATTTGTGGTTCAGCTTTGCACAGCAATTTTTTTCTCTTTTTTTCTACCAGGAACTTTCTGTACGTTTGCAAAAAGAAAAAATGTCACCAAAAAATTTGCCAGCCCAGGTGCCCCCAGCTGCCTATTCCCCTGACTCTGGAAAAGCAACACCAGAGCTTACTACAAGCTCTCCAGCACCTTACACAAAAGGACGTTTCTCTGTTTCGCTCATCACAACACCATCACCAATTGCAGAAGAGCAGAACGGTGTTGAAAAAGATATGAATACAGAGGAGAAGAGTGGTGGCCAAGTGCAAACACCTACATCTAATCATGTTAGCCAAGATGATAACACCTTAATGGCAACACCAAACAAGTTAACAAAAAGTTCACAACGTAATTCGAAGAAGACTCCCATGAAGAGAAGTGGTGCTGTAGCAGTTATCAATGCAAAAAGAAGAAGCGGTGCCTCTACTGCCAATTTACTAGGTTTGTTTCAGCAGTTAATTTTAATATGAATTCTACTGCTTTAAAAAACAGCTACGAAACTGAAGTAGTCCTGTTATTAGTTTTATACAGAGACCACCAAATGATTGGCATATATTCTGATGGTTTGGGAATTTTTTTTGAACCATCTGAGAATTGCAAAATTTTACATTTTCACACTTATAAATCCAATTGCTAAAGCAATACATAACATGGTATTTAGAACATAAATCTTAATACTCAGAAATTGAAAAATGGTAGAATTAAGGTTCTGTTTGTTAGGTTAATTGCAGTATTGATCCTCCAAGTCCCTCAATTTGGAGTAGTATTGAACTAAAATTGTATCAATTATATAATTTTTGTTGGTGAAAACATGCACTTTATCTATATTCAGCTTAGTTTCTTTATGCCTTTTTCCCTAAACAGTTCACACACTGTCATTTGTAGACAGCGCTGCCTGTAACTGTTGGGTATATGGCACACATCATGGATGATAGCCATTGAGCCACAAATATTTTAATTGTTGAACATTCAAATTTGAATGTTGGTCAAAATAGTTCTGATACCGTTGGAAAAATTGAGCGGGGCTCTGGTTCTTGAAAATTTAATCTTTGTGAAGACACTTAAAGATGTCTTTAATTTATGAAAACAGATTATATTAATTTGACTCTTTCAAAGTCAAATTTAAAGTTTCCCGTCAATATCAACATTCATCTGGCAATTTTTATTATTCTTTACTATCTTTATTTTTTTGTAGTATCATTTTAAAGTTCTGAATAACATACTGCATGCAGTGTCCCAGTGATAGTCCCATTATACGGTGAGATAAAATCACAGGCCTTCCTGGTTAATCCTGGATATGTTTCACTTAAAAAAACATTTTTTGCTGTTAAACCTTACATTCTGTCAAGGAAAAGTTCAGGGATAATAAAGTGCAAGACCGAAAGGCTTATGGCAAACGTGTATTGGGGAAAATATTTCATAGAATCACAGAATATCCCGAGTTGGAAGGAAACCACAATGATGATCAAGTTTAACTGCTGGGTCCTCAAATGACCACCCAGAAAATCAGACCACGTGTCTGAGAGCACTGTCCAAACGCTTCTTGAACTCCCAACAGAGTGAGGACAGAATGACGTCAGCACTTGGTTCCAGAATCTGTGATGTATGATGCTGCGTGACGCTTTTTGTTGTGGAAACGTACTGGATGCTTGGACACTCGTTCAACTTCAGCTTGAAATTGCGTTTTCCCGTAGCTCTTGAGCATAGTTTGATATTGCTGTTATCAAACAATCGAACTTCTATTCCTGACTGCATCAAATCCTTTGGAATCATAAATAGCTGTGAATTCCTGTTTACACAGCTGAGAATTAAGGTTGTGTCTGTTTTGCATTGTAGTTGCAAAATCTTGGGCAGAAGTGGTAAAACTAGGTGTTGCGAGACCACAGGCAAAGGCTGTTAAAAAACGTACCCAAAAAGGAAGACCAGTGAAGAAGATAACAGAGTCACCAAAGGTATTCTTTTTACTGCTTTTTAAGGTTTAGGGGTTTGCTAAACCATGAAACAGCTTGTTGGTGTCTTGCTGCAGAAGCTGGAAGCTTATGAGATTTTGGCAAGGTGTTAAATGGGTATTGATGTCTTTCTCGATCTACTTGAATTTGCTGTAATGTATTAATTCAAAGCATCTTAAGAATGTATCTAAATAACTGAATGTGTCGGGTGGATGGAATAAGTGTATTTGTTCCTTGTCTACAGTTCAAGCTGTACTACTGTTTGAAAGGGTTTCTATTTCGGTTTAACCACTTTATGTGGTGACGAGGTTGGTGGTTGGATGATTGTGAAGGCCTTTTCCAACCTAAAGGATTCTATGAAGGTGGAAAGGAGCAAGACTGAAGCACTCCCAGGATAATCCCTGAGCATTTCTGAAAGCTAAGAAAACTTGTCCCAGATGCTCACTGAGCATAGTCACTCAAATCTTAAATGAATATATGAGCTGCATTTCACAATGAATCAGCCCTTTAAAGTATCTGCAATTTAGCCACTTCTGTATGCCCAGCAGTCTGTATTAGTTAAACACGACCAATGAATTTGTGGAATCTCTTGAGTGATTCTGGTTAGGTTTTAAATAAAAGGGATCTTTGTGTCCTAACTGTTATTTTTTTTCCTTTATAGACTCCAGAAAGAAAAATAAAAGGTCATTTTAGCACAGGTCATGCAGAGTCTCCCGCTACAATAGTTATAGGTAGAGCTTACTCTACCACTGTCAGAATGGCTGGAAAGGTCCCTAAAGTGGTGAAAAATCCGATCTTGAAACAAAACTTGAATATGGATGAAAGCTTCACAGGTAAGTTGTGAGATTTTAAAACCTGTTACTGGCTCTGCCAACTGGGTAGTTCTTTTTCTCAAAATATGTGCTCATTTTTTCTGAATATAATTTATAGGACTGGGTGAGATGTTTAAAACTCCAGAAAATGAGAGTGGAAAAAGATCACCTTCGAGCCCTGTTCATAACAGTGATTTTACACCAACGTGCACTGCAGCGGACGTTTCTGAACTGCATACTCCCGAAGAATCTGGTATGGTTGTTAGTTGGAAAGAAATATTCAAGTATACTTAGGGGTAGCTGTGTCTGCAATTTATTGGCAGTGTGTAGCCTAATGGTAGGCAGACTTGGTGTGGAGATGAAGCATCTTGCAACCGTTGATATTTTTCATCATGTATTGGAAGGCATTTTTCTAGTAGTTCCAGTTAATTTTTTGGTAGGTGTTATTTTTTTATTCATTCAGTTTTATATCAAACTTCTAAATGCTGAAGTATTGTTTCAGGCAAATCTTGTGTTGAAGCATGGCAATTCTTTAATCAGTTGTCAGGGGATACATCTAGATTCAATGACAAAATCTTATGGCAGAGAGTGGTTATGTTGTATAAGCAAAGATTCTACTTAAGGAAAAAGTGTCAGATTAGGAAGATTTGTATTAAGATGATACTTAGCTTTTTTTCCGTCTTTTGCATATGACTTTGCATTTCAGTCGTGTTCCTGAATAACTCACAATTCTTTCAATTCTCTTTTACTAAGAATTTAGCAAAAGTGAGCATCTAGTGAATCACCAACAAAAATCAAGAATAAATTATCCAATATTCGTAGTAGTAATACTAATGATTTTTATCAGATTAAATAAAAAATCATCAAGGTTTTTTATGCTTAATTTTTTAAATGTATGCTGTGCCTTGCAGGAGCTAATTGCCTTCTTGCTAATTATCAAACTAATTGCTGAAACATGTTTTTGGATTTTAGCTTGTAGAAAGCTTTGGCTGGTTGAATCCATTTTTTACTTAGTTATACAGCAATTAGAATGTTTGGATTTTCTGCTTAGTTTGTTTGCCAAGTTATATAAACCTACTGTTTATTTCAGGAGAGATGATGGTGTCACCATTAAATACTCCAGATGCTTCGGAACAGAAACTTGATTGTCAAGACATCTCATATCTTCTGATAGAGAAGGAATCTCCAAAGTCTGTGTTTGACATAATATCCGCCAAAACTCCTGAAGGAAGAAAAGCTGTGCAGGAAGAAGATCTTGATGTGGATAGTGTGTCAATAATTGCAGAGAAACAAGCATCTCAGGTGAAATTGGCAAGTAAAAGGAAAACTCCAGATCAGAAGTTGGAGTCAGTTGAGGTTGTGTCAGGCATCAAGCAGCTATTAAGGACCCCAAAGAAAAAGCCAAAACCTGCAGAGGCCCTGTCAGGCGTCAAGCGGCTTATGAAGACCCCAAAGCAGAAACCAGAGCCTGTAGAGGCCCTGTCAGGAATCAAGCAGCTTGTGGAGACCCCGAAGAAGAAACCAGAGCCTGTAGAGGCCCTGTCAGGCATCAAGCAGCTCGTGGACACCCCGAAGAAGAAACCGAAGCTAGCTGAGGTCCTGTTGGGCATCAAGCGGCTTATGAAGACCCCAAAGCAGAAACCAGAGCCTGTAGAGGCCCTGTCAGGCATCAAGCAGCTCATGGAGACCCCAGAGCAGAAACCAGAGCCAGCTGAGGCCCTGTCAGGCATCAAGCAGCTCATGGAGACCCCAGAGCAGAAACCAGAGCCAGCTGAGGCCCTGTCAGGCATCGAGCAGCTCATGGAGACCCCAGAGCAGAAACCAGAGCCAGCTGAGGCCCTGTCAGGCATCGAGCAGCTCATGGAGACCCCAGAGCAGAAACCAGAGCCAGCTGAGGCCCTGTCAGGCATCGAGCAGCTCATGGAGACCCCAGAGCAGAAACCAGAGCCTGTAGAGGCCCTGTCAGTCATCGAGCAGCTCATGGAGACCCCAGAGCAGAAACCAGAGCCTGTAGAGGCCCTGTCAGTCATCGAGCAGCTCATGGAGACCCCAAAGCAGAAACCAGAGCCAGCTGAGGCCCTGTCAGGCATCGAGCAGCTCATGGAGACCCCAGAGCAGAAACCAGAGCCAGCTGAGGCCCTGTCAGGCATCGAGCAGCTCATGGAGACCCCAAAGCAGAAACCAGAGCCTGTAGAGGCCCTGTCAGGCATCAAGCAGCTCATGGAGACCCCAGAAGAAAAGCTGGAGCCAGCTGAGGTCCTATCAGGCATCAAGCAGCTCACAAGGACCCCACAGCAAAAGTTGGAACCTATTACAGATGAAAATGTCACAGGAGTTAATTTAATCCCAAAAAATCCAAAATTGGAACATCAACCAGTAGAAGACATGGTTGGGGTCAGCCGTATTTTCAAAACTCCAAAGGAAAAAGTTGAACCCATAGAAGATATGTTTGGAATTAGTAGATTAGTGCAGACTCCAAGAGAGAAATATCATCCAGTTGATGACTTTGTGGGTCTGAAGAGGCTTATGGCAGAACCCAGACAGAAAAATTCTGATTCTGAAGTGGATTATGTTGGAGTTAAGGAAATGTTTGGTGAGGAGACAAAGGTAAAATATTTTCTTTATCTTTTGGGAAGAGTTTATTCAAGCTTGGAACCTGTGGTTGAAATGACCTCTTAGGCCATCTAATAAGACATGTTATGTTTCATTGTATTTTCGTTAAAATGTCTCATGCACAAGACCTCTGGCTGACAAATGCCTTCTAGAAGAGCACCTGATGTTTATTTGAAAACAGTAAAGCTGGCAACCTGTGTTTTCCTTGGTAGCTTTGTCCAGGTGAATGGGTAAAAACTAGAAGATGCAGCTTATTACAAATTTGAAGGAGCACTTTTTTTCTAGTCATGTTTCTGTTATGTTTAAAGCACCCTTAAATTACTTACAAACTATAATGGAGTTTTTTCTCTGCCTTCCTTTTCATAAGTAGGGCATATACGTGTTTTTGTTTGTTTTGTACAGCTTCTTCATAGCCTGTAGATTAAATTTAAGTCTCTTTTTTTTCTTTAAACATCCAAGAGCACTGAGCTTTTGCCAAAATTTTGTGTTACCCTGTAGTCAGTTGATTGCTCTTTGTGCCCATAAGGGTTTCATTCACTGCTTGAGGAATGGACACCAATTCTACAGAGGTAACTGTAACTCCATGTTTGCTTGTGTTAGTGTGTACTTTGTTTGAAGGAACCCTGTCTAAATGGTTACTGAGGCTGCTCTGGGTTACCATTTTGACCTTACAATTCACACCTTCATCACTCTTGTCATTTGTGTATTTTATTAGCATTGATTTTTGTTGGCTCCCAGATCCATAGATTAAAATGAGTATTGCTGGTCTGTGTAGAACTACAATAAAACACTTCGAAACATTCAAATGACTTAGATTCAAAAACCCTCCTTTTGAGATCTTATTAGACAATTTTCAGTCCGTTTACGGAATGCTTTTTAAAACTCTCTACTATGTTGTCTTTCACCGTAAAAACTGCTACGCTAGCTCAGATAACAAGCATTAAGTTCAATTTTGTGCTAATACCAAATATATGATGCAGTTTGCAAACTAAGTTGGCTTAATTTTCTCATAAAGTACTTGGCAAAACTTTTTTCAGCTGTTTCACTCCCAATTTTGTATTAGTTAACTACTATTTCTTGTCCTGTCAGACACACAGAAATGTATTGATTATTGCTTATTTCCTTAGGTCAGGTCAGAAAATGTTACGGATCCTAAGCAAGAAGATGCTGTGCCTCCTTGTGCTAATGACAGTCGTGACTATGGTAGATACAAATACTTTTATTTTAACTAGAGTAATAATGAATACACAGGACTATATGTGTTGTTAGGAAGTTTCAACGTGTTCTAAAAATTCCAAATTATACAGTATGCAAAGAGCAAATATCTCACAGAATTTGAGCAGTAATCTGTAACGAACACCAGTGTTGACATTCTATTGGTGCTTAAGAAATGGTGTAGTATTTTGCTGGTGTAGTAATGGTGACATCTCCAAACATATCAGTGTAAAAAATAATAATAAATAAAAAAAAAAATAAAAAAAAAATGCTAAGGTACCCACTTAAAATCACCTGCATTTGCAAAGACTTTCAAAACATATCTTTTAAAGCTGAGTGCTACCTGTCAAAACAACTTTTGTGTACTAAACTGGGTTTTATTCTAGGAGTCAGTGAAAATCCCTATTATTTTTTAAAATTAAATATTTGTTTGAGCAAGACCGCTTTACTAGGAAAATCAAAACTCAGAGATACTTTGATCAGGCATAGTAATGTATAACTTTTGATTGTGCTCTTTTCTATATAAAAACTTTGTAGGGGGGAATAAAACTGTTTTAGAAGACACAGGAAATACTTCACAAGGTAAAGATTCTCAACAGAATTTGTCAACTACTGAAGACCGCTCTACCCAGCGACTAACAAGGGGCAGATCAAGGAAGACTGCACATCCAACTTCAATAAAGCAGTGTGAAAAGGATTTAAATTTAAAAGAACTGCAAGGTCTGGAGATAAAGAGCATCCAAGAAGAGATGGGAGAGATCAGTACTTCAACTTCAATAGCTAAAAATACAGGAAGAAGAAAGAGAACAAATCCTTGCATGGAAAAAGAAATTGTTTCAAAGCATCCTGATGAGAAAACAGTTGAAACCGTTTCACTTGTGGAAACGCAAGTTGATACTCAAAGACCAAGAAGAGGCAAAACTAAAGAACCAAAGGAGTTAAAACATCCTAGTGAGGATCTTGAGTCTTGTGAAAGAGGTTCTTCAGTGCTACAAAAAGATCCTGCAAATAGGAAACAGGCTTTGCAGGAGTATGACATCAATGACACATCTGTAACTGAAGATGATCAAAGCAGAAAGACAGAAAGCGTATCTAGTAGCAGTCAGGATGAAAATTATCAACTGCAAACAGATTTAAAAAAATCTGAAAACACATCTGACAAAGGTAGTGTAGAAGACAGGAAAGAAATTCTTCTATTGCATCAGAAGAGGTCTAGAGGAATGAAAAATATAGAAAACACAGAAGCACTGCTTCTACCTAAAAGAGGAAGAAGAGCTAGGAAAGAACAGGTTGAACAAGCTTCTTCAGAGGAGCTTCATGGGACAACAAGGAAACTTCGTAAAGACCAATCAGCAAAATTACTACAAGGTGATGAGTGGACTTCTGAGACTGTCCCCACAGAGGAATCTGAAAACAGAACTAAACTTGAAGTAAAGATAACAGAAAAAAGACGTAAGTCTTCAAGAAATGCTAGAAAACACCCAACGGAAGTAAAAGCAGATGTTTGCGGGATGGCACTTGAAAATACACAGAATGTTCAGAAAGCAAAGGAAACTTCAAACGAAACTGTTACCGAAACACAATCACCCACCAAAAATGAGAGGAAAGTATCTCTGGGAGATGAAGCAGAAAGTGCTCAGGAAAATACAACAAAGTCATCTCAAAGATTAAAGTCAAAATCACCTTCTGGAGAGACAGATAAAATGCCAATTACTGTTCTGAACTTGGAATCAAACAGAAGCTCAGTACAAGAAGCAAACAGAACTAGAAACAGGAGAGGGAAAAAAGACTCTTCAGAGAAAAAGGCTGATGAATTTGCCCAGGATGTAAACAGCCTAGATCTTATGCCCAAATGTAGGTCAGAAACAGAGGAATCTTCTCCCAAAGAGTCTTCAGCCTCTAGTTGTGTCAAGCAGTCACACCAAGTAATGAAAGACCAGAACAACACAGCTGACACATCAGTAACTACTCTAAACAGCAACGGTGTTGCTCAGAGCCGTCAAAAACGGACAAGAAATGAGCAGGAAGCAAATGAACCAAAGCAAACTGAAATCTTGCAAGAGAATCAAACACAAAATAACAGAACTACACATAGAAGAGTTAGAGGTAGAAAAGTTAATTTTAGACTTGAAGAAGCCAGTTCTGAAGCTCTAGGAGAAGAAAGGAATTTACCTGGGACTGAGGAAGGAATGACTTGCAAACGTGATCAACATGAGGCTTCAGAAAATCCTGTACAAGTAAGGAGGAGCAAAAGAAGGCACGTTGATTCCATTCCACAAGCAACTTGTTCTACCTTTACGAAGAAGGAAACCTTAATTAAAGATCATACTAAAGATGAGACTTTTGCAAAAGATCAAGATCCAGCTTTGGAAGCTATTCCCTCTTCAACAGAAGAGGTTCCACTGAGAGGACGAAGAAGGCGAGAGGTTGCTGTAGCATCACAAACAGTGAGTTCTCTTTCTATCAGAAAAAAACGTAGGTTGCTAGAAGGTGATGATAAAAAGATGACTGTGAAAGAAGATCAAAATCCAGCATTGGGAAATAACACTTTGCAGGCAAAAGCAAATGCATCAGCAAGGGACAAAAGAAAAGAGATTGATCTAGCAGCAGAGGCAAAAAGTTCAGCTTCTCTCCGGAGAAAACGTGGCTTGTCAGAAACTGATGATAAAGAGGAGAGTACTAATGAAGAACAAAACATGCTTTTGGAATCAGTGTCCTGTGCAAAAGAAAAGCCATTAGGAAGGGGCAGAAAGAAAGAAACTCCTCCAGTGCCACACACAACTAATTCCATTTCTCTTAGAAGAAAACGTGGTTTGCCAGCAGATAATGGTAGAGAAGAGGCTCCTAAAGATCAAAATGTTCCAGAAGATGAACCGAAAAGAGGCAGAAGGAATGAAGCTGCCATCTTGTTAGAAGCCACAAGTTCTACTTCTGCTCAGGGAAAACGTAACTTATCAAAAGAAAGTAGCAGAAAGAATAATCGTAGGGAAGCTAAAAAAATGATTTCTGAAAAACCCTCTTCTGAAGAAAAAATCGATCTTTCAAAAGGGTACTCAGGGAAAAAGATTAGTATCGCTTCACTGGCTGTTAGTTCTAGTTCACTTCAAGGTTTGCCAGAAGATGGTGAGAATGAAACTCCTGAAGAGCAACAGGGTATACTTTTGGAAGTAACCCAATCAGCAAAAGAAAATCCATCGAAAGCAGGCAGAAGGAAAAGAGTTCCTTCCAAATCTGAAGAAACTAGTTCAACTTTTCTCAGGGAAAAGCCTGTCTTGCCTGAAGACAGAGCTCAAAAAGGAGTTCCTAAAGAAGGTGAAGGTACAGCTCTGGAAAATAATTTATCCCAGGAGAAACATAGGCAACTGAGAAATAAAAGGAAAAATGTACAATTCAAATCAGAGGCAGCTACTTCTACTTCTCTTCACGATAATGACAGCTCGCCTGAAAATGGCAACATTTCGGAAACTCAGTGTTTGATATCCACTGGCTCTGAAGGAAATAATCAGTCTGGAAAAGGAAAAGAGGTTAACCGTACCCAGCAAACTTCCACTTCTCGCGGAAGAAAACGTCTGTTGCCAGCAGATGACTTACCACCCAAAAAATTAAAATCAGGTGAGAAAAAAAATTGTTTTCTATTTTCTACATACAGCTAAGTTAGAATTTTGTACACGTTGTTATTACTGTTGGCTGCCATAGTCTAATGTAAATAGAGAGTAGATCTTTAATGTAGCAAAGAAACTTAAGTAAAGAAGGGGCTAGGTTATCCTATACAGACAAGATGTTTCTCCAAAGTAGAGTGGATTGATTTTATGGCATCTGACAGTTGTATTCCTCTTCTGCTGAGTTATTCAAATGTCCTCATGTTCTTCTGCTCTCTCGATCTGTAACTTACAGGTTAAATACAGCAATTAACTAACTTACAGGTGGTGATGAACATAGCACGATAATTAAATTTGTAGCACCCATTGTTCGTGCTTGTTTTCTCCTAAATACCATCTAAGCTCCTGCTCTTGTATGTCTAGGTTTTGGATAGCTTGCACTAGTCATCAGTGCTGTAATGAAGTTGGTGCTAGAAGGGCTTGAAGCTGTATTTGAGCTCAAAAAGACAGCAAAAGTTCCACGTGTCTCCCACTTTTCCCTTTTTTCACTTTTGCTTTCCCCAGGCCAATAGAACTCTAGGTTCAGACACTTGAAATATTCCCTGAACCTTTCAGCTGGATGTGATATAATTTTAAAGATACCATGTTGTAATTAGAAATTATCAAATAAATATATACAAATGGAAATAATGAATCTTTACAGATACACGTTGAGGAATTTTCTGGCAGGTTATGTGCATTAATCCTAAATTTGATCACGCTCTCCGTTGCGTTTCTTTTCATCTCTTTTTCAGTTACATGTGCTTATCCAAATGTACCACGTACATCTATTTTGCCAGGTTCCCCTCTTGGTTTGTTGACTTCACACTTTTTTGCTGGTTTTCACTTCTTGACACTACTATATGCGCTTCCCAGAGGATTGGTCTGTTTTGGTTTGCTTTTCTACCAGTCTGGATAGTTTCTTTTTGGGGGAGGTCATCCTTCCCCACATGGATTTTATTGTATATTATATATTGGTGGTGTATATTATATATCGGTGGTGCTTGGGTCAATGCTCATCTCTTGGAGCAGCTTCACTGATCTGTGCCATCTAGATTCTTCCATAGGTGTCCAGTGTGTTTGTTACAACTAAAAGCCTGACTTTGCACAGTTCTCGCAGGACAATAAAATAGTTGCTATGCATTCATTTTTGCTGATTTCTTTTCTTCAACGTTAGATATGTTTTAGTTTTACATATCGGTAGAAGGAATTTTAGCTAAAACAATAGCTAATTGGTTTTGGTGCTCTCATTAATGTTAACCTACTTTCAGAAATAGCTGGAAGTCCTTGGGGATCTCTTTTAAAGGATATTGGATGTGCAGAAGCGTGGGTTTTGTAACTGGTTTGTTGAACTCATAGATGTAGTCTTTGGAACGTAGTCATTAGGGACATCTCCCTTCAAAAACAATGTAACTGAAGATTGGCTTTTTATAAAATGCTTGATTTATGATATAAATTTACATTTAATATTTCTGTCTACAAATAGAGAACGATGAAAACGGATCGCCAAAAAAAGGAAAAAGAAACAAAACTGAAGAAAAACTTGAAGGCGATGTGAAGACAACTCAGACTGCTGGAGGGACGAACAGGACAACAAGATCAAGCACAAGAGCAAGTGCAAGAATGAGAAAATAGACGTAACAGTTGAGGAACCAGTTTTTAGAATAATTCAGTAATTGAAATTGGAATTTTTAATGTGAATTAACTTGCACTCAGATTTTAGGTTCAGATTTTGTAAAGCAATCGCTGATGATATTATCAAAGTACCTTTCTTAATGTGTTTACAGATAGGACAACGCATGTTTTAGTAGGTATGTGTATTGGTTCCTAAGCCATGCGATGCTTGTGCAGAATGGCAAGCAGAAAAATAAATCTTTTATACTCGTATTTATCCCCTTCTTTATGGTAATGAGTACAGTAGTCAGGAAGCCATGTTACTTTACTGCCAGTTTAATTGTAAGCTATTTTCTGCTTAAATTTTATGTGCTTAAGTCTTATTTTTTCATTAAAGTTCTGTAAATATTCTTTAAAAACTATAGATTTATTAGCAGAACTACTATGAATGAAATTGCTATTTTAAAAAAAAATTTTACTGAGTACAGATTTGTAAGCCATTAAATTTGTTAACAATTTGGGACTTCTGTGTTTTGTGTTCTTAGGAATAATTAAGGATGTAATTATTACTGTCCTCTTACAACCGTATTTAAAAGATTAATTTTTTTTTAGCCACATGCCATAATTTTTGGAAGTGTACTGTGGGTGCCTCTGAAATTCAGGCAATTCTCTTGTAAACATGGCCATGCTGTGCAGTGCTTATAAATGGAAGGGAGCAGTGAGTGTATGAGGTTGTGATGTTGCCCTTTTCAGAGCTGCAGCTGATGTGGAGTACTGAATGTGGTTTGGAGAATATTTTCCAGAGGTCAGCAGCGTCTGTGGCCTGCGGATAATGTTGGTGTGCACACATCTCAAAGGGTGGTACCTTTCTGCCACTCTATTAAATGCAAAAAGAAAGAAAACTCAGCTCAGGTATCTAACTGCATTTTTAAGACCACAGTTAAGAACCTGCATTTTTATATGAGGAGTTACAGATTTTTGTGAAAGGACAGATAGAGTTTATGTTCTGACATTCTTCTTAGGACTTCTTTTGGGGATGACAAATGGCTATTTGGGCAAGTTCTGATTTGTGAAATCTGTTTTTTCAAGTATTACCACAAGAGGAGTGATGGGTTGCTTCCACCAGCTTAGGTTTCAGTCTCTGAAATGAGAGGAGCGTCTTCACCCAAAATGTTTATTTTTGTCCGTGGTGCAGGAGTTATGATCATCCCAAACTCCAGGTGATGTTGCTGAGACAAGAAGCATAAAGCTACAAGTGAAGCAGTAGGTCTAGACTAGTAATGTTAGCATCATATCACATCTTGCCCTGTTTTTCCTAGTATTTGGCCCCCTATTTAGGGAAAACAGCGTAGTTGTCTACTAGCTGGATTTTTTTTGCAGAAGATGGCCAGATCTCAGCAGAGAAAAGAGAAGGGAAGAGCTGTTAGTACCCAGTAATGAGCGACAACATTGAAGTGCAGTGCTGAACGTAGCACCAAGGTAAATGGGTTGGAGGGCACTGCTGTGCTAGGTTTACACAAATGCCAGTGTTTTAATCTCCGTGTCTGGAGTTGCAGAGGATGTTTGGAGCACTCTCAGTTTTCTTGGTGTTCTCCTCCTGAAGACATCACATGCATTTGTGGTGTCCTGCCCACCACTTGATCCATCTCAGTGAACACTTGTGCTGAGCACTTCGCATTTCCACACAACCGCTGCTTAGCTTCCACCTTTGTTTCACTGAGCCACAAGCAGTTTTTCCTATTGCCTGCCCTGGTTGCATGGTCACAACAAGCTCTCCTAATTCAGCTCGGTAGCTTTCCCTATGAAACGTGTGTAGAAAGGAAATAACAGTAGTGCTTTAACCTCTTGAATCTCTTGATGTAAGTACCCTTCTAGGTGAGCTCCACAGCCCTCCAGTTTTCTGTGCTCCCATCTGTAAATTTCGTGTTCTCGCAGTTATGTAAGAGAAGCAAGTATCTCTAAGTTGCTCTCTCTCTGTCATCTTTTCAGTATCATCCTATAGTTATTTAAGGCAGTAATTTCTAACAATAAATCAAAGTCCTAAGGCAGACCCCCAATTTTATTCTTATTTTTTTCAGAATAAGAGGAAACAGGGCTGACCTCTTGCTCTGTGAGCAAATGCTCGACTTTAATTGCATAATACACAGCCTTAATGATAAGGCATCATACCATCTTCCCTAATTTAGCTAGTACGTGTTCAATGGTGAGGCGGACTCCATGCCAGGGGAGATGTAAGCCTTGAGCACAGGCACTGAGTTATGCGGGTAGAGGGAGAATAATAGCGAAATTTCCATCGCTGCAGTGAAGGAGCTGCTTTGTTTTTCATTTGTTAGCTGCAGTTAGGATATAAGAGGGCATATTGGCCTATTTGTGCCGAGTTGTGCAAAGTGGAGAGCTTGTCAACGAGACGAGCAAACGGGCGTGTTTGTTGAGTGTCACAGGTTGTGTAGACAAGACACTTACCATACATAGCTGCATACATTCTGCTGCATAAATGTTGCTCTAGACTCTTTGTATAAAACCTGCTTAAGGCTTTTCTAACAGGGCAGTATTTATTTTGTTTTTCAAACAAAATTCTTGAAAGAAGCTGGAGGGGGGATTCTCAGCTCCTTTTCACGAGCTATTTCAAGTGAACTGAGAGAACGCCCTTAACTAGGTAGCACCACTAGGAGCAAATCATCTTTCATAACACCTGGCACACTGCAGTGAGCTAGATCTCATGACCAAGTTTTTTAAGAAATAATCCTGGTTTCCAAGTGCTGGGGATCTGTGTGGGTCACAGCAAATGGATGAAAAACTGCTTCTGGAGCAGCGGTGTTTCAATATACCCCAACCTGTGCCTTCTCTTGCTAGAGATTATGAATCTGTGAGCAAGAGGTGACGGTACAGGAAAAGATCTCCTTGAACCAGGGGCTGAGATTTGTTGACTTCATAGTGTAGAGGGCTGTCTTTTACTTGTGACACTGACTTATCCTGGATACACAATGATTTTTACATTGCACCTGAGCTAGTAGCAGAAACATTTCAGGTTTTTTATTCATTAGTGGGTGCTAGTGTTTCATCCTTTTTGCTCCCCATTCCACCAAAGGCGAATGTCCATGTTTTATCCCTGTTCAAGCTCCTTAAGGTGAAAAATGGTGTTAACAAGTGCAATTGCTCATTTCCTGAAAGTAGACAGTCTGGGATTCCGGAAAAACAGGCAAATACTTTCTCATACAAAAGAAAACAGGAAAGTGGCATCTTGATTTGGATTTAAGTAGCTTATGTCTTTATTCATTGTAGAACTCTTTCAGTTGCTTTTCCATGTTAGAAAGATAGGCTTGCGATATTTTACTTAGAGATACACCTGCATATGGAACGCATCCAGCGCACAGGAAGATAAAGACCAGCAGCTTTCCATTGCAGTAGGTATTTCAGAGCAATGCTAGAATATGTGAAATCTCAGCTACGTTTTCATCTAAGCCTGCCACAGTACTCCAATTTTGGGGCAGACAGATGAGAAATTGCTGTACTGTTCTTGATTAGCCAAGCTACTGGATTTGGTGCTTCTCTACAGAGGGAACTTGTAGTCCCTGTCACTGGGGTAATGGAGTTTGGGGATACTTTAGATAATGGAAAAAACACCAGAGCCTGGACGCTGTAGCCTGCTTGGTGTCAGCTGGACCTGGCAGATCTGTACTGAAGACCCAGTGCTTTTCAGCCGGTGCTCGGAGCTGAGCTGCTTCTCTCCACCCATCCTCCATTCTGCAGGCTTATGTTCAGAAGTTCCACGCGTTACGGTAACACACATCCCACCGCTTCAGCTGTGGTCAGCACGGGTCTGCTGATGAGCCAGGGCTAACGAAGCGTGCTAGAATCCAGGCTGTGACTGTGCTTAACCCCACTGCCACGCGGTGCCTGAGCTCGCTCCCCATGCAGCCGCTCGGGATTATTAATTGGGGCTGCAATCCACAGGAAAGTAACTGCTTTGTGTTTGTTTTCTGTTGAGCAGCTAATGCCCAGAGTAAGTAAATTGACTTGAAATATCTAATTAATAAGTAAATAATAGTCCATAAAGAGCAGCTGACTGTGTATGCTGAGATACTACAGAAAACGAGGCCTCGCTTACCAAAAGAGGTCCTAATGGCCTTTTCGGGCAGTGCAAGAAATTCCCTTCTAAAAATGATTGTTAGTTTTGTCCTTGCTAAAAAACAAATTCTAAAAACCAGCCGTGTCCTAACTGACCCTATCAGAAAGAGTGCTGTGCTCTTGTCAGGTATTTAAGACACCATCTGTGACTTTCATGTAGAGTCATCTGTGACTTTCAGATCCCGTAATTCCACAGGTCACGTTAAACGTTTTAAACAGGATTTTAAACTGAAGTATTTGGTGTGCCTGATGTGTTTTGAAGTTTTTCTCCTCAAAACTAGTAAACACACACACACATATATATATATACGTATTTTAACAGGATTTAAAGTTCAGCAGCCTATTCACATCATTTTGGGGAAGAATAGCAACAGTGGTTTGGGGTAAATTACACATCTGTTTAACACAGAATGGGGGAAAAAAAAAGCCAACAACCTACTTTAGTTGTAGAATCTCAGAGGGAAAACAAAGTCCTATCATCACACCTACAATGAAAATCTCCACTGCATCATCACATATGCAAACTTTATAATGTTGTCAAGAAATACAGCCGAACACTTCTGTTTGCTCTAGAAAAATTTCTCCCTTACAAGATTTTCAAATTACCTTGTCTCTGTGTTCTGTAATGACACTTCATCATTGTTGGTAGCATGCCAACACGAACTTAAAAATAGGAAAAATGGTACAGAAAGTGTAGCAATGAACTTTTTCTCTCAGTAAAGGTGAGCCTGATTGATTCCTCAGAAACCTAACTATTCTAAAGGTTCCTCTTCCTTTTGGGTTTCTATTTTATGGAGCGTAAAATAAAGTCAGGAAGTGGAGGTTGTCGTTTTCTTGGTGAAGAACTCAATAGCGATATCATTTCTGACCATTTCTGGGCATTAGTTTTGTGTCTCTGAAGGATGCAGTTGGTATAAGTTAAATGAACTTTGTTGCAGCAAAGTGAATTGCTGAAGTTGGGTGATTAAGGAAGTTTGAGACTGGTGATTGCCTGTCATTCTCCAACCACCATTGCCATAATTTTAAAGAATCCACCCTATTTGTCTTCTTTTTTAATGGTAATAGTGAGCTATTCTGGTGTGATTTGTATTTTAATAATTTATTTAATTCATTATTAAATGTGGTGCACTTCACTGATGCTACACATCCTTAGAATGCTTTTTTTTTTTGAATGGAGACTGATCGCTGCACTATTATTGATTCATTTCAAACCTACTGTCAGCATCACATGCCTTAAATTCTTTCATTTTCTATGTATATGTAAAGTATGCATAGAAAGTTATCAAAGTTATACACTTATTTTAAATATATTTTTCAGCGTAGACGGAAGTTTGAATTCTGCCTTGCCAATATATAGAG
Source organism: Cygnus olor (assembly GCF_009769625.2). Classification (NCBI taxonomy): domain Eukaryota; kingdom Metazoa; phylum Chordata; class Aves; order Anseriformes; family Anatidae; genus Cygnus; species Cygnus olor. The sequence continues at coordinate 35,915,172 of NC_049175.1, forward strand.
AACAATTCCTCCCTAGTATGATAATTATTTGTTTACAGTTAGTCAAGTAATCGACCAGTAATCAGAGGGAGGAAATGTTGCTTTCTGGCCAGATTCTGCCTGGACTTGTCCAGGGAGCAGCAGCATTTCCCAAGCCAGCTAGGTGCTCTCTGCAAACCTGGGGGCAAAGTGCCAGAACCTGGTTCCTAGATTAAGTCTTGAGTTTATGACCCTTAAGCAGTTCCTAGAAAATTGCTGTGAGTTGATGTGAATGTGAGCATAGGGAGAAAACAGTTAAATAAGGGTTATACATTCCTACGTCAAGATCACCTTCAATGAAAACAATGCTCAACATTAAATACAAATGTAGATGGATTATATCTATGGACTGGATCCCAGGGTTTGAGCTATTTTAGTATTTTTGTACTTTGTTTTCTAGCTGAATAAAAAGGGAGCTTTTAGAGCTGAGTTACCAATTTCTGAACATACTAAATGCATAATTAATACTCGATATACATTTAATATCTGTGTGGCAGTGAATTAAGTCATTTGCTACTTTTATATTAATATTTAGTGCAAGCTAAACATGAGTAAAGAAAAAATGGTATCCATCCCTAGACAAACAGTGGCGTGTCGACCAGATCCGTACCATTACTGTAGTTCAGGTGGACAGAAGGTGGACAGCCTTCATCTCGTGAGCCTCACAGTCAGAGTGTAACAAGGAAAAATGCAAGACATAGAATTATTTTCTGTAACATAGTACATATAAATAACTTGCAATTTGTTCTCAAGCATAGCTAGGAGTCTCAAATTAAGTTAACTCTTCCCTCAAACATTTTGATGGCAAATATGAATGTGTGGTTGTCATCCCACGTCTTGTGTCATGTGTCTTCTCCTGAGTGTACACCTACACTCAGCTCCTTCCAGGAATTTTCATCGACTTTGGTATTGTCAAATAGATACCCTTTGGGCTATAAGCACTACCAGAAGCCAAATATTTTTGCCTATGTTAAATGCCTAGCTTGAAAGAGCCCTTCAGAGCTGCAACACAGCTGACAATAATTCCCAAACTGCCCTACTTCTATTTCATTCTGCTTCATTTAATGTGTTTCTGGTAGGCTTTTTGATTTTTTCTGAATGACCCTCTTTTGGTCATGCCTATAAAAGGTGAAATCAGCTGGGCAGGCACAGGAATCAGGTAAAGCATTTGCAACTGCTTCTTTTCTAATGAAACTCCTTGGCAAAATGAACCCCAAAAGGTAGCGGTGTCCTTAAAGAATGCAAATTGCAATTCTTTTATTACACTAAAATATCTTCTAAAATGGTCTGACTCTCATGCTAAAATATTCTGAGTCTTATGCTAGGTAAATATTCAAGGGAAAAACAAGGGTGCCTATGCAGAACTTCTGATAGAAAGTGACACAAAAATAATTTAAGAGAAACTCAGAAATGCTGTAATACTTATTTTCAATATAAATTGTAAAATATCCTATGTGGAGATATTTATAACTCTATCATTACCTTGATTTATTTACCTTTGGGATGTGACTTTACAGTGTCCTTTTCTGTCCCCAGGTGTGAACTATAAGTGATCGTAGCAAAGACTTTATTTTTTTTTTAACAAACACTGTTTGGCTTTCACTTAAAGAAACATTTCTATATTTTTCAAGAGGCATAAACTGAAAATATAAGATGGAGAAACAGCTCATCCTTAGCATTGGAAGTGTATGTAATTTTTAATATAAGGAGGTGTTAAAGTGCCAGGCAGATGTCACCATAATGTCTTTATCTGCAGTAAAACTTTCGTACCCCACATAATGTATTACTTGTCCATTGAACTAGGATGTTTTTGTGATGGACTTTGAAAGAATGTAATTAAGTTTCTATATATGCCTCACTGCTTTTAATGCCTTGCCCTAGAAAGCTTTTGTTTGACAATAGTACATAAAATAAAGTTGACTTTAATTCTGATTTTTTTTTTTTAAATAATAAATGTAGCTTTCAGGGATTCATAAAAATATGCTTACAGTTACTCATGACTTTATTTGGATTTATAGTTTTCTCTATATGTGTCTATATATTTTTACATTTATGAATATATTTTAAGGAGGAGAGAGATATTTAGACAGTAGAACAGTAGAGAATGAGTACTAAATAATGTTGGTGAAGAGTGGTGATGAATATCCATGGCCAGATAAAATAAAAATAAGAAAGAATATCATAGTTGCCTTTCTTTTGATCAGCAGACTGTTTGCTTTAGACCAAATGAGGAAGAAGTATAAGAAATTGTGGTGCCTGACAGTGCATCAGACTTTTCTTTTTTTTTTGGTTCAATATATTTGAAAATTATATTTTGAAAGGCAAAAACATATATATTTTTTTCTGCCCAACAGAAACAAGAACATTCCATAAATACCTGCAAGTATTTTAAGATAATAAAATTTTCAGTAATGGTATAATATATACTCTCTAGAGAGGTTTTTAAATAAAATTTTGAGTAAAATTTAACATGGATACAGTAAGATAATAAATATGCAGTCAAAATAGTTTTTGTTTTTGTGTTTAAGAGCTTGGTCACACTTTTTTAAAACTGGTCACAAAAATATTTGCTGCAAGGCTGTGCTTTTAGTTAACTCAGTATTTATATTTTCTAAGCAATCTTGAACCAGTACAAAAGAAGAAATAAGTATTTTAGGCCTTATTTTCAATAGAGATAGCTGACTTAGTAACATTTCAGCAGGAGACTTTGTCCTATTTTTCTTGGAGCGTTAGTTTGAACAGCCTTTAATGACGTTTTGGCTGCTGTGCTGTTGGTTGTCACTGGCCTACATTGGTTCACTCTGGGAAGTGTAAACTGTAAGCCTATATTGTAAACTTATCTCCACACTTATTAAAAATATAAGGACTTTCTACTTTCATTGCATAAATAAGGTTAATAAAGCAACCTGACTGTCGTGGAGAGTTTAAAATACTTCAAAAAAGAAAAAATCCTGACAACAACATTGTATTTTAATATTTCAAACCTGTATTGTAATCAATGATATAGTTTATATATAGACATGTCATTTATTCTTGACTTTCTCTTTCATATCCAATATCCTTTCTGAATACTGTGAGTTCATAGCTCAAAAAAGTTTCTTGACAGCAAGATCAGCTGCTTAATTACAAGGAAACCTGTATTGGTTTGAATTTTCCATCTTTTAATTTGTATCTTTCCGTGGCATTCCTCTCCTGACTTGACACTACGGTGCAATGCTATTTTGAGAGAACAGTGTGATTGTAGTTGTTAACCTTGATGCTGAGTTGTAAACACTATCAGGTTTGATAATTTCCCAAAGGCTGAGATCTGATGGAGCCAATTCTCAAAGATTAAAAGATATCAGGTAACTGATGATCTTTGAGGATGTTGTCTCCATAGATTCTTCTTTCAGCTTCCTTTCTTGCTTCTTTTGGATATAATTTATGGGTTGTCCTCAGCAGAGGAAGAAAAACAAAAGAAAACAAACAAAACAACAACAACAACAAACAGAGACAGGTGGGACCTGCACCCTTTTTTTCTAAAAAAAAAAAAAAAAAAAAAGTCTGTCACTTGCACTTGTATGTGCACTCGAAAGACTCAAATTTGGGGAGGCAATACACTGGAAGAACATCTCATGAAGTAACCTTTCCTTTCATGGAATTAAAAAGGTGATGAAAATCCAAGTAGAATTTTAACTGTCAGGTATATTGGGTCACCTGATAGCTATTTATGGTACTCAGGGTAGATACAAGTACCTTCTTATGGTTAATTTGAGCACTTATCCCTAGCAGGTAATTGAATACCTCTGTCTAGAACTATTCCGATTTCAGAACAGCACTTTAAAACATGTTCCTGACACAAATCCTTTATCACAAGTGTCCAAGCATTAGGAGAGATTTGGGCTCACTGAACTGTGATGCAACAGTACTTCGAAAGAGAAGTTTAATCAAGTTTGAATGCTTGAACAAACACAATATTTTGTGGGATTGGTGTTGTTTTAGTGTGCACCTGAATGCTTTTCCATTGCAAGAAAACTTCTTAACAATAATGGTGCAATAAACTATTTCATTAACCATAAAACTTGTGTGCCGTTTCCAGAAATGCATCTTTTGCCATTGAGAGTGGGAGATGAAAGGACTGCACAGTATATACTATATATACTCTGAAGAGTATATCCATTTTTTTTTTTCTAAAAAGGAAAAACAAACAAACAAAAATATTAACTTCCGTATTTCATTTCCTCTGTACTATTTCCTTCAGTGAAAGGATCGTATTTTGGAGCAAAAGGCATAGTTAAAGAAGTGCTCGTGGAGTGGAGTGGAAATCGGGATTTTCTGCATTTAAGAGCCTTTACCAGGCTCCTGGATAGTTATGAAAGAATATAAGGAAATCTAAATGGCTATTGTATGGCTTAGAAATGAGCTCATGAACTTGTTTTTTGTTAGTTTCAGAGGAAGTTTATATATACTGGTATTCATAATTCAACATTATGAATACTCTTTGAATACCAAAAGAAAAAAAAAAAAAAGTATCCTTGCCCTTAAAAGGTCAAAAAAAAATCCTAAAAATCAATTAATTAGAGCTGTAATTTATATTTAAAAATTGGGGTCTTCTTAACCACCTAAAAGCACATTTACTAAGGCAAAGTAAGGCAAAGCACACTGTTGTAAATTTTTGGTTTTCTTTCAGAGAGATATTCCACAAGCTAACCAAATGTGCAAGTTGTGTGAATTTTGTAATTAATATTTTGCATATGTTCATAAAGCTCTGAATGACCTATTTTTAAACAAAGGACAATGATAACACCCTGTAGGAGGGTCAGATAGATCATTTTGTCAGAAATCACATGTAAGAGGAGGGCCAAATTCACTTTAGTTGGACCCACTGAGAACAAGTTTCAAGCCAAAACCTTCAATTAAATTTACAGCTACAGCCGAGACTTCTAGCGATCTGATCTGGTAGCTGGACCAGGTTAAAACACACAAACAAAAAAACTTTAATATTTTCTCTTAATATGTTCTAGTCTCTCAAATTACCAAGATAAAATCATTTTACTACTGTGTACTGAGGTGTCTTTTAGAGTTTGTGAATTACTTCCTAGCCCTCCTCTTAACTGCATGGTTCCTATCAGCAAAGTCAGGCCCACCAATTAGCGCAGGCTAATTCTTCTCCTTTTTATATGTGTGCCTCCTTTGTTATGCTGTACATTGTTCACTAGTTGGTATATCTAATGACAATTAGGGAATGAGGCAGACACAAAGACTAATTTGATCACCCAGAGACCTGCCTCCCAAGATCCCTGTGTAGTCAGTGGAGACACAGCAGTACCTCCAGGGCACTCCAGCTGAGGTTTCAGCTCGCCTTCGCCCTCTAGAGAAGCCTCCTTGTTTCCATTAACTACAGGGAAAGACTGGCATCCCCAGGCAAGAGATGGCCCATCTCAACCATGCTCCCATTTTAATAAAGGAAGTCACCGACAGAGTTTGACTTCTGAGTTTCAGGGCAAAGGCTGCTCATCCACTGCAGTGGAAATGGGCCTGGTCCTGCCACCCAACGGAGCTCACCCCGGCCCAGCTCCCAGCCCGGCTCCATAGGCACCTTTTGCCTCCGGACTCAGCAATTCCCTTTGGGCTCACTTCTGTGTGCTCTCGGGATGCTGCTGGCATCACCGGGAAGATGGAACGAAGGAGGAATGGCAGTGGGGTGAACCTTTCACGTGAATTAAAGTCATTAAGTAATGTTGAGGGGGGCATCTATTTCACAGGCCTATTCATCACTGTAATTATAAAAGTGTGCTTTTAAAGTTTCCCTTACAGTTTGGAAAAAGCAAACAGAACCCTTAGAGCTCGTTGCAAGCTGTGTTGCCACTTTTATTTCCAACTTTTAAGAGTCCAAATCCTCCTGTGCTGTGCTAGGCTAGCAAAGCAGACCTCGGCTGTCCTGTACGAGGCACCATGCTGCAGGACAAGGTGCCTACCTCAGACAGGTTCAAAGTGCCCCCACAGAACGAGCGCTCCCTTTCTTAGCACTTGGCCAGTAATACAGCTGTGAAGAGAAACAGTCAGTAAGTGGATCTAATGTCTTTTCATACCTAAAATTGCCTTGTCATCTGAGTAATGAATTCTCTGGGCTTTATGATGGAAAAGATTGCAAGTGAGCTTTCTTTTGGGTAGGGTAGCGGACTAATTTGCTAAACTGCTTTCACAGCCCAGGTGTGTTGAGAACGGAACCAAAATTATTAACCTTAATACAATTTTTAAACAATTATTAAGCTAATCGGATGCAAATTAAACAAAATGAACCTATAAATATATGTGTTTTTCAAATTAGTAATTGGATTTTTTGATGATCTTTGGCTTGACATTGATAAGCTGCTTCTCATAACAGTCTAATTAGGCAATATGTAAACTTTGGCATTCGGTTCTGTCCTAGTGGCTTTTTCAAATGATGTTTGTAAAATTTGCAATTTCATATTACAGATTAAAAATTAAAAACTGCAGGAGGCTAACATTAAAATGAGAATTCATTTCATGGAAAGCCCTGTAGACAAAATTCACCCTAATAGAATTGTGCATAAGGGGCTGCAAATCATGATCTATAGTTACACAGGGGAAGGCTTGTCAAAACCAGTATTGTTGGCCTGTAGTTCTATTCACAGTATTAAACCCATCAGTGAAGTCACTTTGGGGAAAATGCGAACATTATCAAAGAACAGTAAATTAGCAAGAAATTAAAGCATATACCCTTGCATTTCCAAAACAAAAGATCCCTTCATTAAAAACCTTTCATCAGTGGTTTAATATTCATAGCAGTAATTTGCATAACTAAATCAGTTTTCACTGATGAGAGACGACCAAAGTTTTTTCACTAATTTCTTTTTTGAATGAGCTCTCTAGTTTTTTGATTAAAATTTCACACCAGTAGTTGGGCAGAATTGAATACATGACTTAACCGTATTTGTGAGTATCATCTTTTAAAACACCAGGTTAAATGTTGCTGTTGTGTAAAAAAAAATAGCTCAAGCTGCTTTGTTACCTTAGCAGAGCATATCCCCACCTTGCCTCAGATCCTGGCTTGTGCTAAATTCTGAAATTCTGATCCTGAAATATATGGTTGTGGGGTTGGTGTTTATTAGTTTGTTCTCTGCCTTTTCATGTTCTCATACCTGTACATGTAGACAGAGCAATGAGCGGATCTGACAGAGCCGATCTGGTAATTAAGAGAAGTCATTAGACTACACATGCTAAGAACTTTTTAATATCTTGGAAAGTGATATCCTTTTCCAGGTTGATTTTTTTTTTTTTTTTTTTAATATTTTGAAAAGACCAGTTCCCTTGTGAAAAGCAGGAAGGAAAGAGGAAATACACTTGCCTTGGGGAATGAAGACAGAAAGACTTTTTCAATGTGCAAAATACATGTATATTATGCTGGCTCAGGACCACATAACCCTTACTAAAAATCAGTTTAAACAGCAAGTTCGAGATATAATGGGAGCTAATTCTGTCTAAGTCACTGAGAGATTAAAGTGAGTAACCAGCTGTACAATATTTACATGTAGGTACTCTGGGCAATGATTTGTTAAACTGAAATCATTTAATTCATTTGATTTCTGACGTGGCATCAGTCACTTAATCACTCAACTGCATTGAGAACAGGCCAGTTACAGATGCAGTTTTAGTGTTTACAGTCACATAACCTGATTTCAAGTAAATTAGTTTCAAACAAATAAATGTCCATATTCAAAAAAGATAGATTGATTAACAGTTATGAATTTTTATCATTTTTTTTAATTGGCTGACACTGAAGCTTAAATTAAAGCATAAAAAGATGATTAAGTGAAAACGAAGAGGTTCGTTTATTCCATATGTAGAGGAGCAGAAAACAGCTGTAGCAAGACTTAGAAAAGTTTAATTTCTCCTTTTCTCCTCCAAAAGTTTCTGTGCTGTTATTAGATCTGGAACAGTACTTTTCTAAAATGTTTAATGCATCCTTTTTGCTCTTAATTGTCTGAAGGTGTGATCTTCCAAACTATTTCTGCTTTAACCAGTAACTTTATTTCCATAACTTTCTATTTCATTTCTATTCATCGTATTTTAGTTCTACTATTTAATTTAATTTAATTTAATTTTATTTTATTTTATTAATTACAAATGAATTGTACAGCAGATCTCATTACAGGTGTTTCTCTACTGCCATGCTGCTTGCTAGGAGGAAGTTATCAACCTGGGGGCTGGAGGGTAAGGTTTTGCTACTTATGTGCTACCTTTGCATCGTGCAGAGTGTGCAATGTGCTGGCTACCAGTCCCGGCCAAAACTTCTTGCAAGTTGGAACTGCAACTTCGTTGGCCTTGCCCGATGTTATTGTGCACAGGGAAGGGTTTCCTTGCCTCATTCACCATCTTGGCAAAGCATGAAACCAGCGCTAGAGCTGTTGTAGATCAGATTCACTTTTGATGTCTGTCCTACCCCAGTCTCCAGTTTTCTCACCTTAGCTGAAGATGAGATTATGAGAGGGCCGTGGTGGTGTATATGGCTGGTGGAAGTCAGTTCACATAAACCTGAAGGTTTATATAACTTTTATAGCTAATTATAACTGATTACTAAGTAGTGAGATATTTCCATATTCACTAAATGCTTTCTTTTACATCTATATGTCATTCAGGACCTATCCAGAACCAGGTCATATATTTCTGTTTAGATGCTCTTCTTACCAAAAAGTAACTTAACAACTTCATGAAGTCTTGTTTCACTGTGATAAGCCTGACTGAAAGATCTTTCAGTAAGTAGACATTCTGGATTTTATAACCCAGTGCTCTTCTGCATTTAATGTAATGAATATCATTTCTATTTAGATAAAAGGATTGTACACAGGTCTAAGACCAAAGTAGCAACCTGCCTCAGGAGTTGGCACTGTATGGACAAGAGGTCTTTATTTTTTTCAGAATCCCTTTTGTCTTTTTTGGATACCAACAAATAATATTGATACAGATACTAACAGGCTGTTCTAAATCTGTGTCCCGTTTTGAAGAAAGCTTAGTCAATTCCTCAACAGACAACTTAGATTTATTTCAAGGGTTGTGAGGTTTATTCAGATATTTATGGTTAGTTGTGTGAACTGACTGGAGCATTTTGCTCACGTACCCTTATTACTGTCTTCAGACAACTTTCTCCCTTTGCGCCAAAGTGGCAAACCTTTGTGCAATCCAGCATGTATCATATCACTGGTTAGAGTTATATTTTTTTAAACCAAATGTTCTGCTCTTGGAATGTTCGATATTATAGCTCTAAGCTTTGTCATCCCTCTTTCCTGGACTGTTTTTCTAATTTATTTCTAATCCAGTGAACATATTCTGTATCATTGAAAGGGCTGCAAACTTCTGACTGCTAAAGTGATAGAAACTGGATCTGAAAGAAAATTAGAATAATCACCTCCAATTACTATTCATACCACTCTGACAATTTTGTAAACAATTTGAAGATTTTTGTGGATTTTATTCTCCATGGAAGTAAATTTAGGGTTAGTGAAATATACCGGGGTGTCCCTAAAGGGCATTATCTCCATACCAGCAAAGGTGGGTGTTTCATGATATGTGTGTATATATATATATATGTATATATATGTATGTATATATATATATATACAAATGTATATGTATGTGTATATATATACAAATATATATATATTTGTATTCTTTGGTCATTTCTTTGGATAATTCATTAAATTAAAAGAACTATTTCATTGTTTTCTTTCACTCAGAAATTAGCATTAATAAACATTGTCCAAACCTGTAGGAATGAGAGGTAAACAACAATTGCTTGTTGTTTGCATTAATCAAAACTATTTGTATGAATAGTAAAATATCCCCTTCATTACTTCAGAAGTCATGACAATAATGAACATAAAAGAATTCGTGTACTATTAATTATGCATATCCTTAAAAGTGCCTTTAAAAGAAGCAAGTAGAGCCCTCTAAAATAATGAGATTATAATATCTCAGCAAAGATACAATTAAAACAGAAATCCCATTCTTTCAATCACCCCACATCTAGAATGCATAGCATCAGTTCATGTAGCACATTGTCCCATGTGATAACCTGGATATGTCTGTAATAGTAACACTGAGAGTCTTGGTCTTGATGCTCCAAAAATTTCAGCTGAAGATATTAAAGTTATATTTTTAATTCTGTTGATGAAAATCTCACGAGGAAATTTCTGTGGGGGCAAATCCACTATATTGCCACACTGTGAGCTAAACACTTCACTGTGTGTCCAGTATCCAGGGAGTGTGTTTGCACTGTAAACATAATCACCTTCCATTCTAAGCACAAATATCTTTTCTTCAAGCTTGCCCATTCTAATGTAAATCCTGAACAGGCTCTGCATTAGAAAAGTATAGCAAGCTTGAGCTAAACAGCCCACCAAACTCTTAACAAGTATAATAAAGTCTCCATTAAAAATAAACAACCTATTTTCCATCACCATATTCCTTTATAATCACCTAAATAACAAGGCAGGAGAACAAAAAAGTGCAGACAGATCAGTGTGCTTGCTTAATTATACAGCTATAAGAAACTTGGATAATATAATCACTAATGTAGTTTAAAGTATATATATAATATATATATAATAATATATATAATAATAGTATAGTATATACTATACTATATAGTATATAGTATATATAGTATAATAATTATATAATAATAGTATATAATAATAGTAGAAACTAAAATTTTGCTATTAAGCTGTTATTGATTTATTACAGACTAAACTACAGATTTTATTAAAAACAGATTTAAACATAAAATCTTCACAATTATTGTCTTTTCATAGTAATTATTTGTAAACTGTGTAGAATAACAATTTTAAAATGGAAGATGAGACATCTGGGAAGCTAACTTTACTATGTGTAAATAACTGGGTAAAATAAACTTTGTTCTAAATATTATTCTTACCTCGTTTGAGGTTTTGCTGTTATTGTAGTATCTATGGAAGTAGTATGTCTGTAACTAGCCAAAATATTCCATACAAAACTTTTTTGTGGTTTGATTTTTTTTTTTAATATAATATCATCTGGATTTCTAAAGAAATCCTAGTGGTAGCCCCTGACCCAAATGTACATCAAGTGCTGTTCCCCTATGGCCCTGGCCTATTTATTGCTTTCCTAACTACTTGAGTTCAAGTAGGAGCTCAGAACAAAATTGAAAATGAGCTTGGGGTCTTTTTCTAGTCCCAATTTGTTCAATTCCAAAACCACTACCCAATTTAACACAATTGGCAGCGTCTGCTCAAGAGAGGGCAAAGGCTGGAATAACAGGGATGCAGAAGGGCAGGACTGAAGTGTACTGGCAAAACAGCATGGAAGAGCGTTTCTAGCACTGCGATGGCTGATGTAATTTCTCAGCTGTAGGAGCGTGACAATTAGCATGCAAAGCTGAAGAATGCAAAAGGGAAGTTTATTTTCTAGTGTCTACTCACAATGTGTATTTGAGTGTGTAATGTACTCTGGAAGCAATGCAACTGAATTATTACTCATGACCAAATAACAATGCATTGCTGTTTGACAAAGGTATAGTTAGTAGCGGTAGAAAACAGCTGATAAAGAAGTGGTTTTGCATGTTATCAGTACAAAAAAGTCTGTTTTCCCAATTCTCTAAAGTAGAATTATGAACTGTCATGTACTTAATTAATAGGTGCTTTACTACGCAGACAAAAGGTTTGTGGTTGAAAGAGCAAGTTTCTGGACACCTTTACTACCTTCCGAAGTCAGTGACAGTTGAATGCTCAGCACCTTGCACAGCTCTGGTTTGGAGCTTAACTGGTTGCCCATAATTTAAACATTTATCTTATTTTTATACAGAAGCATGACGTCATTTGAATGGTTTACACGAATGCCTTTTCAGAATGAAAAGAAATCATGTTAAGACAGGTAAGTAAATATTTGTCTATGAAGAAGGCTGAAAATGTAAATGAGAAGTAATATAAATAAGTCTTGTTCTTTTTCTAGGGAAAAATCTTGAAAAGTATAACATTAGATTACTTTAACTGCTGTTCCTAGACTAATCTCTCTAGTAACCTTCATGTACCAAGACCCATCTTTTTCGTGCTTCAGGTTATTTTCTGGCATCAGCAGTTGATTTATATTGTCTCCTGCAAGTGATTTTGTAAATACCTGACCATTAGCAGTTTAATTATTTTTGAATATACAATAAGCATACATGAAAGCTGTCCTTTTATAAACTACTAGTAAAATCAAACAATTAAAGCCCAAAGTTACAGAAGTAACAAAATCAAAGACTTAGAAGTGAAAAAAACTCAAACAAGCTTTCTGATTTGTTTGTGGTATTGTTGGAGTGATAGAAAAACATATGCAGAAAGAAACATTACTCTGGAACCATTTCTTTAGATTTTATTACTGTTCTCCTGACATTTTTTCCCTTAGCTTCATGTGTACTTGATGTCAAGAGACATCCATCACCCAGTGAAGCAGATGCTCAGTCTAGGCAGAAATAGAATAAAACTTTTAATAATTTTGCTTTTGAAATATTGAGCTGATCTTATTTCATCTGTGCTCTTAAAGAACACTTATTAAAAACACACATACTTAAATGTGTGATTTATATAGATTGTATGTGAAGCCGACTTCCTCTTACAATTAATTGAGCCTATAGCTGCCTCAACTAGAAGCGTTTGCTCTTGTCAGGTTAAAACAAACAGACAAAACCAACCAACCAACCAAACAAACAAAAAAAACATGCTCTTCTTCCCAGATGTATATTTAAAAAAGAGACTGTAATAGGAGGAAAAACTTTTCAAGGATTCACTATGAACTATATGGATACAAGTATAAGAGAATTTGCAGTAGATTTGGCTTTAGAAAAGATGGTACAATTAAATGTGAATGAGGTATTTGTTACAATACTTTTAATCTTACAAAATTGTAAAATATGATTCTTCTTAGACTCTCACCATTCTCTTTTGTCCAAGAAGTCCTTTGTTGTTGCAGGCATTTACACACTACTAACATCAAAATAGATTAGGAATTGCCAAGTATTTATAGTTCCTTTCCATTATTCTGAAATCCTTGTCTCACTGGGATCAGCCTACAAACAATATGTACATTTTATCTCCTGCACTTTCATTTCTCTCTCATAATCTCCCACTTTATAGTAGAATTTTTTGTTTTTAGTCCTGTTAATTTAGCATCATGGGATAAAGATTGCCAGCTGCCCCTGTCAGTCCATTAGTTCCAGCGCAATTCTAATAGTCTCCTCCCATGTAATTCTGCCCTGCACAGGTCACCTGTACATGTTTTCAAACAAAAATAAAAACAAAATGAAACAAACAAACAAACAAACAACGACAATTGTTCCCCATATCCAGAAAACCAGAATCATGAAGTTTCTGCATCTAGAAATAGGATTTCTGACCTTTTTGTTGAATATTTCATATATCCCATTGATACTTTGAACCTTATTGTTTCAATGCTATTTATGACAAATTAAGTAAAGTTTGGCAATTCCAAAGTCATATCAACTTCTGTAGAAAATTGGCTTGAATTTTGATAGAAAGTGACAGAAATGTAAGTCAGATTTTGTTACGAACATAAATAATTAATAACAGTAATAATACCTGTGTGTCAACCCAGACTGAAAACCATAGGAGAGATCTTTGTAGTTTAACAGACTTCAGAATAGAAGTATACCTGATTTTGGAAACCCAAGTTAGCTGACAACAAAGTTTGCTTTCTAAAAGAAAAGCACTGTCAGCAATAATGATGGCCAAATTTTACTATTTGGCAGGATTTTATTTTATTTTTTTCTACCAAGCTTTAAAGGGCTTTTGCTCACCTTCTTGGAAACTGAAAGATGCTAATCTGGTCACCAGAGTCCACCATGCAGCACACTGCAGTGGGGCAAAATCACCCCTGGGGTAACACCGTCGGCTTCAGTGAAACGAAAGTGGGATGAACGTGGCATAGAGAGAGGTATTGTTAAAAATTAATAAGCAGCTGAGCAGATGCCAACGGCTGTAATGTTCAAACAAAATGTGTTCCCTTTTTCATATTAAGGTCTACATAGACGTACCCTTCATCAGCAATATCCAGGCTTTTTTTTTTTTTTACTTGCAGAAAATGGATGGAAAATCATAACATTCCTAAATGTGGAATAGTGCTCGACGTTAAGTATTGAACTTTTGGCTTATTCTAACTCCTGTCATCAAAAATTCTCAATTTCCAAAGAGAACAGTTGCTCTTACCATTCCAGTGCAGGTCTGGGCTACAAAAGTCCCTCAGTAAGTAACCAGGTAAGACACACAGGGAGCTCTTGTTCATCTTCTCCAGGTGAGCAGGCATTGGTCTTTCCACCAGTCCTTCCAACACTGAGCTGTTCTGATGGTTGTATAACTCCCCATCAAATGTTTGCAAACTGCATGTATCTCAAGTGCCATCGTGTCTCAGGGTTATCTTCAGTGATAATTCAGCATAATTCACCTGGACTGGGGAGCAGGTTGACTACGTTTCTTTTTTTCTTCACCTGTAGTATGGGAAGGGTTGACAAGATTTCCCTCTGCTCTGAAGAGAATGCACTTTCTTGCACTTTTCTTGTGTGGTGAATGGTAAAGTGGGATTTGAATGCACTAGGAAATATTTAGACATGTAGTCTAAGTAGGAATATTTAGATATTTAGAAATATTCCCAGAGAGAAAGGAAACTAAATATGATATCAAAGAGACTGGCAAGAGAGTGAAGAGTGCTATTTTACATAAGTATCAGCCTTAGTAGGTTACTAACAATCAATTTGCAAAGAAGTTGGAGAGACAGGATTTGTCTGGACTCATTTTCAAGTCTTCAGATTTACTTAATCTGGTTAGTTTTGGAAATATTCTGACTTTTAAGGGTCAAAAAGTGTTTTGCAGTGTCACGAGCAAGTAGAGGAACAGTCAGAGCAATGCAGAGCCTTCAGTTGGAAAGTCAGTTTCCAGCTGCCTTGCACAGTACGTGCAAGACAAGAAAGTGTCTCTGCGGTATGTTCACTTCCTGAAAACACCTCATAATAATTCTTCACAAAACCAAGGCCATCTCATCCAGACACATCCGTATGTCTTTTGCAAACTGTGAGTCCAGACCAGTGAAGTTTCCCTGCTCTCTCGTGGTTCCAGCTGAGGGGCGAGACTGAGATCCAAGAACAGGGTTGACCTGTGCACCTTGGGATTGCCTTGATATAAACTAATATATGTTTTCTTAGATGCTAGAATGCAATTAGTCTGTGAACTTGGTATATATATATATATTTTAATTCAACCTAAAACGCTCTGCTTTCTGGGTCTCCATAACATCCCTTAGTAAGTCCTGCCTGCAGAATGGTTTCTTAATCCCTATCCTGAAAATGTTGCAAAAGCAGAAACTTTTGCTCATCACATCCCTGTACAAGTGCCAGCAGATCTGATCCCGGAAGGAGGCAAGTCCAGGATTTCTGCCAAGCACCGTTTCCCTGTCTCAGGCCCTGGCACTGCTGTAGGTCTCCTTTCCTATTTTCTCATCATCTCCAGGACCACTGGGAGGCTCAGGCAGGACTCCGGCCACATCATTTTGATAACCCAGCACAGGACACACGTTATTGATTCTAAAAGTGTCGGATTTCTTGGGCTATCAACTGAACCTTTCATTCTTTCCCAAATTCCTGTTGCAGACTTACAGACAGATGTTGTACCTTGTACTTCACTTGTAGAAACCCTAGCTTAAGTCTTTGCCAGAGCAAATTCAGGAGAGAGAGGGAACAGAGAGCCAAGACATAGGACATCCATATGGTGGGTCTCCCTTCCTTAGAACTTAAGTGGTGAAGAAATTAATCACGTGGCTTGAAGGGTTATCCATTTTCTAAAGGGGTATCAATAATTCTTAACTGCTTGTAATCTCTGTAGCCATCTTTTTTTCTGAGCCTGGTGTAGCTGTATCTAATATCTTTATATTGTATATCTAGCTATATGTCATATAAATTTCTGTCTGGCTGTAAATCATCTTTGTCACCCAGAGGCTCTAGGTTCACACACAAATTTACATTTGAGATTTTTGTATGTTGCAAGCATATTGCTAGCTAATTTTTTAATCATTGCTATAAGCACAAAGTGTGCTGCCATCTCACCTCTCTTTATGTAGAGATATATTGCAAAGTGTCTCATGCCCTGCTTCCTCTGAGGTGCCCAGCAAAAAGAGAGAAAGCACCGAAAAATTAGTAGTTTGTAATGTCCTAAGCCTATGCATGTCATTGTTATTACCTCTTTTTTTTTTCATATTATTATTTTTGTCTCCTTTATGATATTTTGATTGCATATAGTCTTTCCTGACTTTTGATTCAAGTGGACCCAAGCTTATCTTAATTTATTTTCACAAGCATCTCTAGCTTTTCTGAGTAACAATGGTGATGTTTGGGAGTGTACTAGTCCAAGGGGCATGTAATTTGCTCATATGAATACATCAGTTTGCTTATTCTCGGCAGGCCTTTCTTTCAGGACTACTTTTGGGAAAAAGCTGAGAGCTCCACCACAAAGCCAGGCACCCTCAGAGCCTGGTTCCAAGTCTGGTTCATCCAGGTCAAAGCCTGGATGAGAAGTTCTTCAGTGGAGATGTGTTCCTTCCTCTGGGGAAGTGCCAGGTGCCTTGTCTACAGTTCAGAATAGGTTAGAGTTCAGAGAAAGAGAAAACCCAGAGCTGCAGCTGAATGGGACTGCTAATACAGTTTCTGCTATCTATCTTTTATCCCTGCTAAATGGAATTTCTGCTAGTGGATTTTTGTTTCGGCAACAAGGGATTGAATGATAGTTGCAGTGTCCCCACCCTAGCCTTGCTTTTAGAAGTCAATAATGGTTGAAGACTATCAGCTATAGTCACAGTGGGTATGGTAATTCATAAAGAGCCTGATCTATTTGTGTTCCTCGGGCAAAGGATCATTTAGAAAAAGAGTAAGTTCTGTGAACAGCATAATAACTCTGGCAAAGTGGGAAGAAAGGGGTATTTTTGTCAGGGTGGGCAAGTGAACACATCCTTCATTTCATTTTCATTTTTTGTTTTAGGACTTGTGCAGAGTGGAATCCTGGCAAAAAGCAGTCCTACACTGAGGAGCAAAAGAGTAAGTAGACATCAGCTGCTGTCGTGGAAGCCAGTGTGAAGATGGGGCAAGTCACTGAAGTTCTCTCATTTCCCTCTTTCAACAAAAGTTTTTTATTCACACTGCATTGCTTCATGTTTGCTAATATTTGTAAATATTTGACCTTTGCAAGTACAAATGCATAATGAATTGTTAACCTAAATATAAATGCCCCCCTTTTATCTATGGTATTTATTTTTTTTAATAGATAAGCAAAGAATAAATGAAGACATGATGATACACACAGTATTTTCAGGCTACAGAGTCCTTTCAGAGGACCACTGTCACTTTAAATTACTTTAATCTATACAACAGTCTTGAGTATTGTCAGCTAGTAATGCGGACCATGGTCTTTATTATTTAAAAAAAAACACAGAAACTCAAGTAACAAATTTGAAAGTGGCTGTTGTGAATAGGGACCTACTATACTCTATCAAAAATGTAATGAGTTTAACGTACATAGTTACACAACACTCGAGTGGCTCTTCAGATTAAAGGCTGCCCAAAATACACTTTGACACAATAGACTGTAGCTGCTCCAGTCCAGTCCATCACTGCAATATACTACAAATTGATTCTGAGCACATACTGAGCACACATCTCCAGAGAGGTGCACTTTGGTGCTTATTCAAAAGCAGTAGCAAAAATGGAGTACTGTACTTTTTGTGTCCAGGATATATTTTTTGATATATTTTTTTTTTTAAAATCTATGCACTACATTGCTTTAAACATTCAAAAATATTTGTCCTCAATGAGGGTGAAAACAAAATATAATTTTTTAAAAATTATTTTAATTATTTTGTCCTCCAAAGAGCAATTCAGGAAAAAAAATAATAATGTTTTTGCATTCACCTAAATGAGAATTAGACCAGAAGATTTCAAAGTCTTCACAGCTATCCAATATTATTGCTCGGTCAGGAATTGGTCAAAGGTTCTACCTTCAGAACTACTTATGGAAACTTAGAGAGGTTTCAGTTCCTATGTGTTGCATCTAAGTAGATCATGTAGTGGTGGCTTAGAGAGAAGGTTACTAAACTTGAGCTACATGGCCTTGAGAATGCTCTCCAAAGTGTTTCCCAGAAAGAAATGGGAGACAAAACCTGGTTCAAGGCTGAGATCATTTATAGGACAGGCTCACCACTGGCTATGCTGTCCTCACCATAATTGAAACATCTCCCCCTGGAATGTTGCTTCCTTCCATCCTTGTGTTTTGTCAGCTCCCTGTTCTTCCTGCCCCCCTACACTTTGGCATCGCCATTTAATGCTTTGTGTTTGTTTTGTGATTTCTTGCTCCTTAGGTCTTGAATCTTTGTGTTATATCTAGCAGGCACTAACTAACAAAACAATGTTATATAGCACTCCAGTGGTTGAAGATGGCAGAAAATGAAGCATGATCTGGAGTAAAAAGGTACTGCAGAGGGAAAAGACAAATGGAGGGGATAGCTAAACCTGAAAAGTTCTGTCCAAGCTGCTATTTATGTGAACCTGCTAAGATCTTGTCTGATGTCTTGAAGAACACATTAGATATCCTGAAATATAAAAAACACATTGATGTGAGGCAGGTAGAATTAAATTTTTGTGAGGAACAGAGGAGAAAAAACATGCTGTAGGGTTGTGCACAGAAATGTTGCCACATAAGTGCATGTTTTGTTGGTGTTGAAAATAGGTAAGTCAATGCGATTGCGCTGTTCCATGTACTTTAGTGGGTTTATGTTAATTTCTATCAGATGAAGCCTGAAACTTAGCCTGTTTTGGGTCAATGGTACCTTAATGTATTAACTGTTAGATGCTGTGGCCTGAGTGTTATATAGTTTACTGATGTTTCAAAAAAATGTAGTTCAACCTCACTAGGTATTTTCCTGAGCAATCCCAGTAGAATCCCATCCCAAGCAATCCCATTCAAAACACTAACAGATTTTGATGAACACTGTTTATTGCCATAGGAATAGTTTGTGACCTTGCAGTTACTGGAAAGTGGTGCTTCAGGATTATGTTCAAAGAAAAACCGAGTGAAAATTTGTGTGTCTAGGTTTCTATTAAAGCTGAACAAACATGGCCAGATTCCTGCGGTAATGCTTGGACACTGCTAAGGAACCGCCTAGGGGTAATCTAGGGTATCACTGCCTCTTCTCAAGTAAAGCCTCTGAGCACTAAAATATGTGAGTGGGTTGGATAGTTGAAGCAATAAAAAAAAAAAAAAGCAACTTGTCCTTCTGCTGGCATTCAGCAGTAGAATTACAGCAAACTAATTTGTAGAGCTCCACAAAACATTCACCAGAGCCAATACAGCTGCTCTCGAAATGCTCAGCCTTTCAGAGCTGAAAGAGGAAGCGGTCTGACATCTGATCTTTCATCTGCTTTTGTATAGTCCCTTATATTTACTGAGGACTATACCAAGGCCCTCAACTTAGTGCCAAATATTTCTAGCACAATGGCAGAAATGTGTAAGCAAAAGGAAAAATTTGTAGAGAGAGCTGGAACTTTATACATAACTAGGAATTAATTTCTTTGTGGTTAATGAATAAAATAAATTGTATTTCCAGGGGCCAACCTACACTAGAAGTTGGTGCTTTTGGTCAAGATGAGTTTAATTCAAAGCAATATGAAGTCAATGGAGTGATTTTTCAGCAGGCTTTGTACCAGACCCGTAAAATCCCAGTGCATGCCAGAATTGAAAGAGGAAGTAAGTCTATATTTGTCTCATGGGGAGCCTGTACTATAGACTAGTGTTTGCTGCCGTCTTCTAAACATGCATTTATGTGCAGTGAAGCTCAAACTTTGTGTGTGTATATATATATTGTATATATACAATTAGAAGTAAAATCCTTAGAACATTAGGAACAATGTATGTTTTGTTGAACATATACTATTACACATCATCTATTTTTCAGCCACCCATGAATCTCGTAACATTCCACTGATGGAAAGCCTTTGCCAGAAGAAAAAAATCAGCATTTGTTCATTTGTTAGTGAGGCTGCTTGTAAAGATTCCTCCAGAAAGTCACTTTGGCTCCCAGTCTGACATGTGAGTTTTGCTGTATTAAATCAAAGCTTCATTGTCAATAGTGGTGAAGGCTTTTGTAAACCTCTACACAAACATGGATGCCCAGAAAAACTGGAAAATGTTGACATTTTCCATTATGCCAGGTGACCGTCAAATTTGATTTGGGCAAAGGCAGAGTCCTTGCAGTCAATATGATGTAAAATAAGGCTGCGCAGCTTCCAATTTAAACATCTACTATTTTAGAGAAAATTGGCATTTAAAAACACCTGAAAGTGGAGCCAGTCTGCAGAGACTCCATGCTACCTGAAGATCACAGGGCAGCTGTTGTGGCCATGAACTGCTGTATACAGATCAGGTAGCTGTGCAAGGACTGTTGCCTACATAGTCCAGTGGTTTGGTCTGAACTTAGCGTGTGAAAGCAAGTCTTGTTTCAGACTCTTACAGTGCATAATGCAGGAATAAGACCTGTAGACAAACTTTTTTATCCCAAAATATGACACAGGTGGTGATAAAAACTATTCAGAAAATAACAAAACCTGAGAAGATCTGGGACATTAAAGACATAGATGGAATAAAAGTGGTAGCTAGCTTCAAACAATACATTTCTGCTATGAAGCTGTTGTCATTGTTCTTCTGCACGGCTGTGAAATTTGGACAGTCATTAAATTATGCTGTGTAGTTGTTTCCATACGTACTGTCTTCATGCCCTGTTATAAAGTGAGATCTTGGTAATATATCCTGATAAACAAGACAAGAACAGCAATGTGTTAGGGCATTGCCAACAAGTCAGCACCAATGCTACGTTCTTCAGCTCTATTGTTCCTAAACATCTGGTTTATGTGTCAAGAGACCACCAGCAGTTATTTGTCATAGCTAGTTAAAATACACTAGATGACTGGGGAGAACTGAAATGTTACAAAGGCAAGAGCAATGTTCAGCATCACTTGTGTGGTATCACTTCCATGGCATGGGAGACTAAGGAAAAAGTCTCCAATGGGGCGAAAAGATATGCCCCAAGCTCCTGCTGTCCTGTGCAAAAAGCTGGCACTGGAGATCAACACAAAAAGTATTTGAGGAAAACAACTGCAAGAAATACAGCAAGCTACACCATTGTAATGTGTGTCTGTGACATGAAAAGAATCATTTCTCAAAGAATTTGATTTTTTTTTTTTTCATTATTCTCCATTTAGTTCAAATGTTACAAAATTGTGTTAATACAAGCAGACTATTTTTTTTTCAGGTAAATTCAGTAACAGGTGACTATATTAATAATGCTGAATAAATGAATGCCTAAGCTGAATTTGTACACTGTTCGTCCTGAGTGTGAGATTTTCTCAAATGCAAAGACAGCAGATAGTCTCAGTTGTGTCTGAGTAACACCTACTGTTTGCGTTTTTTTGTCTACTCCAATGAAAACATATTTTACACAAGTAATGGTGTCTTTTTCTGTGTACAATATGATTAATCATTATGGTTGTATTGTGTTATTTAGCAAAAATTTGACTCTATCCGGCAAAAACAACAACAAAACAATTAAAAAAAAGAAGGAGATGGGAAGGTTTTAGAAGACCTTCTGAAGTTTCTGGCCATTGACTGGCCATTTTTTTATAATTGCAAACAAAGTTCCGTGGTTTACATAGAATTTTCCTTTTTATTCTGGTTAAAGAGAAAATGAAGAATTAACACTGAAACTTCCAGAGCTCTTTGGTTTAATATTTCTGAAACTTTGGTTCCCTGTGACCAACCTCTCTTGAGTACCCAGGAAATCTCTTAATCTTAATTTAGCAATATGTGAATTTAAAAATTGCATAATTTCTGCATACTTAATACCTGGTTAACTCATTGGCACTAGCTAAGCACATTTCCATCAGGCAAAATTTGTGGTTGTGCTGGTCTGATTAACTAGCTGGCACTCTCTTTCAGTGTCGTTTTAGCTTCATCTATTACCTAGGGGATGTCTTAGTATAAAATTCAGTTCAGCAGGGTTTACTACAATAAGATTTTAGCAAAGTTTAGCACGATATTGTTTTGCCTTTTAAATCTTCTTTCTTTCTTCTTTACTTAACCATTACAAATGAAACTATCTGGACACCACCGTTTCTCAGGGAGGAGAGCAGCAGCCCACTGATGTGCAAGATGCTGTCCAACAACCATCCATAAAGGAGTTTAATGTAAGGACAGTTATACAAATCCTTTACTTCTACAAGTAAATCATGTGCTTCCTAATGTCTACAGAGCAGAAAAGGTTTTAGTTTATATGCTATTCTCTGAAAAATGTACTGAGTTCACTGTATGTAATGTAGTATATCCAGATGGAGATAAAGACTGATCTTGCCTTGTGAAAGATTGCAGCTGTGGATAAGTATGGATAAATACTTGAAAGCAGATGTTCAGAGCACTTAGCCATCTCTTTCAGCAAAGCCAAAGAGCTTACTTGGAACAGTGAGTACCTTCATTCTTATTTTTATAAAATATACTTCTGCATCTACAAAACTATTTCTGCGAAGCTGTATCTTTCTGAGGATGAGGATTAAGCCTTTACTTCTCTTACAGGCTGAAAGAATTTGCCTGCCTTGTCCATGTTTGCACATTAGGCAACAGAGTAC
Organism: Cygnus olor; assembly: GCF_009769625.2. Taxonomy (NCBI): domain Eukaryota; kingdom Metazoa; phylum Chordata; class Aves; order Anseriformes; family Anatidae; genus Cygnus; species Cygnus olor. Next base: position 35,937,928 of record NC_049175.1, read on the forward strand.
GAGATAGGTGTTCTCTTTTTACTAACGAGAAAGGTAGATTATTTTATCCGTTCTTTAGGTGGCAAAACTTGGGCACAGGGAGGTATGCTCCAGTTCCGTAAATCTGATGTTGCCCAAGAACTTTCATTCTGATCTTGATTCTGGTATTGAATTATCTTTATCACCAAAAGGATTCTGGCATCCTTCTGTCATACAAAGGGAGCTTCATTCTGACAAAAGATCTCAATATTTCTCAGTAGCCTGATATTGGCATCAATAAACTGGGTGGTAATGCTTCTCCTTCCTTCAGTTTTTATTTGAAAGGCCTATATATGTGCATATTTTACCATAAGAAACAATTAAAGAGAATTTCTGAATAACAAGTGCTCACAACTTTGATCTAGAAAAATCCTAGCTGAAAAATCCAATTATACAAATGAGCTTTCTAAAAATTTCTGAGAGTTGTAGTTCCCAACCTACAAACATTTTTTTCTTCAAGCTTCATTTTTATCTCATAGACACTAATATCTTGGAAATGGTCACAAATGGTCTGTCACTGAACTGCAAGTGAACATTGCTGCATTGCAGGACTAAAGAGAACTTTTCCCTAAACATTTGCAGAAAGCAAAACAGGTTCTGTTGACTCTTTCAACATCAAACTGTTTGCCTCTGGGCGGAGAGCAAACATGGAAAATTTCAGCCCCATAGGGATTTGAGAAAATTAAGAGCACCTGAGTTAGGACGGCTGTAATCACAGTTGTGCTTCAGCCTGAGCTGCCATCTTTGCTGTTGCTGTAATCTCTTCCTAGTATCAGATATTTCTGCTAAAATGTAAGGACTCTAGTATGCTTTATCTTTGAAAGCAAAATTGGGTGTGAAGCCAACACACACACACACAAAAAAAGGAGATAAACCATAAAAACAGCTTTCCACCTGGTGCCAGGTTTGGCATTTAATCTCACTGCTGTGCAACAGGTGAGGGATGGGGGCCTTGAGGCTCATGGAGACAGAGATGGGCATTGCTCTCTCCCATCATTTGTTTGTATGACAAATGTGTCAATAATGTGGAAAATGTTATTTATTATTTAAAGCTGCAGCAAGCTGTTTGACAGAGATTCAAACTCTTCTGAATGAGTCTCTCTAGGTTTGCAAAGTCACTGCCATTTGCCTTTTAGGCTTGGGTGAAATGCAATTTTGAGAAGTGCCAGTATTTGTCTATGTGATTCACAGTGGGACCGGGATGAGAGACAGAAACAGTGTCTGTCTCTGTGAAAACAAAAACAAAAAAAGGCATCTGGTATTTTTCCCAACCTCTCGCAATGTTCACATTAGAACAAGTGCTACTTAGCCCATTTCTAGATAGAATTATGAATCATGGTCCTCTGGGTATTTTGGCTTGTACACCTATGAAATTTGGATTTGTGCAGACTTGAAAAGAAGCTTGCTTGTAATACTTTTTTTTCGTTTTCTTTTTTTTCTAAAGTCTAAAGAGAAGGTCTTGCCTGCATGTAAAAAACTGCAGTGTTATAAATTTGTTCTTTCCTGTTCAAGAGTGTAAAAATTGAAATGTTTGCTTTCAACCTATTTTGTTTTCTGTTGACTTAATTTGATTGCTGTCCAGATAAAAATATTAGCTAATATATTTCAACATATTTACTTAGAATATGTGTGACATCAGCTTGCTCTTGCCATCTTAGGAAATGTCAGGGTGATGTCATGGAGTCACTTTTCATCTTTAATTCATTTAAAATAAAGTGACTGCTCTGTAGGTTGTTACACCAAATGTAACATCCATGAAGTTGTACAGCTGAATTCATTTTGTATGAGCTTAAAAGTATTTCAAGTTTCATTGCAATAGCAGAAATACTGATCTGTTATCTAATAGATGGCAGAAATAATGTACAAGTCAAAACAGGGTCTTCTAGATATTTATCACTGAGTGCTTTAAAATTTTGATGTATATTTGCTGTCTAACCTCTTTTTCTGCAGTCTTGACATTCACGAAAACAGCCCTTGACTGATTCATGGAAGAGTATAAATTACCAGTTTAATGCCTCTGCATATTTTCTGCACTTAAGCTAACAGTAGGGAATTTGCATAGGTGACCTCAGTGCCTTAAAACTTGAGGTAAATATAAAATTATGAAAATTATCTGAATCCTTTACAGAAAAGCCAAATAGGTATTGGGCAGTGTGTTTAGCATTCCTCAATTTGTCCAATTCTTAATTATCAGGCAATTAAGTTATTCTTTAGCTGAAATAACAGTATTATTGGCTGCTTCAGACTGCTCAGAGTGATATCTAAATACAATCAAAACCTACCCCAAATTCATGCCAAACCGATCGTGTTTATGTGTTTATGAAGTCACAGATTGCAAAAGACTTCAACCCTACATCACAAAGAGGCTTCAGAGGATTAAAAATGACACCTGGCTTTACTTTGGCCACCTACCTACCATACTCTGAGGCACACTTCAGCCCTAGGCCCAGGGCTGAAAACCTAACACATGCTTGGATTAAATATGCCTAATTTCATGGACTTCAAGGAAACCAGTGACAGTTTGTTCCAAGTTGATTTTTTTCTTTCTTTCTTTGTTTCATTTTTTTTTCCCTGTACTTCAGCTGTTATTCTCTTCAGCGATAGCCAAAATATTAGTAAAAATTCTATGAAGTAAGGACTTCCTCATCTAAAAATCAGATTTTGCTGTGTGTGCTTTTTGCTATCACCCATCAGGCTCACTATGGGTGAATTAGCTGTCCCGTGTGTAAGAACATCACTGGTTTTGGGCCTCCTTTTGGGTAAAGCAGAAGGAAGTGCCTCGGTTAAACTCAAGGCTGGAGTTGCTGAGCCTGTGGTTAGGACGTGTCTCTTCCGGCAGAGGTCCTGGCCCAAGTGCAGCTCAGCCCAGGGGCTCCCAAAATTCCCTGTTTGTGCTGTTGGGCTCTGCAGAGCTGATGATCCCAGGATGTTTGCTGAAACCCTTCAGGTGGCCAGGGCTGGTTGCTCAGTTGTCTCCAGCTGGGACCTTTCTCCTTGTCACATTTGTAATTAAATACTGCCTCAGTAGGCAGCACGTGCCTACTTTTTGCCTGCATATCAGCAAATACTAATCACTTCAAAACAGGCCTAACAAAACCGACCAGAAAACCCTCAACAGGCCAAGATGCATCTACTTTCAAGTACTCTGAATATCTCTGCTAACAATGGATCTGCCACCTTCCATTACTTTCCTATTGTACCTTAAAAGTCCACTTTGAAAAATAGGCCGTAGAAATGGCAGTCTGATATGTATCTCTAAATATTTATGCCAAGACTTTCTTCTTAATTTGCAGTGGGTGCAATCAGTTTTTTGGAGACTTTAGTCAAACTTTCTCTTAGATAGAAACAGCGACCACACGGGCACACATTGCTGGCAAAGAAGGCAAAGTCTCATTTGTTCAGTAAAAGAAGATTTTTGCTGAATGCCATAGGATGCCTAAAGGCATGGTGTGAAAAGCAAGTTCTCAGGAGGACGTGAGAAGAGTTCTTAGTTAATTTTGTTATCCAAGGTTAATTGGGGAAGTGAGTTCTTGAGCTTCACTTGCAATAATTGCATAAGAGAAAAAAATGGAGAAATGTCTGCACGCCTTTGCAAAGATGTCCTGGACCTCCTGCCTTGCAAAGGAAGGCCACACCATGTGAGGAGGACGGGCCGTGTGAGGAGGACAGGCTGCACGAGGAGGACAAACCATCCCAGGCCCCAGCGCTCGGCCCTGGCTGGGGGGACACGGACATGGCACGTAGCCCAGGGATGCTGCTGGCTTGGAGGTACCTCAGGAGAGGTATTATGAGTGCTCCCTTCTCTCCTTATTTACTCCATATGCTCTGTCCTATTCAGACAAGTATTTTGACGAATGCTTGCTTTGAATTCACTGCATGAGTACCTCAAAGCTAGGCCTCTCTACTCATGTGAAAGGCAAGAGGAGCTTACCCTGCAGCCCAGCCTTTATGTTTAGATATTGATTAGCAAAACAAACTCATGACAAAATTGAAGAATGTAATTTCGACTAGTTTTGTTTTCCCCCAAGGAAAATTCACAATCTTTTTTTTTTATTTTTTATTTTTTCCCCTGAAAGATCGCATTTGAGTTCTCACATCCTTTTATTTTACTAGTGACCATCTGGTACTCTGTAGATAACTTTCCTGGTGCTGGATATTGACTTCTGTAATGATTCCCATGCAACCTGGCTCTAATTATTTGAATTTTGTTGTTTTTAAAGTAGATTAGACTCTATTTTTTTTTTTTACATTGGCTCAGATCCCTTGCTTTTTCCTCCACAATGAAATCAGAACATGACTAAATGTAAAAAGGGGATTTTCATAAAAAAAGAAAATGACGCCACAATGCTTTTCAAGGAAAAAATAACATGTGCCATGGAGACTGTGATTTTACTTGCTAGGCTGAGCAGGCATCTAATGTGCTTTAGTAGGAATTATAACTCTGTTGATGTCTCAACTCACCTGAGGAGTATGAATGACACAGCCCCAGGTACATGGGGCTGGACCACATCAGAGAGGTGCGTCCATGGGGCACGATTTGTTTGCTCCTGGGCTTTGCCATCCATGCTGAGGCTGGGGAGAAGTCTGCAGCTTTCTCTAAGCATCTCTGCAGACTTGGCTGGAGCCAGGGAGCAGTGGGGACCACCAACATTGAGAGCAAGGTAAGAGCCTGCTCAGTTCTGAGCACTTTGCTGCCACTGCCCTGTTTCCCTGCCTGCAGGCTGTGGGTACAACCACGGGGCAGTGGTTGCCTCCTCAGGTGTGGGAGCAGCCGCCCTGGACTTGTGTTTCATGCTAGTGGGGAAGCGAGCCTGAGCATGCCTTGAAAAACACTTATTTTTGTGGAAACGTCCCACTGCATCCTATTAAAATATTTATACTGCACAGTTCTGTTTCATCATTCTTACATCAATATTGAAGTTTAATGTCAATATTAGTATGAAGTGTCTGTAAGGGTTTGGAAAATAAGAATCAGAAAGATCAAATATTTTATTTATGCTCAGTAAATTTTTAAAGTCTCCCTTGTGTTTTGATTGAAAATGCATATTACTGAACAATTTAGTTTCAAAAGTCTTTCTCTGATGTAAGATTGATTAGGTATCTGCGAAGGTCTGATTGAAACATGTGAAAAGTCAACGCTAACCTTACCTGCACCCCAAGCAATGCTATTTAAAGGTCTCTGATGTTCTGGGGTTCCTCTGTTAAAAGAAACAATAATCTCAAACTCTGTGTGCAGTGGGTATTGCTCGTCTGTTGCCCCAGGAGCCCGTATGGTGGCCCTGCGTCTCGAGACGCTCCAGGTTTCCTGCTTTTTGCAGGGAAAGTCATTTGCTTCCGCTCTTACAAATGCAGGGCAAAACCATGCCAATAACACGGGGGCAGATGGTGGCAGATGACTTGCAGATGTGGTTGCAAAGGTCGCCGCAAAACAAGCTCCATCCAGAGGACCTGGCGCAGCAGATTCCTGCTGCAGAGCTATTTGACTGTAGTGCACTTCTGGAGCACCTACAGCTGCATGCATTAATACCACAGCGGAGTTTCGAAATGTTTTCAGGCAGGCTTCAGCTCCCTGGGAAATTATTTTAATTATGATGATACACATATAGGGAAGTGAAAGTTGATGTTTTTTAAAGCTACAAATGGGCAATTAATAATTTCCAGGTGTTTGTTTTTAAGGCAGCATTATTCCTGCCTTCCATTCAAAATAAAATGCTGTAAGTATGAATAATACAGTTAATAAATAATTAAAAAGAAAAAAGGAAATAAAAACCCCCTTTAGAGACTTTTTTTTTTTTGATTCTTAGTAATCTTTTTCAATTTACTGGCAAATACAAGTGTGCCTTAATTACTAATTAATGTCAGATAGCATTCCCTTCACCTCCAGATGAATGCTGCAGCAAAAATTATAGAAGGCTTGCTATCTTTGGTGATTATCTTTTAAATAAATAGTCTTTAAAATATTGCAATGATTTCTGTAAAATCCTCATACTTGGCAGATTATTATATATTTTTAAAAAAATTCTGAGTATTTAGAAATGTGTTGCATTTATTTCTTCTTGAAACTGCAGTTAATGGTAGCATTTTGTTACTGAAGGTAGAATTATAGTTTCTTGCCGTTAGTACCTGCTTTTCTTTCCTCCTTCCATATTTAATTTCATGCATTCAGAAACTGTGCCAAATTCTGGTAAAACCTCTGCATGTTCTGCTAATGCTTTCATTCTGGATCTGACTGTGACTGCTGCTATAGCATTACTATTTCTTGCTGAAAATCTGAAAATGATTATTATCGTTTTATACATACCTAAATATACATATACAGACAGAGATGCATATATATTTATATTTGTGAGCCTGTGCATATATAAATATAATTATCCAAATATACAGAAGCCTCTTCTCTTCTAGGAGACTGTTCAGTCTGCCTGAGTGTGGCCAGCTAAGAAGACATTTGAAGTTTTTGCTTAATTCAGCAGTATCTGGCTGAGGATCCTGTTCTTAATTGAAAGCTAAAGGATAAGTCTCTTCATTGCAGAGAAAAAAATTATGATTCAGGGTGTGTTGAAGAGCTAGGGTTAGCTGTACAGTTGTCCACGAGACCCTGTATTAAATTGAAGACCAGTCAAAAAGCATCCGTCTCTCGGGATGAGGGCTTACGCGGCGGTTTGTGTCTTGGTCTGGGGATGCTCCCGAGGTCTGGTTTGAACAGGACCAAGCATATTGTCATCAGTAAATAAATAAGCTAATAATAGAGTAATTCTTGGCAGACAGACAAGCATTTCTGGTTCTTACTATCCTATCCCACTTGACAGTGCCACATCAGTGGGCTTTGCAGTCACATACGGCCTTCCCATAAACGTGTCCACATCACTTATTTTTCATCACAGATAGCTCTAACTAGTAAAAAAACAATTCAGTCAGTATAATTGTCACCACTTCAGCATGATAGGCTTCGAAGATTGACTTCAACAACCTTTTTTTTTTTTAACTTTGTAATAATTATTTGGCATAGAAAGCATCACTAGTTTATTCCTTTGCTCAGATACGTACAAAGCATACTTACAGGCTTTAAACATACCACTTGTGCTCTTTTCTGCCAAGGTTGTTTATTGGCATATAGAGAAACAGTTTGCGATTAATCAAACTGTTCATTATAGCCATTTATTGTACTTGGGAGCACCACATAGGTATTTATTGGAGATGGTGGCGACATTTCATGATCAAGATCCCTGTCCGAGGGTTGGAGTATAATTATACAACTGCTGTCATTTGCATATTGCCAGGATGCTGCCAGTAAATATTAATAGATTACTTTTTATTCATTTAGCTGGTGTTTTTGAAAGATGCCTAAAAACAAAAAGATCATATCTGTATGTTGTTTTTTAATTTATTTTCACCTTTTTGTCTCCTTTGGAGACCCCTAGTGTATCAGCACTTTGTTTACCACAAATTAAACCTTAGCTGATTGTTTACCAGACTGAAGACCCTTGTGCATTTCTCCAGCACTTTCCCTTTTTTTAATAATCACAACCTGGGATTCATTTGCAAGAGGCCCTAATCTGCATGAGAATTATACAATTAACTTTTGATTAACCGCCTAGTTCTTTTCGAAACCACAGTGTATAGGATACTCTGCATTTAAATAATTTTCCTTAAATTGGGAGCAGGCCTTTCATTAAACTGGTGAGTTTGACTAAACAACAACATTTGGAGATAATCAGGGTCAAAACAATAGGCAAGGCTGCAAGGCTAGAATGTCATCTTTAAATATAACAGCTGAGATAAAGGCACCCAGATTGTGCCTTATCAAAACACAAAAAATCAAAGCTCTCTCTTGTCTGTGGCAAAATACTAGGCCCTAGTGTTTAGGGCTACCATTGTCTGGGCCTATAAGAGTTGCAGGATTTGCATTCAGAGAGCCGGTTCTAACACACATTACATCACGTAGGGTACTTATCTCGGAGTCTGACAATAATTATCAGGAAGAATATACTCAGAATGACTTTTTTGTGATTTTTATGCATCCCCAACACAAGGAAGTGGAGATAACAGCATTATGAAAAAGGGGAGAGTCTCAAAAGGCGCTCCCTGGAGCTGCGTTCTTCGATTAAATTTGCTATGCCACTCTGGTGTGCTGAACAAGTGGAAAGAAAGACTATGAGGCTTTTATATAGGGTAATAATAGTCCTGAACACAGCCCTTACCAAAAGATAAGATCCATTGTCAAAACAAACAAAAGAAGCAGTATTAAACACCACTTGAAGAATATATATGAGCAAAGTTTTAAATCCTTGGATTTTTATACCTTGAACCTGGTTCTGTCATGTGGCTACGTTTTAACCAGATACCTTTGCAAGTGTGGAGGGCTCCCCAGCGTCTTTGCCTTCTGCCTTGCACCGTGTTTATCTGCAGGGGGGTGTAGCTGTGGCTCCAGGAAAGACAGAGAAAAGACTTAAACCGTAGCAGCCTAAGTTTTGCATCTGCTCTGATTTTTGACATATTTACGGGCGGTCCGGTACCCAGTGTTTTGTTCCTGTAATGCCTTTGCTGAAGGACGCAGTCATAATTCATTGCTCACTTTTCAAGAGCTGACCGTGTTGTTGTGTCAGAGCCCAGCTACAGCTTACCGCAAGGCAGGTGAGTGCCATGTGCACCTGGTCACTGATGGCTCGGTCCAGCAAGGCTTCAAGGGCGGTGGGACCGTTCCCAAAGACGCCCTTTGGCACTGGATCGGTCTCTCCCCAGCTCCGATTGTTCCAGCCTGGTTTTGTTTCACCCACCTGACTGCTGCTGGCTTAGATTTTTGATGGAAATATGAGTGTCCATTTCTCTCTAATCGATGTAGATTTGACCTGCAAATTTGGCAGTCCAGATACAGTCTTCCCCAAATGTAAAAGGATGGTGATTGCCACAGTTACATAGGGGAAATGTGCTTAAAGTTGCAGATCTGCCTTGCGAAAAAACACTGCCACGAGGTACATAAATCTATTTTTTTTTTCTTCATGGTTATGATTACTGGAATAGGAATAGGCATTTGGCAGGAAGAATGGCATACTGAGAAACAAATTTATAGATAAATGATATGCTAATTACAGCAGGGCTGAATTTGGCCACAAAATTTGACTATGGCCAGACATTTAAGAAAGACAAAACTGCTTAAAATAACAAATACATTTCTACTTAGAGACAAAGGCTACTTCTGCATTTCTCTCTTTGAGGTGCTTAGCAGTTATTTCATCCTTTGAACATCCTTCATGCTACCGGTGTTGTGCTGCTGCCCGTCCGTCCCTGGAGCACTCCTGTGAGCCTGGTTCTTCGCCGCCCGTCCCCGTGTGTCACCGCTGGTGGCACCTCAGCCAGGAGATGTGTGAGTCACCGAGGAGGCACCAGAGCAGTGCCTGGGGGCTGGGGGATCCTACACCTGCTCTCAAACTTCCCTCCGCTGATGCGGGAGGCTGCCAAATTGCAATTAGGCTGTCTGTGATGCAGTCAGTGCTGGCAAACGCGTCAGGAAACGGAATCAAAGGATTCCCCCAAACAAGGCTCCCTGGCTAAAATGGGCAGCGAGAAGTGTATTAGCACAGCAGCAAAAGGGACATTGTGCCCTTAAAAAGTACTTCTGGAAGGTATATATAATTATTTTTCCAAGGCACACCATATGACGCACCAAAAATATGGCTTAGGAAATATAAACAACATGTGAAGGAGAGGAGCAGGAGAAGTTTTCAGAGGATTCAGTACAAAAGACTACCAACAATGCTTTTGGAAATTATAATCCTGGTGGCTGAATGAAAGAGGCTGTCTGAAAGTGAGAGCTCAGACGTATGGTCCATTTTAAGTGAGAATTCATGAAGTATTTATGAAGAAAGTCAGCAATTATCCAAGGTCAGAGGATATGGCATGATAGGCTGCTGTCAGTACATTTTCCAAGGATTAAGAACTTTTGATACCTGTGAAGAAGTAACGTATTCAAGTAAACCAGAAGGTTTTCAAGTTGGACAATCTATGAATGACCTCAAGCCACCAGGAAAGCTCAGTGTTTAGAGACCCTCCAGTAAACAGAAACACATCCAAAAGTGCTTCTAGAAAAAAAAAAAAAAAAACCACAAACAGATTTACTATGGCTGTTCTCTCTTTATCTGCTCAATAATCCACAACAATATGTTTGTGTGAAAACTTTTACTGTCTTTTTCATAAATTATCCCACATAGTTTTGGAATATATATACATACATATATATATATACACACAGGCACACAAGTAGTATGTTTTTAGGACCAACAGAGCCAGTAAGTGTAAGCTCTCCTGAACCTAGTGCAGATATTAAATCGAGGAGGCCTGAGCAGGTTTTAGCCCCACCGCTGCACCTGCTTCTCCTGCTGCCTCCTTGCTTCTGGTGCTGCTTTCCAGCTCCCAGCCCCGTGGCTCCTGCACTTCCCAGCCTCGGTGCTGCTGCTGAAGGTCTCTGAGCTAAATCCTGGGGGCCTGCGAGCAGGGGTCAAGCTGAGTCACAGCTCCCTTCCCCGGGGACTGATAAATGTCTTGGAGAGCAGCTGGGGAGGGAAGGTTAGAAACGCAGAAGGGAAGTGTGAGGACATGGTTGGAGTCCAGGGAAGTGAAAGATGGATTTGATATCTCAGCAGGTTCAGAAGTTCAGTCTTGACAAAGCTTTGGTGGTTTAGATAAGCATCTTTATACAAGTGTGACCCTTTTAAATCTTTGTTTCAACCTTTCCTTTTTATTTTTATTTTTATTTTTATTTTTATTTTTTTTAGCTTGTTCTCCTTACTCCTTTTCCTAAGCTCTTATTGCTTTCAAGGGACCCCTTTCTTCTCCTAAATTGAATCCAGGAGCTTGCTTCTGTTCCTTTCCTCCGTGTTTTACCCCCCCAGCAGACTGCGTTCCTTTTTGTT